>NW_024100631.1:1672500-2125000 GCF_016545835.1 Crotalus tigris | reverse complement strand
CGGTGTAGGGACACATCTCTGGAAGTTTTTAAGAACAGCCGTTTGTCTGAAATGCTGTAAGGTTTCCTGCTTGAGCAGGGGGTTGGACTAGAAGATCTCCAAGGTCCCTTCCAACTTTATTCTGTGACAAAATGTTGACCGCCAACAGAAGTTACCAATCTGTTTTACTCTGTTATTCTTTATTCGGTGTGTTGTGTGAATCCAGCCATTATAGCCTGGCTATTTTCCTTAAGCTACCGTAGGTTTTGTTTTGATTGTATTTGAACGCAGGCATTATGTCTTGATGAAGGGTAGGATTTAAGATGTTTTTTCAACCTTTAAGATGGGTGGACTTCAACTCCCAGAATTCCCAAGCTTTAACATGGATGTATTTAACTCCCAGAATTCTCTGGTCAGCATGACTGACTGTTTACCCTGTCTTAAAGCATGCTGGGAGTTGATGTCCATACATCTTAAAACATGCTAGCTGGGGAATTCTGGGAATTGATGTCCATGCATCTTAAAGCATGATGGCTGGAGAATTCTGGGAGTTGAAATCCACCTGTATTAAAGCATGCTGGCTGGGGAATTCTGGGAGTTGACATCCATCCATCTTAAAACTGCCAGGATTAAGAAACACTGATTTAGGGTGTGTTTGTTTAATCTGATTTTTGACTTTCTGGGCACAACACATATCCCTTTATTCTACAGCGTCCCTTTCTTGTACCACGGAGTTCCAATAAAATTGGTTTTCCGCCAACTTTAATTGATGGGCGGCTCTTTGGGGTGAAATGATTTGCCATTTATAAATCAGTGTTTTTCCCACCCAGTGTGTCAAATGGGGACATCGCTTTTCCTTTGATGTCACTCTGGACAAAGGGATGATTGTGTGACAGGAAGGGTATTTCAAGCCAGGATTGTCCCCCCCCCCTTTTTTTTTTTTTTTGCATCAAAAGTTGGATCCATGTTTTACATTTGCTTTTGGCCTCTGTTTATTCCGTATCCCGCTTAGTTACTTTGATTTGCTGGCTGGTAAATGTCAGATTTTGAGCCCTGATTGGTCTTCATCAAGGCCAGGGAAAGTGTTGGGTGGCAAAAGAATAAGGCCTGGTTTTCTCCTTTATGATTATTGATATTTTTAATGCTTTTAAAGTAGTAACGGAGAAAGAAAAACAACAGGCACAAAACACAAACATAAATTATAATGCAGATGCATGATCTCTCCCTCCCTCTCTCTCTCTCTCTCTTTGGATTTCAATTCCCAGAATTCCCCAGCCTGCGTGAAAAACACTGCCATTGAGACCTGATGGAATCCTCTTTTATTCCTTCAATGTTGGAAGATAGACAACGATTTGCAACTGAGACTAGATCAGTGTTTCTCAACCTTGACCGTTTTAAGGCATGTGGACTTCAACTCCCAGAATTCCACAGCCAGCAATGCTGGCTGTGGAATTCTGGGAGTTGAAGTCCACATGCCTTAAAACGGTCAAGGTTGAGAAACACTGGACTAGATGATAATTGTCTGTATTATGGTCTTGGACTTCCCTCTGGTGGCCTAGCTGAGCTTTGCAGCCATGGAAGAGAATTTATAATTTATTTACAAGACAGTAGTGATCTGGTTCAAAGCAAAATCTTTTTTTAAAAGAGTTAAATTAAACCTTGGAGATTTAAATTTATCGTGTGCCAGCTCCAGGTCATTGGCACGCTATCCCCCTGCTGATTTTTCTTTTATCCCCCCCCCCGCTGCTTGTGACATGTTTAAGCAACATTAATCTTATATATATATATATATATAAGTAAATTTCTAGCAAAGTTATTGGGCAACTTTGCGCAATAGTTGACTTGGGCAAGAGGAAACAGAATTGGGAAGTGGTTGAAAGAGCGAGTAGTTTGTGTTGCAAGTCAGGTTTACGGCAGCAAAATGTAAGGACGCCTCTTTAGCTGAACAGCCTGGTTTGAGTTTTGTGCCTGTGCAGAAGGAGGACCGGTGTATGTTGTCTCCAAAATAATCTTGACCGCACCTGGGCATTGAAATGTCCATTGAAAAAGATGAGAAGGGAGGGATCAAGCGAGGAGCTAGCCTTGAGTCATTGCGCAGCTCAAGAGACCAGGACTCGCCCGCCTCTCTAGGTTTCTTAGTATGTTGACTATTAGCATGCAAGTAGTCCTCAACCTATGATCACAATTGAGCCCAAAATGTCTGTTTCTAAGTGAGACCGTTAAGTGAGTTTTGCCCCATTTTAGGGCCTTTCTGGCCACAGCTATTAAGTGAATCATGCAGTTGAGTTAGTAACACGGTTGTTAAGTGAATCTGCTTCCCCATTGACTATCTAATCTATCTATCCAATCTATTCTATCTCTATTTATATCTATCTATCTATCCATCCACCTATCTATCTATAATCTATCTGTCCATCCATTTCTATCATATCTGTCTATCTGCTCTATCTATCCCTATCTATCTATCTATCTATCTATCTATCTATCTATCTATCTATCTATCTATCTATCTATCTATCTCTATTTATATCTATATCCATCCATCCATCCACCTATCTATAATCTATCTGTCCATTCATCTTCTATCATATCTGTCTATCTGCTCTATCTATCTGCTCTCGCTCTCTCTCTTTTCTATCTAATCTATCTAATCTAATCTATCTAATCTCTCTCTATATCTATCTCTATTTATATCTATCTATCCATCCATCCATCCATCCACCTCTATCTATAATCTATCTGTCCATCCATCTTCTATCATATCTATCTATCTGCTCTCTCTCTCTCTCTTTCTATCTAATCTATCTAATCTAATCTATCTAATCTCTCTCTATATCTATCTCTATTTATATCTATATCTATCCATCCATCCATCCATCCATCCACCTATCTATCTATAATCTATCTGTCCATCCATCTTCTATCATATCTGTCTATCTGCTCTCTCTTTCGCTTTCTCTCTCTCCATCTCTCTCTCTCTCATCAATCTAATCTATCTAATCTAAACTGTCTAATATCTATCTATCTATCTATCTATCTATCTATCTATCTATCTATCTATCTATCTATCTATCTATCTATCTATCTAAAAGTATGTGAGGAGTATTGCTGGACATTTGACCCCAATTCCTACTCCAAACCCTTTGTTATCAGTGCTAGGCTGTGCTGCCATGATCAGGATGACAGTGCCCCTTCAGAAGCTCCTATTAGCTGCAGTGGATGTTCTCCTTTGTGTTCACACGCCCACCCCCGCCCCATCTTCCCCTCCCTCCCTCCCTCCCTCTGAGTAAGCCTGTAAGAGTTGGACAGGAAATTCTAGCCTGCTCGCTGGTCTTAGTGTCTGCTGTGTGTGTGTGTACGTGTGGGTGGGCGGACTGGTGCCTGCCAGATACAGTTAGTCGAAACTGGATAAGAATTCCCGAATGGGGCTGTTCTCCCCAGTGCTTATCCATTTATAGTTGGATGCTTGGCGCTCCCCGGAAGCACAGTTGCTTCCGATGGACTCCCTCATTCTGCAAGAGCAGTTGGTGGAAAAGCTGCTTTTACCCCGCACTCAAGCTCAGCGCAGTCCTTCTGCCAAGCTGAAGGTACCAGGATGTCTGTAGAACAAGGACCGATCTGGAAAGGGATGGATGGGTGGGTGGGTGGGGGGGTGGGAAGAGGGAGGGGAAGGGGCTTACAGAGGAGGGGAGGCCAGGAGGAGCATCATCTTCCCACCGAAGACGCTTCTGCAGCGCAAGGGAAGAAAATGTTCAGGAGAAGAACGAAGGGTCCATGGTGCTCTCTGAGCTTGGTGGCTTTCTTGCAGATGTTTTGTTAGCCAACTAGGTAACGTCATCAGTGCTAGAAGGGAGTGGGATTTGTGGACAGGAGAAGGAGAGAACGACAACTGTGGGGTCCATGGTGCTCTCTGAGCTTGGTGGCTTTCTTGCAGATGTTTCATTAGCCAACTAGGTAGAAGAAGTGAAGTTTGTGGACAGGAGGAGAGAACGACAACTGTGGGGTCCTTAGTACTCTCTGAGTTTGGTTGTTTTCTTGCAGATGTTTGATTAGCCAACTAGGTAACATCAGTGCTAGCACTGATAGACACATAGACTAGAGCTGATGATACGACCTAGTTTGGGTAATGAAACATCTGCAAGAAAACCACCAAGCTCAGAGAGCACCAAGGACCCTCATTTCAACCCTGAACTATGAATATTCTCCTTTATTTGGACAAATAAATGCTGAGAGTTAGAGCTGGAGGGGCAAATCTCAAGAGACGTTGATGGGTCAAGATATTTTTGTGGTTTTGCGTCCATCGCTGCCTTTTGGGGGCTGCTCTGATTTGGCTGTGTTAGCAGAGAAGGGGAAGAACAAAAATGACACTCAAGGATTTTCAAAATTGCCTTTTGAGATGACGATTTGGGAAGATCTTCCCAGCCCTCAACCTAATGTTGTCTGAACAGAAGATTGAAGTGAGCATCAGGTTTGTGCAGGTAGATTGGCGGACATCCTACGCTGATATGCTTATGGTCTGATGGTGACGTTTGGGGGAATCAGGGAGCTGAAGTCCATCACATCATAAAGTTGCTGAGGTTGGGAAACACCGCTCTGGATGGATGGGACCTCAGCACCCATAATTCCTAGCTAGGGTAGCCTTTAGGTGGATTGCTTTTATTTAGTATCTCCTATGACTATCACTGAGTGTTGTATCTTGTGTATTACATTTTATGATTATGATTTATCACTTGTTGCTTACATGTACACTGAGAACTTATTCACTGGAGACAAATTCCTTGTGTGTGTTCAATCACACTTGGCCAATAAAAACTTTGTTCTATTCTATTCTATTCTATTCTATTCTATTCTATTCTATTCTATTCTATTCTATTCTATTCTATTCTATTCTATTCTATTCTATTTCTGTTATTCTATTCTACTCTACTCTGTTCTGTTCTACTCTGTTCTGTTCTGCTTCTATTCTAGTCTACTCTGTTCTACTTCTCTTCTCTTCTCTTCTCTTCCACTCCACTCCACTCCACTCCACTCTGTTCTACTTCTGTTCTACTGTTCTATTCTACTCTACTCTACTCTGTTCTACTTCTGTTCTGTTTTATTCTGTTCTATCCTATCTATTCCTATCCTATCCTGTAATTCTATTCTATTCTTCTTTGATGATGGGAATTGGACATACTAAGGGGGCCCCAGATGGACGATGTCCATGCTGACATTAAAAAAAAAAAAAAATCTGTTGATTTGCCGGGGAGGCCTCTGTGTACCAGCCTTGGCTTCAGAAGGCAAAATGTATCCGAAAAACCTGATTATATTGCAATGGTATGCAAACTCTGCTCTTCCATTGAGCGGGCTTTCCCGTTAATATTTTTCTGGCTCTGCTGGAAATAATCTTGTTGCATTTTGCTATTTATTTATTTTTGAGAAGAAGCAAATTGGGCCATGCCGTGTCTTTCTAATCACAAAAAGATTGCATTTTGGAATGAGCACCAGTGACCTAGATTTGCACCAAAAAGTGAGGCTTTTTTCAGTGTCGATTGGTGTCGTGTAAACCCAGCTGCAAAGATTTGGGAAGCCGGGGTTTAAGACTGAGTGTGTTGTGTGAACGAGGGCACCAACTCAAAACTCAACTTCCTTTTGAGCAAACACAGAAAAGGACCTTGCAAGCAGAAACTCAGATCAACTTTTGCTAGGGAAAAGAAAAATGTAATTCTTTTTTATATATTCCTGGCCTGCACTGAAGCAGTTCCAGGACAGAGGCAATTAACAAAATGAAAAACTGTTCTGGCAAATTGGTTCTTGGTTCTTCTTCAGTGGGCTAGCAGACCCTTCACTAACTTTTCGAGAAGTTATGAAACCTCTGTAGAGCAGTGGCAGAATTACAGAAAAACAGAACTAGAAGGGATTTTGGAGAAAGAAAGTGTACTAGATATGTTCACTCCCTTGAGTTATTGGTAAAAATAATAAAGGCGGGTACAAATGAATAAATGAACAGAATTTAATGAAGAGAAGGACCGGGGGGGGGGACGTGATAGCAGGGTTCCCATATCTCAGGGGCTGCCCCAAAGAAGAGGGAGTCAAGCTATTCTAAAGCATCTGAAGGCAGGACAAGAAGCAACGGATGGAAACTCATCAAGGAGAGAAGCAACCTAGCACTAAGGAGAAACTTCCTGACAGTTAGAACAATTAACCAGTGGAACACCCTGCCTCCAGAAGCGGTGAATGCTCCGACACTGGAAGTCTTTAAGAAGAGATTGGACAGCCATTTGTCTGAAATGGCGTAGGTTTCCTGCCTGAGCAGGGGGTTGGACTAGATGACCTCCAAGGTCCTTTCCAACTTTATTGTTGTTATTATTATCTTTTATTATTAGACATGAACCTCAGTCAACTGAACATTCAAATTGGCTGGCGCTGAGGGTTGACACGGGTTGCTACCAGCATCCTAGGTGTCAACCAGGTACCTCCTTAAAATGTAAGATGTTCCGAGTAATGCAGTTTTTTGCAGCATTGCTGGAGTTATTGCAGGAAGCTGCAGTTTCTTGATGGACATAGTTCCCAGGGCTCCGATGACAATGGGTATCACAGTTACACGTTTCAGCCATAATCATGCAGTTTTGATGGGCAGGTCGCGATATTTCATCATTTTTTCCAGTTTTTCTTCGACTCTGGCATCTTCTGGTACAGCGATATCAATCAGCTGTATGCTTTGGTTCTCTATAACTGCGATATCTGGTGTGTTGTTGTATTATTATTATTATTATTATTATTATTATTATTATTATTATTATTATTATTATTATTAACACTACTCTGGTGCCACTGACCAGTAATCTCTCTCCAGTTCTCGTTTCCTCTCTCTATGACATTTAATCTGAAGGGCCTGCCTTTGTCTCTTCACGCGGCTGTTATCCAATGGAGAGGCAGGATTATGACTGGCCCCTCTATCCGTAAATGGAGAACTTCTTGGCCAGTGGATTGCATCTCCTATAACAGGGTACCGGTCCACGGCATGCCAGCAACCGGTCCGCACAAACAAGCAAAGCCCCATCCATGGGATGCAGGCAGCACACAAAACCACCCACTCTCCAGTCTGTGGAAAAACCTCTCTCCACGGAACTGGTCCCTGGTGGCCCAAAGGTTGGGGGCCTCTGTCCTGTAAGACCCCATCTAACCCAACAGCTCCCGACTTCACTTGGGATTAGCCAAGAGTGGATGTGATTGTTGTGCAAAGTTTGCTTCTTTTCTCATTCTGTCCTCTTTCTCCAGTCTGATCCATGGCTGTTTATCTCCCCTTCTCAGGACCACGAGAAGCAGTATGTGGGCTTTGCCACTTTGCCCAACCAGGTCCATCGGAAATCGGTGAAGAAGGGCTTTGATTTCACCCTCATGGTGGCAGGTGAGCATCACCCAGATTCGGGACCTTCTGTTTTAAGTATGTGTGTGTGGTTCTGCCAGATGGGTTGTCAGCTTCCTAGTGTAACAGTTCTGGGATGTACTAAGCAATCAGGCTTAGTACGTCTTCCATTGGTCATTTGTGAATAACTGGCATATTAAACTTCATCCTTGCTAGAGGTGGACCAACTGGACATCCAGGGGTGGATGAATCAGAAGGATGAATGCTGTTTAATTTCTTTCTTTCCTTCCTTCCTTCCTTCCTTCCTTCCTTCCTTCCTTCCTTCCTTCCTTCCTTCCTCTTTCTCTATCTCTTTCATCCCTCCCTCGCTCATTGTCCTTCCTTCTTTCCATCCTTCCTTCCCTCCTTCCCTCCTTCCTTCCTTTCATCCTTCCTTCCTTCCTTCCTTCCTTCCTTCCTTCCTTCCTTCCTTCCTTCCTTCCTTCCTTTTTCTCTGTCTCTTTCATTCCTCTCTCGCTCATGTCCTTCCTTCCTTCCTTCCTTCCTTCCTTCCTTCCTTCCTTCCTTCCTTCCCTCCTTCCTTCCCTCCCTCCCTCCCTCCCTCCCTCCCTCAGAGGCCAAGTTTAATTTAAGCATAAACAAATTTTCATCAGGATAAACTTTAAATCCCAAGAGAATATTTGCGTGCTTCCAGACTAAACTCACACACACGCACTTGCACAAATGCAATTTTTATTTTTACAAAATTAACCCTTGCTAAATCTATGGGCCATTTGTTGACAGAAATGCATTGGGATCTGTTGAATACTGCTTTTAATGTTTCCCCCCCTACATAGGTAAATCAGTTATTATTATTATTTTGGTATCTGGGACTTGTTTGATTCCTCTTTTTTTCACTTCCTCTATAACAGAAATTCAGAGATTGATAAATGCCTACATCTGCTGGCAATTTTGAGTGGTTGGCCTTGATTCCGAGGATGTTGATTGTATTTTACCTTTCTTGGGGGGGGGGATTGCATACACTTGCTTAAACAGCGCCCCCCAACCTTTTGAGCATCAGGAACTGGTTCCGTGAGCAGAGGGTTTTCCGTGGACCGTAGAAGGGCCGTTGTGCAGATGGGGCTTTACTTGTTTGTGTGGACCAGTTGCTGGCATGCTGCGTCCCGGTGCTGGTCCATGGCGCAGGGGTTGGGGACCTCTGGCCCAGAATGCACCAAATCCTCCTTTATCCACATAATACAATTTTTCTGCAAGGGCTGAGAACGGAGATTAAAAATTAGACTGAAATATTGTAGCTGTCCAAGGACAGAATGTTCTAAATAAGAAAATCGGGCACAGAGAGGATAGTGTTAGTTCTGCTGTGCCATTTCTGAAGATTCAAGACTCGTTCCAAGATGATTATTTTTTTTTAATTGCTTGATTTTTGTTCTTTTAGGAGAATCTGGTCTGGGCAAATCAACCCTGGTGAACAGCCTCTTCCTGACAGATCTGTACAAAGAGCGAAAGCTTCTCAACGCCGAGGGTATCCTTCTTAATTAGTCCTTGCGATCAACCCAATAGCACAATACCCATAAGGTTTACAACTTGTGGATGTGAATTGTTTATTCTTGGTCGAAGCCTGGTGGGTGGATGTCTTTGTAATCTGCGAAGATCTGATTTTTGCAAAATGAGCTGGTTCGTAGACCAGCCGGGATCTTTCCTGGCCCAAAATTATATCGTGGAATAGCTGAAAGCCTGCTTGGGTGTAATGAATGAGACTTGGGAACGATCACGGTGCTAACCATGAATTGGTTAGTCATGGTTAGCACTTGGAGAAGACCATGGGACTTGGAGAATGTCATGGTGCTAACTTCCATTGTTGTTTTCCCTTCCTCCTTATCTATTAAGAAAGAATAAACCAGACAGTAGAGATTGTGAAACACACTGTGGACATCGAAGAGAAAGGGGTCAAGCTGAAGCTGACAATAGTTGACACACCAGGCTTTGGAGATGCTGTCAACAACTCAGAGTGGTGAGTCCCTCTTTTGACTGAGGTTGCTAAACACCCACTTAATTTCAACTCATCCGTTCTCTGAGCTTCTTCTGAACTTCTCTGCGTGACCGAGAAAGACCCATATGCATCTACATTAACCAAGATTAAAACTAACCAAAGCTAACACCCTTCAGGAGTGCAACCACCAGATCTTCCATTACATTGGTCCAAGGTCTCCTGTCCGTGCGGTCAAAAATGTCCTACCGATAGTCCCCGACTTACGACAGTTCGATTTAGTGACCATTCAAAAATTACAAAAACAAGTGACTTATGAACGTTTTTCACGCAACCATTGCCGCATCGCTGTGGTCATGTGATCAGAACTCAGACGCTTGGCAACTGGCATGTACTTAGGACGGTTGTAGTGTGTCACGTGATCCCCTTTGGCGACCTTCCGACGAGCAAGGTCCATGGGGAAGCCGGATTCACTTAACAACCGTGTGCAGTGATTCACTTCACAACTGTGGCGCAAAAGGTCATAAAAAGGGGCAAAACTCACTTAACTCTCTCGCTTAGCAGTGGAAACTTTGATAATAATAATAGTAAAGCTGGAAGGGACCTTGGAGGTCATCTAGTCCAACCCCCTGCTCAGGCAGGAAACCCTATACCAGGGGTAGGCCACCTTGGCTCTTTTATGACTCGTGGACTTCAACTCCCAGAATTCCTCAGCCAGCCATGCTGAGGGGAAAGGGAGAGGTTTCCAAGCTGAACCATGCTGGCTCAGGAATTCTGGGAATTGAAGCCAGCATAAAAGAGCCAAGGTTGCCTACCCCTGACCTATACCATTTCAGACAAATGGCTGTCCAGTCTCTTCTTGAAAACTTCCAGTGTTGGAGCATTCACTGCTTCTGGAGGCAGGTTGTTCCACTGGTTAATTGTTCTACCTGTCAGGAAGTTTCTCCTGAGTTCCAGGTTGCTTGCAAGCTCCGTTGTGGTCATAAATCAAGGACTACCTGTATTTATATAATTATTTTTCACCACCGCTGATGCCAGGAACTAATTGCTTTCATTTTCCTTGTTTTTGCTGTACAGTTGGAAGCCGATCACCGACTATGTCGACCAGCAGTTTGAACAATACTTCCGGGATGAGAGTGGCCTCAACCGGAAGAATATCCAAGACAATCGCGTTCACTGTTGCCTCTATTTTATCTCGCCGTTTGGACACGGGTAAGGCCACGATGGAACCATGATGGCAAGTGTTGGATGCAGCTTCTACAATCGTTATGCTGTAGGACAGGGGTCCCCAACGTTGGCAACTTTAAGACTTGTGGACTTCAACTCCCAGAATGCCTCAGCCAGCATTGGGGACCCCTGCTGTAGGAGACGACCAAGCTGAGTTTGAGGGGGAGGTCAAATGCACCTGGAGCCTCTACACCACACCTAAGTCCACCTCCCTTGATGCCCGTTGACTCTTAACCGGGCACCAGTTTGCCTTGTGTAGGTAGCATGGCAATAAAGGAGGATATTTGTAGCTCAGAGTTGAAATGAGGGGTCCTTGGTGCTCTCTGAGCTTGGTGGTTTTCTTGCAGATGTTTCATGACCCAGCTAGGTAACATCATCAGTGCTAGAAGGGAGTGGGGTTTGCAGAGTGGAGGAAGAGGAAGAGAAGGAGAAGGATTGTGGGGTCCTGGTGCTCTCTGAGTTTGCTTGTTTTCTTGCAGACATTTCATTACCCAACTAGGTAACATCATCACTGCTAGAAAGGAGTGGGGTGAAGAGGAGGAGGAGGAGGAGGACTGTGGCGTCCTGGGTGATCTCTGAGTTTGCTTGTTTTCTTGCAGATGTTTCATGACCCAACTAGGTAACATCATCAGTGCTAGAAAGGAATGGGATTTGTAGTACAGTTTTGAACTGTGTCCTGGTTCCTGACTTCTTGAACTTGACATTAGCTTTCTCATTGTCACATCCAAGTTGCTGTCCTGTCCGGTTCTGGAATTCAGCTGGGAGGGAATGTATCTAGTACCACATCTAGCTTCGTTTCTAAGAAGCCAACCTCACGAGCTGAGATTCTGTCTTCTTGCCCCCTTTTGTGTCGCAGACTAAGGCCGGTGGATGTGGAATTCATGAAGGCGCTCCATGAAAAAGTGAACATCGTCCCCCTCATTGCGAAAGCCGATTGTCTTGTTCCCTCCGAGATCAAGAAGCTAAAAGAACGGGTGGGCAGAAAATAGCTTCTTTCCAAAGGATATTTTATTTTATTCCTAACTTTATGATTTGTATAAAGAGCTGACGGTGGCAAACGTACTGATACTCCTGTGAGGTGGGCTGGGCTGAGACAGAGGAACTGGCTGAAAGTCATCCAGTTGGCTTTCGTGGCTAAGGCGGGACTAGAACTCAGCGTCTACTAGTGATTGGCCCAAAGTCACCCAGTTGGCTTTCGTGGTTAAGTCAACCTTGAGCTGGTCAGGATCGAACTGCTGGCCGTGGGCTGAGTCAGCCTGCAGTACTGCATTCTAACCACTGCGCCACCATGTCTCTTAAGCAAAGAATACATTGCCATAAAGGAGAGTATAATATGATTTGAATGGTGATGTTTTTGTCAGATCCGGGAAGAGATTGATAAGTTTGGAATTAAAGTTTACCAGTTTCCCGAATGCGACTCTGACGAAGATGAAGACTTCAAGCAACAAGATAGAGAACTGAAGGTGAGCAAAACTAAGTCATTTTGAGACTCAAGTATAGATTATATTAAGGTAGTCCTTAATACAACCTACTGGAAAGAATAGAATAGAATAGAATAGAATAGAATAGAATAGAATAGAATAGAATAGAATAGAATAGAATAGAATAGAATAGAATAGAATAGAATAGGCAATAGAATAGAATAAGAAATAGAATAAGAAATAGAATAGAATAGAATTAGAAATAGAAATAGAAATAGAAATAGAATAGAATAGAATAGAATAGAATAGAATAGAATAGAATAGAATAGAATAGGCAATAGAATAGAATAAGAAATAGAATAAGAAATAGAATAGAATAGAATTAGAAATAGAAATAGAAATAGAATAGAATAGAATAGAATAGAATAGAATAGAATAGAATAGAATAGAATAGAATAGAATAGAATAGGTGTCCAGGGGAGGCAATCTCTCTTCATTGTGGTTCTCCTAACTTCTCATCACATTTTGTGTTTGCACCAGGAGAGCGCACCCTTTGCAGTCATTGGCAGCAACACAGTGGTCGAAGCCAAGGGGCAGAGGGTCCGAGGAAGACTCTACCCCTGGGGCATTGTGGAAGGTAAGCTGTCTTGTTGACTTGAACACTGACCCTCGGAACACAAGGATCTGTTGAACTAATTTTTTTGGAGATCTAAGTGAAACTTCCAGGTTTGGGAGCAACGAAGCTCTGAAGGCCAAAGCAGTCTGACAGATTTAGTTATGAGCTTCTGCGATGGTCAATTGAGGGTTAGAACTGATGCTGGTTGATCTCGACATATTCCAATCAAGCTAGTAGATGTTGCCAATTGTCCTTTTAGAGCTGTGGACCATTAGTGGATGGAGATCCATCATGGAGGTAATGCTGTGTTTTCCCCAAAATAAGAGCGGGTCTTATATTAATTTATTAGAGCTTATTTTCTGATTAAGTCTTATTTTGGGGGATATATGGTACTAAATGCGTCCGTCTGGCTGACCATCTTAACTGGGGCTTATTTTTGGGCGGGGGCTTATATTACGAGCATCCTGGAAAGAAAACCGGCAGATGAGAAATACGGCAGATGAGAAGATCTTTCTGCCCTTTGTTTGTTGACTCTGGTGTCTTTCTGCTACAGACTGATTAGTGGACTCTTTTTAATTTATTGATGGGTTGAGTTGTTCACGCCCCCCTCCCAACTCCAGAAAGATGTCTTTCTGCTTCCCTAGTGGAGAACCAAGCACACTGTGACTTTGTGAAGCTACGCAACATGCTGATCCGAACCCATATGCATGACCTGAAAGATGTAACTTGTGATGTTCATTATGAGAACTATCGGGCACAGTGCATCCAACAGATGACCAGGTGAGTTTCCTGATGGGTCAGATATGGACAGGTATGTCTGAGTCCACCCTTGGCATCAACTCATGAAGGTTGGAAGGTGCACCAAGACTTAGAACAGAGGTCTTCAAACTTGGCCCTTTGATGACTGGTGGACTTCAACTCCCAGAATTCCTCAGCCAGCGTGCCTGGCTGAGGAATTCTGGGAGTTGAAGTCCACCAGTCATCAAAGGGCCAAGTTTGAAGACCCCTGACTTAGAACATAGAAAAATGGGACTGGAAGGGACCTTGGAGGCCTTCAACCTCCTTCGTAGTCATAGCTGAGGCTTCAAAATGGTTTCCTTTTTGACGTCGTTGCTTCAGTGACAGCAGGGAAGAACTGAGGCTGATTTAAAGAAGTTAAATTTAAATCCTCCTTTTCAGCAAACTGACTCAGGACAACCGAATAGAAAGTCCAATTCCCATCTTGCCACTTCCAACCCCAGATGCCGAGACAGAGAAGCTGATCAAGATGAAGGACGAAGAGGTGAGCTGCTGGAGATGCTGTTTTAAATACAGGTAGTCCTTGAGTTATGACCGTAATGGAGTCATGACTATTGCCTCAATAACAGAGAAGAATTTAGCTCAGGGTTGAACTGTAGACTCCTTGGTGCTTCTTTGAGCTTGGTGGTTTGCTTGCAGATGTTTCCCAACTAAGTGACTATCAGCCATCAACAATATGGATTAGCATCAACAAAGACGTAGAAGTTAACCACAGGTAAATACTTTACCACTTTAAAAGGCCTTGGTAAGGCCACCCTTGGAATACAGCATCCCGTTTTGGTCACCACGATGTAAAAAAGATGTTGAGACTCTAGAAAGAGTTCAGACAAAAGCAACAAAGATGATCAGGGGACTGGAGGCCAAAACATATAAAGAACGGTTGCTGGAATTGGGTATGTCTAGTCTAATGAAGAGAAGGATGAAGGGGGACATGATAGCAGTCTTCCAATATCTCAGGGGTTGCCCCAAAGAAGAGGGAGTCAAGCTATTCTCCAAAGCACCTGAGGGCAGAACAAGAAGCAATGGATGGAAACTCATCAAGGAGAGAAGCAACCTGGAACTAAGGAGAAACTTCCTGACAGTTAGAACAATTAACCAATAGAACTTCTTGCCTCCAAATGTTATGGGTTCTTCATCATTGGAGGTTTTTATGAAGAGACTGGACAGCCATTTGTCTGAAATGGTATAGGGTTTCCTGCCTGAGCAGGGGGTTGGACTAGATGACCTCCAAGGTCCTTTCCAACTACTACTACTCTTATTCCAAAGAGATAATAAAGCTAAGAAATCCCAAAGACCAGAACACATTTTCTCTGGCAACCAACACCCAGATAAGCAGGGATTAACACCTGACAAACAATCAAACAGAAAACAATGCCTTAATCAAGGAATCACCAAGGAGAACACAACACCCCTACATCATCAGTGGTGGGGCAAGCAACTGTATGTAACCGTATAAAACAGGGAGCAATTCCACACTCCCTAGCACTGATAAGGTTACCTAGTCAGGTAACGAAACGTCTGCAAGCAAACCACCGTAGTCAGAGAACACCAACCACTGATTTTTCTCCATTTGGTTTGGACTTAACAATTGATTCGGAAAAAGCTCTTTCTCCATTCTGAACGGAACTGACTAATTTAATCTTAAAAAAGGATCTGATTGGAGGATGCTATTCAATTTCACGATTCGGTTCCGAAAACCGAGCATCGATCCAGCAGTCTGGGAATCAAATTCCCCGAAGGAAATTTTTGCCCTCACCTTTAAGGAGAGCCCTTCACAGGGCTTGAAGATGAACGGAAGATGACTCAACAAAGTTTGGGTCTTCCTTTATTTATTTATTTTTAAACAAAAAAAACGGTGACAACCCCCCCCCCTTTCCCCCGTCCCCTTCCTTATCTCTCCGCAGCTGCGAAGAATGCAGGAGATGCTGCAGAAAATGCAACAGCAAATTCAAGAGCATTAAGACGAAACCAGGATGAAGGGAGCGACGGGGGGGGGTGTGTGTTTGGCACCACCCTTGGGTCCATCTGAATGGGAAGCTGCTTCAGGAAAACCTTTTTCCTACGATCAAAACACGAGCGAAGAGACTTGCGTGCGAGAGACGCCATCCCACCTTCTCCCTCCGAAGCTGTTTGAACGGCCTTGGAATATGTCCTCAAGACGCTTCTCCCGAGAGCATTCTAGTATTTAAATGAAAAATTCTGGGGTGGTATTGAGATGTGAGGACTTTGTGAACGTGCACGTTAAATGTTTACTACTAACCACGGTGCTGTGACTTCCCTCCTCTCCTCCTTCCTTGCCTTTTCTTCTTTCACCCCCCCCCTCCCTTTCTTAACACCTGCCTTTTTGTGCTGGGGAGGGGGGGAAATGACATTCTTATGAATATCTGAACAAAATGCTTGTGAGACTTCCCAGGCAGATTTGATTTTGCTTGGAAAAGGTTGGTTCTTTGACTGCCTTTTTTGAGATAAGGAGCAGAAAGGTGGCTGTGGGTTTTTTTTGGGGGGGGGGGGAGGCTTTGGATGGAGATCTTCATTCCTGGTTGATTCTCCATCCTGTTCCACACTCTGAAAAAATGCAAGGCCTTTCTGGGCAGGGTGGAAGAAGGTGACTTTTGTGGGTCAGAATGCAAAGTTGTGTGAGTCTTTTGTTTAAACGGCCTCTTCTCTCCCTAGTTGGCGGATTTTTTTCCAACTGACCCAAGCTTTGCATCTGGACTTTGAGAGTCTGCCTTGTCTTTGCACACAACTCTATATTTCCCTTTTTGCCAGACATACATAAAAAAAAACAAAAACAGGATCCACCGATAAAGTTCTATATTGATTCTTAAGTTTGCTCGGTAGATTCTTTTCCCCAAGATATATCTTTGCAGAGTGTCCCAATTCCCACTGGGCAGAAACAAAACTTGAACCAAGAGTTTGTTTTAGACTCCTTTGAAGCTCATTTTTTTTTGTTTCGATGCAAAAATACTCCCTGTATGAGAAGCTCGGTTTGTTGGTGCATCGTGGGTTTTGTAGTTCCCCCCCCCCAAAAAAAAATAATTTTATAAAGACGTATAAATTAAATAAGATGAGGAATACAAAGAGAAAAACACGAAAAGAAAGCAAGTCAGCCAAAGAAAGGGGGGAAAAAACGGAAAACGGAAGGAGTAACTTCTCCATCACCCTAGCCTGTACAAAAAAATAAATTAATGCATAGCTTGTCAGAATCTCAAATACAATCTGATCTCTCTCCTCCCTCCCCAATTCATCTTTTAAGAAAAAAAACAAGAAATGTACAAAAAAGAGAGGAAAAAACAGAAAAAGAACAACTGCCCCATTACCCTAGCAAGTAAAAAATAATAATAATTCTTAGCTTGTCAGCATTTCTGAATATAACCTAATCATCTCTCTCATCCCCCTTTCCATAGTTCATCTCTGAAGGAAAAAAAAAAAACCAACAAAATCCGTAAGCTTCATCTGATGCTCCTTGTCAGCAAAAATCCAATAAGGGAAACTAGCTCAAGTTCATTCTTTCTACGGCTGTGAAATCTGGAAAGTGAAGCAGCTGCTTTGAAAGGTTGCAAACAGGCTGAGTTAATGTCCCTACATCTCTGTATATCCCATTTTGCTTTAAAATCCAAAATGCTAAGTACTTTCCCTTCTTCCTCATATTCTCCTCCTTTTTTTTTTTCTTGCCAACCTGGTGCTGCAAAGCCTTTTCTTGGCTTTCTGTGTTTCTCTGGTGTGTGTGTGTGTGTGTGTGTGTTTGAAGCAAGAGGATAGCACATTGGTCTGTTGAAGTGAGATAAGGATCCCCACTCCCTTCCAGAAATGCATATAACCAGCTGGATGCTTTTTTTTTTTTTTAATAATAGTTTTGTGCCCTGTTGACAAAAGATTATTATTTTTCCCACACCAACAAACTACTCTAAAATAAGACATTAAGACACGCTCACACCCACATCTTCACCAAACCGTGTTACATTCAGCATTTCACAATGTGTTGTTTCTCCATCCCCAGTGGAGGATCTTATTTGGAGACTGAAAAAACAAACAAAACAAACATACAAACAAAAAAAAAACAAATTTGATTTCATTCTCTTGTCGGCCAGCACAAAATGCCATCAATAACATGACTTTCCCATTACATGTTCGTTGCTTTCCTCTCCTGTCCCTTTTAGAAGTTAATATTTGCAACTGGTTTTTTTTGTGTGTGGGGGGGGTGTTTCTGAGTTGCTTCAAAATTCACATTTTTCTTCGTGGTGAACGAAAGCAACGTGGTTCTTTCCATCTCCTCAATGGGCAGCTGTGTCTCGGGTTAAAATCCGCTCCAATGCAAATTCTTTTTTTGGGGACTGAAAAAACAACAACAACTCAAATTTGATTTCATTCCCAAATTAATTTGATTAGAAAGATTCTGGGAGTTGAAGTCTACCCCTCTCCCAAGTCACCAAGGTTGAAGAAACACTGGTTGAAACCCAAATTGTTCAAAAACAGCATTAGTATGCGTGTGTGTGTGTGTCTCTATGTGTGTCTTTCGGGGTGTGTGTGTGTGTGTGTGTGTGTGTGTGTCCCTAGCTACATCGCACTTTCAAGGGCAGTGTATGAAGCCTGTCCTTATGCGCTGACTTGCACCCAGGATCTGTGATCAGCCCTCCGTGCTCCAACATCCGTGCTGTTTTGTTTTTTTTTCTGGCCCCACTTTGCATGCCTTTATTTATTTATTTTCCTAGAAAGAAAGTAATTTTGTGGGGAAATATCCTCCGTGCCGTGGATTTTTTTTTCTTCCTTTTTTCGGGCTGCTTTCCCCCCCCCCCCACTCACCCATCCACCCCTTTTTCCAAATACTGATTCTGCCTTTTGTCGCTCCGGCCCCGGCCTTGCGTTCGGCTTTCCTTGGTGCATCGTTCCGTTTTTGTAAATATTTGGTGGGCTATTTCGTCATCGTGATCCGAAGACCTTTTAAATATATCCGTTTTATTAAAATGATGATGACCATTGGATATTAATATAATGTTTGCTACTCCCCGGACTGATCAAAAAGAAGTAAACGAAAAAAAAGCAGAAACGTGTTTCTGTTGTTGATCCGCATCCAAAAACCCGGCTTTTGAGGATCTCTTATGGGTTAGTGTAATTTATTTTAAAAAATAATGTTGCCTTCAAAAGGCAGTTGGGAGAAAAAGCCAGCAAAGCAGAAGGAGAAAAGAGGAGTGGGGATCCTTGGTCTATTCCTGTTGGTGCCGCATTCTTTTAGGGGATAGAATTGTCATTCGTTTGAAAAGTTGCAGGCTGAGGACCTAATGGTAGACTTGAACCTTACTCCTCATCCAAGACTTTCACCGCTACACCACACTGCTGGTTTGTTGTAACTCATTTTAACACAATTACTAACCTAAATGCTCTTATCAGGTTGGTTGATGATTGCTCAAAACCTTTTCACCCTTCTGCCCAGTTTGCCTGTTGCTCTGGTACTTTCTATCCATCCATCTTGGGGGGCTTTGATTAACTGCAAGATAAACTCATTAACATCTGGTTACCATTTGAAGTATCATTTTAAACCTTTTGCGCTGCCTTGATTCATTACTAGGGTTTGTCCATCATACTGAACCCCATTTAAAGATAGTTGGACCAGTCACCAAATTGGGTTGCAATCACACACCGTAAAACATGGCTTGCAAACTACAATAGCTGGATATAGCTAGTGCTAGGCTGCATTAACAGAAGGATAGAATCACGTGAAGTGTTAATACCACTTTACAATGCCGTGGTAAGGCCACACTTGGAATACTGCATCCAGTTTTGGTCACCACGATGTAAAAAAGATGTTGAGACTCTAGAAAGAGTGCAGAGAAGAGCAACAAAGATGATCAGGGGACTGGAGGCTGAAACATAAAAGGAACGGTTGCTGGAATTGGGTCTGTCTAGTTTAATGAAGAGAAGGACGAGGGGGGACAGGATAGCAGAGTTCCAATATTTGAGGGGCTGCCCCAAAAAAGAGGGGGATCAGCCTCTTCTCCAAAGCACCAGAAGGCAGGACAAGAAGCAACAGATGGAAACTCATCAAGGAGAGAAGCAACCTGGAATTAAGGAGAAATTTCCTTATCAGTAGAACAACCTGCCTCCAGAAGTTGTGAATGCTCCAACACTGGACGTTTCTAAGAAGAGACTGGACAGCCATTTGTCTGAAATGGTCTAGGGTTTCCTGCCTGAGCAGGGGGTTGGACTAGATGACCTCCAAGGTCCCTTCCAACTTTATTATTATTATTATCATCATCATCATCGCTGGGTGTGATAATCTGTGTTGGAGACAGTCTGCAAGCAAAGACGTTATGGAAATCGTAGGGGTCCATGGGCATAGAAGTAAACTCCAGGATTGTTAAATTTCCACCTGAGATACAGTGGGATTTTCTCCTCAATATTTGCAGAATTGCATTAGTGAGCTCATGACAATGATAGAACCATCACCCCATTTCCAGAACCCATTAAACCTGGTTAGTTTAAGCCCAGTTAGCATCTTTTGGGGAATGCCTCGACCGAGACAGCTCACGGGGTTGTTTTATGGGCCAATGTCCTGCCTGCACTTGGGAAAAATAGTTAAATTAATTCAGCCGTGAAGTGAATAACCAAGATGTTACACAATTCCTGGACTCTCATTTGGCTTTGTTACAACCTTGCTTGCATTCGAGCCTTTTCTAGATGTGGTACTCAGAGATGCCAGTTTAAAAATAAAGTCCCCGACAGAAGACAATTTCCAGGGATTGCCAGAGAATGACTAAGGAGAAGAAGTGTTCTTGTTATCTTTCTGGAACACACATGGAGGTTATCAACCCTATTTCTGCTGATGTTTGGTCTACCAGTCAGTTGTCCTTCATGTCTCATTGCAGAGAGACGCTCCAGCCAAAGAGGTAAGTCCTCAACTTTTCTTTCAGTTATATGGGTGGAACCTGATCAAAGAGAGAAGCAACCTAGAATTAAGGAGAAACTTCCCGACAGTGAGGGCAATTAACCAGTGGAACAGCTTGCCACCAGAAATCATGGGCGCTCCATCACTGGTGGTTTTTAAGAAGAGGTGCTAGACAGTCACTTGTCTGAGATGGTATAGGCTCTCCTGCTTGAGCAGGGGGCTGGACTAGAAGACCTCCCACGTCCCTTCCAGCTCTATTCTGATTTAACTGATCTCAGATCTATTCAAGGAGAGAAGCAACCTAGAACTGAGGAGAAACTTCCTAACAGTGAGAACAATTAACCAGTGGAACAGTTTGCCTCCAGAAATCGTGGGCGCTCCATCACTGGAGATTTTTAAGAAGAGACTAGACAATCACCTGTCTGAGACAGTATAGGTTCTCCTGCTTGCGCAGAGGGCTGGACTAGAAGACCTCCAAGGTCCCTTCCAGTTTCGTATTCTATTCTATTTTATTCTACTCTACTCTACTCTACTCTACTCTACTCTACTCTACTCTACTCTATTCTATTCTACTCCATTCCACTCCACTCCACTCCACTCCACTCCATGATTTCTATTCTATTCTATTCTATTTTATTCTATTCTATTCTATTCTATTCTATTCTATTCTATTCTATTCTATTCTATTCTATTCTCTATTTTACTTTACTCTCTGAAATGGTATAGATTCTCCTGCTTGTGCAGAGGGCTGGACTAGAAGACCTCCAAGGTCCCTTCCAGTTTCGTATTCTACTCTACTCTACTCTACTCTACTCCACTCCATGATTTCTATTCTATTCTGTTCTGTTCTATTCTATTCTATTCTATTCTATTCTATTCTATTCTATTCTATTCTATTCTACTGGGGCTCTAGTTAACGATTTCTATCTCTTTCAGAGCAGAAGATGAGTCTCGTCAGCTTCTTCTTCACCCTCGGCCTGCTGCCTCTTGTCACCCTGGATTGTCCCCGCCCTTGCCGTTGTGCCGCCAACATCATTGACTGCATGTCAACCGAACTCAGCGACGACATGATCCCCCTCTCCTTTTCAGCCTCCACCACCAAGCTCTATCTCAACAACAACTACCTGACCTTCATCCCCAAAGGCCTCTTTGACAACCTGCACCACCTCCAGGCGGTCTACCTGCGGGGGAACCCTTGGGAATGTACCTGCCACATTCTCTACCTCCGCTCCTGGCTGCAGTGGCAAGACAACCGCACTTTGTATCGCGACGTGGTGTGTTCGAGCCCCGCCCACCTTCAAGGTCGGATCATCACCTACCTGTCCGAAGACGAGATCCTCTCTACCTGCCAGTCCTGGTACTGCGGCGTGGCTCTGGTGGCCCAGATCTGCCTCTTCGTCTTCCTCTTGGTGCAGGCCATCTTGCTCCTCCTTGTGGTTTTCTACATCTGCCGGTTCCAGCGGATAGCCAAGGAAGCCAGAAGGACAATGGTGGAGTTTTATGAGAATACGGATCCGTGGGAAAACGCTCGTAAAAGCAGTATTGACTGAGGTCCGTGGAGATTCTCAGTCTTCCGGGTCATGGTTGTCCCAAAGCTGCTTTTTTTTTTTTTTTAAAGGGGGAACTGGACTTTCTTGTTTTGTTTTTTCTTTGTGAAGACGTTTCACTTCTCATCCAAGAAGCTTATTTCGTTGCAAGAAGCAAAATGTCTTCCAAGAAGCAAACTCAGAAAGGCCAGTTGGCTTTTGAAAAAAAAAAAAAGCACCTTTGGGACAGGATTGATGGATTGATTACTGGATAAGAATAGCCTTTCTCTTACTGACCGCACAATTCACTTAATGACTAGTGATTCGGTTAATGGCCGTGGCAAAGAAAAAGGTGGTAAACTGTCTTGCCTAACGAAAGTTGTGAATGCTCCAACACTGTAAGTTTTTAAGAAGGGAAAGCCCTTTGTCTGAAATGGTACAGGATTTCCTGCCTGAGCAGGGGGTTGGACTAGATGACCTCCAAGGTCCCTTCCAACTTTATTATTATTATTATAAAAGCCATTCTGGTCCCAGTTGTGTATAATCCTTCCGTGTTCTTTCACTTTGTTAAATGCCAGGCGATACTTGTTGCTTTTATTATTATTATTATTATTATTATTTCAACGTACTAATGTGGTCCTTCTTCCCCACCAATCTGGATTACCTTCAGTTATTAAACCTCAATTTTTAATCTCCAGTTGCTAAAATTCAGTTATTAAACCTCTTTAAAAAAAAAAAAAACACCTCATGGGCAGTTTTTAAGAAGACACGGGACCATCATTTGTCTGAAATGGTACTTGAGCAGGAGGTTGGACTAGAGGACCTCCAAGGTCCCTTTTCACTCTGTTATTAGGCAGGTTAAAGAGATTACACAGCAGAGAGAGAGATGATTTGGGCTTCTCTTCAAAAACCTATCGTCCCTCAAGCTTTTTTTCTTTCAAACCACACAAGGAAGTTTGTGTTGCCCAATGTCTCTCTTTCTCTCTCCCTCTTTTTCAATGTATGCCAATTTGATTTAAAAAATAATATATATATATATTTTTAATCTCACTTCCAGAAAATTATTTTCTCTGTCCCCACCAGAGGGCGCACAAACCCCACTGAACTTTGTTTTCTACTCTTTCACGGTTAGGTTAGCAAATTGGTGTCTTCAATTGTTAACTTCTTTTTCTCCATCACAGCCAAAAAAGAAAAGAGATTTATTTCTGAGATGATGGCTCTGTTAAAAGAATGCACCTACATCGATTCTGTACAAAATCTCATCTGCACAAAGAGTGGAGTTTTCTTGGGGCTTATTTCCCAACTTTCTCAAGATAATTCTGGTATTTTATTAATACAAATAATGTACGCAACTAACCCTCTGCAGACAGACAAGAAAAATTATAGAACTTCTCCATTCGTGAATACAATAGAACAACTATCACCGGCACTGTATTATATATTTTTTAAAGAAAATAATATATATCCTGTATGTATATGTATGTATGTATATATATATATATGCAGGTCTTGGCGTATTTGGGTCTTTTCCTGTGTAAGATTGAGAGACCCAAATACTCCAACACCTGCATACCTGTACCTGTGAAAATCTACAAATATATATATATATATATATATATATATATATATATATAATATCCTGCTATAATATATATCCTGTAATACAGGGGTCTTCAAACTTTTATGACTTGTAGACTTCAACTAAAACATATGAAGAACGGTTGCTGGAATTGGATATGTCTAGACTAATGAAAAGAAGAAATAGGGGAGACATGATAGCAGCCTTTCAATATTTGAGGGGCTGCCACAAAGAAGAGGGGTTCAACCTATTCTCCAAAGCCCCAGAAGGCAGGACAAGAATGGATGGAAACTAACCAAGGAGAGAAGCAACCTGGAACTAAGGAGAAATTGCCTGACAGCGAGAATAATTAACCAGTGGAACAACCTGCCTTCAGAAGCGGTGAATGCTCCAACACTGGAAGCTTTTAAGAAGAAACTGGACAGCCATTTGTCCAAAATGGTATAGGGTTTCCTGCCTGAGTAGGGGGTTGGACTAGATGACCTCCGAGGTCCCTTTCAACTCTTTGCTCTGTTAAACTTAAATCGTAGCACCTTGGGAAGCTTAATCTGACTTTTGATCTCAGCTGTTTTGCTCCCTATGAAATATCGAGAATTTTTTTCATGGGAGCCAGGATTGGTCAGATACAACTCGCCAGGTTGTGGTTGTGGGGTGGTGGGACAAAATTTAAGCCAGAGAAATGGGTGGAGAGAAAAAAAAAAAAATGATAAGTCTTGTCTGCTCAGACTTCCCCCCCCCCCTTTTCTGGTGCCACTTTATGCTATGCTCTTGACTTTGATAAATAGGCTTCTGAATAAAATGTTAATCTAACTAGAGGTGAGGGTGGGGGGGGGGCTGGACCAGGCCCCTACCCTCCCTCCCACACCGGCCTCCTGCTGACCTTGCTTCAGCACTAAGGGAGAAAACATAGCGATTTTTGTGTCTCCCTACAGAAAGCTTGTTAGCTTTGATTAATGGGAGAAGGATTCAGTCCCTGTTCTGGGGCATTTTTCCCCGACAGCAGAAAAATAAGCACAGAGTCACCAACTGTGACCCACGAAAGTCTTAAAGAGTCTAGAGGAAGGCTGGAAAGAAAATGGGAAATTGGAGAGGACGGTGAAGGAACTAAATTTACAGGAGACCAGTCCCTCCCAAAGAGCGAAATGGGCCCAAGCAGCCAAAGCTTGCGTTGCAGAATTTCTTGTCTAGTACCTAGAAAATAGAATAATAAGAGTTGGAAGGGACCTTGGAGGTCTTCTAGTCCAACCCCCTGGTCAAGCAGGAGAGCCTCTACTATTTCAGACAAATAGGTTGTCCAATCTTTTCTTAAATGCCTCCAGTGATGGAGCATTTACAACTTCTGGAGGCAAGTCGTTTTTCTGATTAATTCTTCTCATGATCAGGAAGTTCCTCCTTAGTTCTAGGTTGCTTCTCTCCTTGATTAATTGCCATCCCTTGCTTCTTGTCCTGCCTTCAGGTGCTTTGGAGAATAGGGTGACCCCCGCCTCTTCTTTGGGGCAGCCCCTCAAAAATTGAAACCCTGCTATCATATCACCCCGAGTCCTTTTCATTAGTCTAGACATACCCAAGTCTGCAACCGTTCTCCACAAGTTTTAACCTCCAGTCTCCCAGTGACAACAGGGAAGGGACATGGTTGTCCCCACACACACCTCACTGGCGACCCAAAGTCTACCCACCCAGTTGTTGGTGTGCCTTGCTGAAATATCCGTGGAAAGCTATAAGAGAAATGCATCGATTGCGTTCCACAGGAAAACAACACGGGCACCTCAATCGCACCAGGCCATTCTGCCTTCCTTTAGTGGAAACGTGGGGAGGCTAACTGTTGAGTTGTCAGCCAACTCACACTCCAGGATGACATGCCTGGAGGAGCTGGCCACTGGGATTGACAAGGGCTTTTGTTCCCCTGTGACGGATGACTCCGAGACTGAAGTCCGGCCATTGTCTGCTCAGCCTGTGTCCTGCTCTTGGGCGATAGCCATCTCTTCATGGGCTATTCAGTCCCTGTAGAAAAAGTGACTATTTTTCTGAGTATACATTGCCTCCAGTCTATTGTCTTGACAGAGGAATTTTTGGGCACTGGGTCAATTGGGTGACGGTCTGCCATTCTAGGAGGTCCGAGGAAGTGTCCTCTTGTTTACCGATGACCGCGGGGGGGCCTTCTTATCTGTCCGAGGAAGCAAGGAGCAAAGTCTCTTTCTTTGACAAATAATAGGCCGTGCGGCCCTGTGTGGAAATGTCCGTGTAATTACAATTCTACAGCTCTTCGGCTCTTTATCTTGTATATCAACCATCCATCAGCGTCCACCAGGCTGGGCATTGTTTTCATAATTATTTAGGCAAACGCCAAGCACATTTGCAAGGACATGCCAACCATGGAGGGGGAGAAAAAAAAGGAGATTGAGACAATACAAGTCTTTCCCCCCAGCTTTTTCTTCCTCTACTGCTTCTCTTCACCCATCCACTCCTTTTGTTACCAGCTGTTTTAGCCCCGGCTCTCAGCTTTGGGTTGAAACAAGCGAAGGTTGGCCAAAGGTTTTGATCAATGGAAGAGGAAGTTCACAAAAGGGTTGGCCGGCGGGGGAGAGGGGGGCTGTTCTCGGCCATTATAGCTTCTTGCATGGGCCTCCTTACTGGAAGACTTTTCTCCTGTTCGAGCCGAGTGGACTGTGTTGAACCTACATCCTAAATCCCCCAACGTTTGCAATTAGATGAATATAATTTCAGTTCAAAATATGCAGTCCTTGTCAGCCTGGCGAGAAGAATGATCGGATAGCAATAGAAGAGACTTATTTGTTGCTCAGGGATGAATGGATGGTGGGGTCCTTGGGGCTCTCTGAGCTGGGTGGTTTTCTTGTAGATGTTGCAGGACCTGAGTAGGTAACATCATCAGTGCTAGCAGGGGGTGGGTTTTGTGGAGAGGAGGAGGATGTGTGATCCGTAGTTGTCTCTGAGCTTGGTTGGGGTTTTTTTTGCAGCTGTTTCATTACCCAACTAGGTAACATCATCAGTACTAGAAGGAAATGGGACATGTGGTAGTGAGGAGGAGGAGGAGGAGGAGGAGGAGGAGGAGGAGGAAGATTGTGGGGTCCTTGGTGCTCTCTGTGATTAGTTGTTTTCTTGCAAATGTTTCTTGGCCCCAACTAAGTAATCTCATCAGTGCTAGAAGGGAGAGGGGTTTGCAAACGTCTACAAGAAAACAGCCAAGTTCAGAGAGCACCAAGAAGCCCACAATCCTCCTCCTCTCCACACACCCCACTCATTTCTAGCACTGATGAGGTTACCTAGTTGGGTAATGAAATGTCTGCAAGGAAACAACCAAGTTCAGAGAGCACCGAGGACCCCACAATGATCAGATAATTCAATCCCCTTCTTGGGGTTTGGTCTCCCGTTGCTAAGTATCAATGGATAATTTTGAAACATTCCCATTATTCTCCTTCTTTAGGAGTCTATCTTCAAATTGGGGTTGGAAGGAACAGTGGCATTTAAATGTTGCTGTATAAAATGAAAAAAAAAAGGAAAGAAAGAAAAAGAAAGAAAGAAGAAAAGAAGAAAGGAAGAGAAAGAAAGAAGAAAGGAAGGAAGGAAGGGTAGAGAAAGAGAAAGAAAGAAAGAAAAAGAAAAAAGAAAGAAAGGAAAGAGAAAAAGAAAAAGGAAGGAAGGGAAAGAGAAGAAGAGAAAAAGAGGAAGGAAGGAAGGAAGGGAAAGAAAGAGAAAGAAAAGAAAAAGAAAAAAGAAAGAAAGAAAAGAAAGAAAAAAGAAGGAAGGAAGGAAGGAAGGAAGGGAAAGAGAAAAAAAGAAAAAGAAAGAAAGAGAAAGGAAGGGAAAGAGAAAGAGAAAGAAAGAAAAGAAAAAGAAAAAAGAGAAAGAAAGGAAAGAAAAAAAAGAAGGAAGGAAGGGAAAGAAAAAAAAGAAAAAAGAAAGAAAGAGGAAGGAAGGAAGGGTAAGAGAAAGAAAGAAAAGAAAAAGAAAAAAGAGAAAGAAAGGAAAGAAAAAAAGAAGGAAGGAAGGGAAAGAAAAAAAAGAAAAAAGAAAGAAAGAGGAAGGAAGGAAGGGTAAGAGAAAGGGAAAAAGAAAAGAAAAAAGAAAGAAAGGAAACAGAAAGAAAAAAAAGAAGAAAGAAGGAAGGGAAAGAGAAAAAGAAATAAAAAGAAAAAAGAAAGAAGGAAGGAAGGAAGAGAAAGAAAGAGAAAGAAGGAAAGAAAGAAAGAAAAACTTGTTTTCAATTCTCCCTAAACCTGACTCTGTTGAAGCCATGGATACTTTCATGAAGTATCATGGCAACAGCATGGTTTTTGTACTGCCTTTTTCTGAGACGCTCTTTTCCCTTCCCAAACTGGCCTACAATGCTGAGATTTCAAACTGATCTCCCATCCAAGTGCTAACCCGGCCCAAGCCTGCTTAGCTTCCAAATCCTTCAGAAGATCAGCCAGGGGCCACCAACGCTTGCGAATGATGAGGCACCTCAAGAGCTACAGTGGAAATTCAGTGAGGGAAGCTATAAACTCCCAGCTTTTCTAGAGCAGACCTGCTGTTTGTTTTCTTCTTTCATGATAACCAAAATTTAGGAAGAATAAAAAGACACACAGAGACATTTTTATAGTTGGCATGACCGGCTAATAGGTTTGAGCTGAGAAATTCATCAGGCAGTGAGTTCTCCATGCTAATTTTACCTCAGTATTGAAGCTGTTCTAGCCAACTCTGATAACTACAAGGTAGGATATATATATATATATTTCCTATTAAAATGTTTATAACTAGTTTTGGAATACAGGTATTTATTTCTTTGGCTTTAGAAGAGCTGCATTATGGAAGACCTTCATTCTCTGTCCTTTGTCGTGTCTGAGTTTTAAAATAATTTGATGAACAAAGAGTGTTCTTGCATTGTCAACCATAGAGTTCATCACACAATTGCAGTCTTTAGGAGAGTGGCTTATTACAACCATTTGTGACATTTATGACAACAGTTTGTGACATTTACGCCTCTCTTTGCAAAGCATTTCATTGGAGACAGTCTTTCACGTTTTTGGTTCTAAAATGTTGCCTATTTCAAATGTAGCCGGGAACATTTGAAGGTTGTTTTTTTTTTTAAGCAACACGTGTGGTGTTTTAAATAAAGAGATGTTTACTCAATTACTCAGTGGTGTAAGTTGCTGAGTTTTGATTATAAATTTATTGGCGCACCTATTTCAATGTGGATGGTGAAAAGACATGAACATGGCTTTCGTGTTCAGGAAAAAAAGCTCTTTTATTCTCGTGGTCTATTCTCGTATCCTGCCTTTTATTCTGTTTTAGATTCTATATCCCAGTCAACTCCAAGACCCATCGTTCTTCGCTATCTGCCATGCTTCTAAAGAACAATAAGAATTGTTGCTGAGGCTAGCTTTGTTTTTGTTTTTAACTTTCATTTTTTTATTTATTATTATTATTTTATTTTTTATTATTGGCTCGTAAGTTCTACCTTCCACTTTTATTGGGTGGCTAATGGCGAGATTCAAACGTTTTATGCTGTGTTAGGGCGCTGATGCGTCGAGCCGATTATGAATTCCTCTGTAAATGGGAAAATGGTTTCTAAAAGAACCGTCAACTCTGTGGTCCAAACAAAAATGTGTAATTTCGGCCAAAGAATAGACCTTTCCAGAGGACCATGAAAAGGAATTGTTTTCTGCAATGGTTCTCAACCTGTGGTTCTTTTTTATAATCAGCAGAGGGCACTATTGTCTTAAAAGAAAGCCTTCCTCTTTTCTTTCTTTCTTTCTTTCTTTCTTTCTTCCTTCCTTCCTTCCTTCCTTTTTTTCTTTCTGTTATTCCGTTATTCTCTTTGTGTATCTCTTTCTTTCTTTTTCTTTCTTCTCTCTCTGTTATTCTGTTATTCTCTCTGTTCTCTTTCTTTTTCTTTCTCTTTCTTTCGGTTATTCAGTTATTCTCTCTGTATCTTTCTTTTTCTTTCTTCTCTCTCTGTTATTCTGTTATTCTCTCTGTGTTCTTTTTCTTTTTCTTCTTTCTGTTATTCGGTTATTCTGTCTATCACTTTCTTTCTTTTTCTCCTCTCTGTTATTCTGTTTGCTGTGTGTCTTTGTCTTTCTTTTTCTTTCTTTCTGTTATTTGGTTATTGTCTGTGTATCTCTTTTTCTTTTTATTTCTTTCTGTTATTCTGTGTGTCTCCTTTCTTTCTTTCTTTCTTTCTTTCTTTCTTTCTTTCTTTCTTTCTTTTCTTCTCTCTCTGTTATTCTGTTATTCTTTCTGTCTTTTTCTTTCTTTCTTTCTTTCTTTCTTTCTTTCTTTCTTTCTTTCTTTCTTTCTTTCTTTCTTCTCTCTCTGTTCTATTATTCTCTCTGTGTGTCTCCGTCTCTGTCTTCCTCTTTCTTTCTTCTCTCTGTTATTCTGTTATTCTCTCTGTGTCTCTTTCTTTCTTTCTTTCTTTCTTTCTTTCTTTCTTTCTTTCTTTCTTTCTTTCTTTCTTTCTTTCTTTCTTTCTTTCTTTCTTTCTTTCTTTCTCTTCCCTTGGTTCACTGGTTGGTTATCTTGGGCTTGACATGTGGGGAAAAGCTAACTATTGCAGCTTCTAAATCACAGCTTGTGGCTTATGCATGAACCTAGCCTTTGTGATTTTTTCCAACAAGCCACATTTAAATCCAATAATGCTTCTGCATAGTGTTTGAAGAAACAGTCTCTGTATCCACCAGCAGCACAGAAGGGAAAATGTGATATGAATTCTTGACATTAATCCACAGAAGACACTGCATAATTTCAAATCTGGGCAGTTTCCATTTTTCTAGAATTAGTGTTCATTCTCAGTGTGTCTGTATGTATAAATGTGCAGCCAATGTGACTTTCTTGGCTAGAAAACTCAACGGCTGTCAATGACCTTGAATACTATTATACTATTATATATAAGTTCCATCTTAGCAACTGTCTTTTAATGTATTTCCACAGTTCATAAAATGAGGCAAAACTCACTTAACCATTTCTCACTTAGCAACGGGCTCAACTGTGGTCCTAAGTCAAGTCATACTATCTGCATGTACATGACTCTGTTGGTTCTTGACATTCACAGTTTACGCAACGAGCTATCTGCACGCTCCATCTGTTGGCTCTGAGCTGCCATGTTAAATTTCCCACCAAGCTACCGATGTAACATTGGTCTAGAAACCCTGTGGGAAATTTAACCTGGCAGCTCAGAGCCAGCAGATTGAGCGTGTCTGTCCCTGGGCTGGGGACCGTGTTGCAGAATTGTGACTCTGGTAGTTGTTGAAAAGTATTGAGCATTGAGGGTGGGCCTAGTCAGGGCTAAATATTTTCCAAAGGGCTGAGCTTCTCAGAGTTCAAGTGACAAATGTACCAATGTGTGTTTGATGGAGGAACATGAGTCCCCCCTGGAAATCGGAGATGTTACACAAGAAGGTAGACAGCCAGTGAGAAAACACTTGTTATTGCCCAGTTTCCCACCAGCTTCTCAAGTGCACCACCCTGATTTCTTAATTTCCAAGAGAAAAACATGGCAATCGCCTTCTTTTATCACCCGTCCTCTGAATGAAGCTTCTTTCAGAAGTTGACTTGGCCCTTCGTGGTCCAGATGTCTAGAGACCTCCCAGCACGGTAGGAAATTGCCTTTTAATGGGACCACTTGAGGGAGTAAAAGACACAAGATGGGCAGAAAAGGCAGAATAAGCCTGAAATGGTGGTTAAAAAGTGAATTTCGTTGAGATACACGATGCCTGTAATGTGCCGTTTTCTTTCTTCGTGTGAGGGCTGATTGTTTTCAAAGTTGTTTTGAGGCTCATCATTGGTGAGATATCACAGGACCACCGTCTCAAATGAAGGACTGAGGAATAGTTTCCAAAAATGTCCACTTGGATAGGCTTAACAATATGGCAAACATTTTCTTCCATGGGTCCAAATGCTGAGTTTTCATCATTCTGGATTTTTTGGGTAACAAATTGTGTCCTGCAAAAATAGTGGGGTGCAGCCAACTATCCTTTAAATCTTCTAGGGATGTTTCTGGGATCTTTATGGAGACCCACAGACGATTTTTAAAATAAAGATTCCTCTGAAGATCACCATTTTGCTTTGCATCTCCCTCAGCGTCCCATGTCATTTTCCTTCCATTATTTATTCAGTGCACGATGGGAACATGACAGAAGAGAAGTAAACATATACACACAATCCACATAATTATATACACAACTTCTACGGGGGTATGACAGTGGCCTCATAACTGGATGTCCACTTCAGCTATCTAGGCGATCACCTCTGGTGTTGCTTCGTGCAGATCTGCTAAGGAACCAGTGAACACACCTTGTAGGCAAACTTGCACAGTATGTTTAATAGATTGCATATCAGCACCACAATCGCAACAAGGAGAATCTTTCAGCCACACCGATACAGGACAGAAGGACTTATATATGGAATGGAATGGAATGGAATGGAATAGAATAGAATAGAATAGAATAGAATAGAATAGTTGGAAGGGACCTTGGAGATCATCTAGTCCAACCCCCTGCTCAAGCAGGAAACCCTATACCATTTCAGACAAATGGCTGTCCAGTCTCTTCTTAAAAACTTCCAGTGTTGGAGAATCCACAACTTCTGGAGGCAAGTTGTTGCACTGATTAATTGTTCTAATTGTCAGGACATTTCTTTTTCGTTCTAGGTTGCTTCTCTCCTTGATGAGTTTCCATCCGTTGCTTCTTGTCCTGCCCACTTCTTCTGGGATCACACCAAACTCCGTTCAGTTTCAACCAAAGCCAGGCAGGTCAACACCCAGTTAGTTTGCTAGAGGGATCCCTAATGGTCAAGCCACAAGAAGGCACCTTGGACCCTTCCATTCTCCAGGAAATTTGAAATTTCTGAACTGCATTGAAACTTCCTTCCAATGAAAAGGATCTTCTCAAGAAAGGTAAACCAAGCACGGATCTAAGAGAAGGCACTCAGGGCACTGTGAAACTCTGAAGGCCTTGACGGTGCCTCCCCTGTCTTAAAATCCAAAGTGCTGGAGGCCATCTTCAGCTGTAAGAACATTTTCCCCTCCAAGCTATTCTTGATCAAAGAAGACAGCCTTACCAGCCTTTCCCTAACAGCCGTGTAGCCTCAGCTGACATGTAACTGAAACCTTTCTACCTTCACCCACTCCTCGGACCCTCGCCAAAATATCTTTACCTTCTGTGGAATCACAAGCCCGGCTCAAGGTCACCAGGAAAGGTCAAAGAGCACTCCCATCATTTCAAACCGCCAAAGGTTATCTCGACTTCAGTGCAAAACAAAAACAAGGGGCTGATATTTTTCTCCTCCTCCCCCCCCCAAGGGATTTTTGGAACCCTGAGGAATGTCAAGAGGGGCAACTTTTAAAAATTAGGGTGTTTTGGGGGGGGGCGAAAGAAAGGAGCATTGGAAGGATAGGGTGTCTCCTCCAAGTACGGGGCTTTGGGGGGACAGCTGGACGTAAAGTCTTAACACCTTCAGGTGTTCGAGCGAGAGAGAGAAGACGGAAAGAGACAAAAAAATAATAGAACATATCCCTGGAGGAAGAAAGTCCAAAGCTGTTTGAGGAAGGGATTGACTTATGCCTACAACTGAGTCCAAAATTTTCATTGCTAAGTTTCTGCTGTTTTTCTTTCTGCTGTTTCGCTGCTGAATTTCGGCTGTTAAGCAAGGCAGTTGTTAAAGGAGACTTGCCTCACTTTACAACCTTTCTTGCCACAGCTGTTAAACGAATCACTGCAGTTGTGGAGTTAGTAACACGGTGGTTAAGTGTCTCTCCCACTGACTTTGCTTCTCCGAAGGTCGCAAAAAGAGGATCACATCACCCCGGGACACTGCGGCCGTCGTAAATACGAGCCGGTTGCCAAGCGCCTGAATGTTGATCCCGTGACCACGGGGATGCTACAATGGTCGTAGGTGTGGAAAATGGTCGTAAGTCCATTTTCGAAGGGTGCTGTGATTTGAGCCTGTCCATCTGAACTTTGATCCGTAGTGCATTAAGAAAAATCAAACCACTGAAATAGGATTTTTATTATAAAAAAAAAAAATCAAACTGCTAAACCTGCAAATCAGATTATTATTATTATTATTTTTTAAGAGAGAAAGAGAGAGATGGGCTCACATACTGTAACTTCCCTGCACCTAACTCAGGACTGCCAGCCATCCATTCAATGAGGATTGATGAGCTGTTTGGTTTATTGTTGGTTGGTTATCTTCCGGGTGTTGACTTTGAAATTCATTTATCTGCAGGAATCTTAAATGGAGGAAATGCCCGTGTCTGGCTTTGTGTTAGGGCAAAGAAAAAAGAAAAAGGAAAAAAAAAGACAAACATTTAAGGCAAACTCATCTAAGAAAGGCTGGACTTCTGCCTGCATTGTCCCGTTGATGGGACCTTAAGGCTTCTAACAAAACATATAAGGAACGGTTGCTGGAATTGGGTCTGTCTAGTTTAATGAAGAGAAGGATGAGGGGGGACAGGATAGCAGTCTTCCAATATCTCAGGGGCTGCCCCAAAGAAGAGGGAGTCAAGCTATTCTCCAAAGCCCATGAAGGCAGGACAAGAAGCAACAGATGGAAACTAACCAAAGAGAGAAGCAACCTGGAATTAAGGAGAAATTTCCTGACAGTTAGAACAAATAATCAGTGGAACAATTTGCCTCCAGAAACGGTGAATGCTCCAACACTGGAAGTTTTCAAGAAGAGACTGGATAGCCATTTGTCTGAAATGGTATAGAGTTTCCTGCCTGAGCAGGGAATTGGACTAGATGAGCTCCAAGGTCCCTTCCAACATTATTATTATTATTATTAATTGGCAAAGCGAGTGAGATTGGAACAATCATTTTCCAGGGAGGACACAGTAAATCTTGTAGATGTAGGAGATGACCAGGCTGAGCCCAAGGGAGGCGTCAAACACTTCATAACAAAAACAGAGTTGGAAGGGACCTTGGAGGTCATCTATTCTAGCCCCCTGTTCATGCAGGAGACCTATACTATTTCTGACAAATGGCTGTCTGCAGAGCATTGCAGTTTGGCAGTTCCATCTCCAATGGCTCCAGGTTGACTCAGCCTTCCCTCCTTCCGAGGTCGGTAAAAATGAGGACCCAGATGGTTGGGTCCAAAAAGCTGACTTTGTATACCGCTTAGAGAGGACTGTAAAACCCTGTGAAGCGGTATAGAAGTCTGAGTGCTATTGTTAGCGCTAAATTGAAATTATGGCGTCTGTGGAGATTCCCAATCATCCAGGTTGTCCCAGAGGTGCCTTTTCCAAAAGGCAACTGGACTTTCTTGTTTTTTGTTTTTCCTCGTGAAGACGTTCTCATCCAAGAAGCTTCTTCAGTTGAAATTACGGAGGTGTGGGTGAAACGTAGGAGGCCTCTGAGGTGAGAATAACATAGAGAAAGAGAGGAAAGGATCAGGAGGAGGAGGAGGAGGAGGAGGAGGAGGAGGAGGAGGAGGAGGAGGAGGAGGAGGAGAAGGGGCCCACCCTGCTAACTGAAAGAAGATCCTGATGTCACTCATGACGTTGGCTCATCTGTCATTCTGGCACGGACAGAGATCCGGCTTTAATAGGGATCTAAACAAATTCTTCCCTTCTCTGGAGAGGCCCCCTGCAGATGAAGAGCTGGGAGGGGATGTTGTCATTTTGGGGCTGGTGAAGACAGGGGCATAAACAACTGGAGTGACCCCCTGGGCTGAACACAGCTGGGGTCTCCCCTCGATTAGGGGCTGGATATATATATATTTTGTTTCCCTGTGAAACTGAGAACTGATGTTGTTTCCCCAACAGCTTGCTCCCGTCTCTTTGGGATGACAGCTTTCTCCATCAGGGAACCTTGGAGACTGGAAATCTGAAGAGTCTCGGTTTTGCCTTGCTTTACCTCCATCTGTCCTTTATTTGATGTTTCCTAATGGGAAAAGAGACAAGAAAGGGGGGGGGGGTTGGGTTAATAAGAGCAGCAGAGATTGGAAAAGAAGACCAGTGGAATCAGAAGTTGTGAGAAGCTGATCAGGGAGAGATTCAAGCTAGAACTAAGAAGGAATTTCTCATCAGTGAGAACAATTCATTGCCTCCAGAAATTATGGATGCTCCAACACTGGAGGTTTTTAAAAAGAGACTGGACGGCCATTTGTCTGAAAAGGTATAGGGTTTCCTGCCTTGAGCAAGGGGTTGGACTAGAAGATCTCCAAAGTCCCTCCCAAGTCTGTTATTCTGACCTTCCGTGTCACATAGCATGACCAATAACCAGGGACATAGAACACAAAATCATAGGGCTGGAAGGGACCTTGGAGGTCTTCTAGTCCAACCCCCTGCACAAGGCAGGACACCTATACCATCCCGGTCAAATGGTTGTCCAGTCTTGAAAGCCCCCAGGGACAGAGCACCCAGAACTTCTGGAGACAAGCCGTTCCACTGATTAATTCTTCTCGCAGTTAGGAAATTTCTCTTTACGTCGCTCCCTTTAATGAACTTCCACCTATTACATCTCAGCTGGTTCTGTTGGTTGAACCTAGAAATGAGATGCTCAGGATCGTGGCCATCTAAGCTGCCCGTAAACCATAAAAGAAACTATCCCACATTCTGAAATGCCAGCTCTTGATTCATAACTCAAACGTTATGTTTGAAGTTGGGCAATACCAGATAAGCAATTTAGATTTCTTCAAGTAGTCACCTTTTGCTACACGAGGTGGTGTTGGTCCTTCTCCTGTCTGAGAAAGACATCGGCAGACAAACAAAACACTGGAATTGTGTATATATCAGGAGTTTCCTGTTCTAAGAATATTCGGCGTAACACACATCTCTTTTGAAACCTTTGTAAGATATTGACTAATTGGTTCAAGGATCTAGAAAGTTTTACCATGATGTTCCACGATCCATAAAGTTTAACTGTGATGCCCAAGGATCTAAAACGTTTAATTGTGATGTTCAAGAATCCAGAAAGTTTAATTGTGATGTTAAGGATCCAGAGGGTTTAACTCTAATGTTCAAGGATACAGAAAGTTTTACTATGATGTTCCTATCTCTACCGGTAGCTTAAAAAAAAAAAAAAGGAAAGGAAGAAGGAACTGCTGTGAAGACCAAATGGAATCCATTCTGACTTTTGTGTCAAGGCTCTTCATGGGCTCCCACTGCTTGAAGGCAGCTCCAGTTTCAGAAGAACCAAGGGGATCTTGTTGCTAATTAGACACACATCTAATTAAGCAGATGTCAAACCAAGGCAGCAGTAGGCAAGTCTGGGACCAATCCTGATCCTTTTTTTCTCCTGGCTTGGATATTTTTTTTCCTGAAAACCAAGAAAGGCAATTCAGCAAAACAACATCCCCCCCCCCCAGTAATCTTTGCAGAGTTAGCTTTCCACGTAGATTGGAAAAGATGAACCGATAAGAGGAAAAGAAAGCTGGGCTGAAGCTTCTTGTGTAAATTGTCCATATGTTTTCTTCACTGGGAAAGGGACTTCTGTTTTTTTAGCTTTGTCCTGAAATGCTTGGAAAATTCCTTTGGCATTTCTCCTTTTTGAGCGGATCACTACCCATCTTTCTGAAATCTCTTTGGCTGCTTATACTTCTCCATTTGGAAAGATCCGATGAGAAAGGATTTAGTGGAAAGTCAAAATTCCTGCTTAACATGGGGATCTTTTTGCAGCGTTTAGTTTTGATATAAGGTTGAGACATCTCTCTTCCCCTTTGCTTGCTTTTTTTTAGCAAAGCTTTCACAAATAGACCATTCTTATCCAGATGTCCCTAGACTGCTATATGTCCCTAGACTCCACTTCTTCTGGCAGCCTCAACCATTGTTAATTAATGTTGTTATTGGTATCTCCAACAATTGTTATGAGATGCTGATTCTTTTTAGTTTAATTTTGCATCGTGGTTCTTTCGGGGTTTGTTACTCCTTCTTTGCTTTCTGCACTTAATTAGTATTGACTAAAGGGTAGAGGTTAAATCCAGTTGCATGGTCAATGAACTAAATACATGAATAAACAACTTGGGAATATCTCTCACATGGCAAATGGAAAAATATTTTTAAAAAGCCCTGCTTTTGTCTATCTAAAAGCAGAGCTGTGGAACAGCTGAAAGAACAGATGGTCTAGGGTCTCCTGCCTGAGCAGGGGTTGGACTAGAAGACCTCCAAAGTCCCTTCCAACTCTATTCTTCTATGTTCTGTTGTCAAATGGGCACCTTTTTCACAAATGGAGAAAGGATAGTTGTGTTAATACTGTAACTTCTATGCCCATCAGCCCCAGCCTTGATTACTAGTCTCTTGCAATCCAGCAGAAGTAGGAAGGCTATAGCTGCCCCTGGCTGACACAAAAGTATAAATTATTGGCCTTGTCCTTCTAGCTCTGTTAGGAGAATGCTTATCATAGAGCTATCTTGAATCAATGGCTGTATCTGTTTTAGTGGCTGAACATTATCTGACAAACAGTTGTTGGCCAATGAATCTGGTTTATTTTTAGTGCTGTGTTACTGATAAATCTCCTCTGTCAACGGTGGCCATTGTGTCCATAGCATCAGCTCATGACCTACCGATGTGCTGACACTTGACAGATCAGTGGCATGAAAGAAAGAAAGATTCATTAGCATTTTGGGTTGTTATGGCCCAACATATTTCCTCCTGCCTGTAGTTGAACCATGGTTTATCAATATCCCTGGTCTCCTGGTTTCACCTGGAGTCCTGTTTTTTTATGTTGAACCACAAATGGTCAACCTTCTAGACTAAAGCATTGTCTAATTTATTCTGTGTTAGATTGGATTGGACGTCAAATAATTCAGGTAGGATTGTGGTGTAGCACTGGTTGAAGGGAAGACCTCGTTGGGTTTCTGTGAGAAGGACGACAATTTGGTGGACCTCCATGGTTGGTGGTTGTTTGCCACGAGTTGTGATGAGTTGAAAAGCATCTGGGGTATTTCAAGGTGATGTAGAACTCCAGAGGTGATATCTCAATATCTTCTGAATAAGAGGCCACCAGAATAATAAAGAAAACCTTCTCTTTGGGAGCTTCTTCTATTAGCTTCTCCTCCTCCATCTCCTTCTCTCCTCCTTCCTCTTCTCCTTCTCAATCTCTTCCTTCTCCTTCTCCTTCTGCTCCTCCTCCTCCTCCTTCTGCTCCTCTTCCTTCTCCTTCTCCTTCTCCACCTCCTTCTCCTCCTCCTCCTCCTCCTTCTCCTTCTCCTCCTCCTCCTCCTCCTCCTGCTCCTCATTCTCTTCCTCCTCCTCCTCCTGCTGCTGCTGCTGTCAAGGGAGATATAAAGTTTTTACTCTTCTGGCAGCCTCAACTGATGTTGTTGTTGGTATCTCCAACACCAAAGTTCAAAAACGACAAAAGTCTTCCTATTCTGCTTTTTCAAAATCCAACTTTTGCTTCCATAGAAGGTCACAGGGAGTAACATGAAAATGGATTCTCTACACCTTTAAAAAAAAAATTTAATAAAAAAATATATACAAAAAAATCCCCTGGAAAAAATAAATGTACAGCCTCAATTACTCCACGAATTGAAGATCTAATATGATCTGCAGATTATGAACGACTTGCTTTTAAGTCACAGATTATGAAACCTCTCATTGCAACGAAGTGTAGCCAACCTTTGCTAAAATTGGGGTATAGGATTTTATGTACACATGTAGATGTGTCAGAGGTCCCTTAAAACTGCAATTAAAATAAAGAGCCTGAGTAATACGAATGGCTCAGGGTATTTAAAACGATCATTAAAATTTATATTGGAATAACAAGATGGTTTGGCAGAAAAAATGAAGACCTAAAACAGCCCATGAAAAAGAAATGCTTTTAGCAGCCATAAGTGTTGATAGCTCACACGTCAGGTGTAACTGGCAGAAACTGATTCCAAGAAATGGAGGGTGGGCAGGATAAAATTCTCAGCCATGACGAGGGAATAAAATGGGAGCAAACATAAAATTCTCACCATCACCAACCATGGTGCAATGTGTTGTTATCTTGTTCTCTCTCATTACCTATCTGTCTGTCTGATGTCACTCTGTCCTACCTACTTAACTTACGTTTATTAATCCTTATAAATATTTTCTATATCTATCTTCTTTTTGGCTATGTATCATTTCTCATCTTTAGTTCTCTTTCATCTATCATCTCTCTATCACAATATCTATCCATCTATCTATCTATCTATCTATCTCTATCTATCTATCTATCTATCTATCTCTATCTATCTATCATCTATATCTATCATATCTATCTATCTATCATCTAAATATCATATCTATCTATATCTATCTATTTATCTATCTATCCTCTCTATCGTCAATCCAACTTATATTATCTGTCTATCTATCTATCTATCTATCTATCTATCCATCTATCTATCTATCCATCCATCCATCCACCCACTTGTCTTTTATCTTTCTAGTTCTCTATCATTTTTACCCAGATTTACCTAGATTTAGCCTAGATTTACCTAGCCATCTATATATATATATTCTCTTGTCTCTAGTTCTCCCATCCATCCATCCATCCATCCATCCATCCATCCATCCATCCATCCATCTTCTACTTAATCTAGCTATCCTATCTACCCATCTTCACTAATTTTTACTAAGTTTCTAGTGCGTCTCTACCAAACATCCCATCACTCCTGCCAAAGCTAATAAACCCAAAAGCACGACATTTTCTGACAACCTTGAGTTCTAAACTAGCAAAAGGAAAGAGCCTCAGATCTGAGTGAGATCCCCCCTTCTTCACTCCCTGTTTGCTAATTTCTCATTTTGGCTGTTCCTGCTCGCTTGGCTCCCCCTGGTCTTTCTCTCCTTCGCATCTCCTCGCTCCATCCTGGACCTTCAGCGACTCCTGTTTTCGAGACCTGCTAGATTTTGAAACTTTAGATTACAGTGTTTAAAAGAAAATGCTGACTTATGTGGGACTGCAAGCCAATTTAGAGACACCTCCCTGGAGCCTTTTCTTCCTGTTAATTTATAGCCGTGTTTGTTGACCCATCCAGTTATGGACTCTACAAGATTGCTGTTAGTCTTTCATAAGCTCTCTTTCTTACCCTGACAGGGGACCATAAAAATTGGGGCAGGAGGGGGGGGTGAATTGCAAAAACCCCAAGCTTGGGAAGGGTGTTTAGGTAACTATCAGCTGCTCTCCAGATGGGTGGCCTTCGAAACGGCTTCTGTCTCTGGAGTGCAATAAGCTAACCTTGGTTTTGCAGTCTAAGAAAACAGATACAAACTTCTTACTTTTCTCCACCCTTAGACCTCTATAAACACACTTGTAGGCACTGTGTCAAATATATTAAAGGGGTGTTGTAGAAAACAGTGCTCTCTCTCTCTCTCTCTTTCTCTCTCTCTCTCACACACACACACACACACACACACAATCTCTCAATCTCTTTCTCAGTCTCTCATTCACACACAAACTCTTTCTCAATCTCTTCTTTCTCTCTCTCAATCTCTCTGTGTCTCAATCTCTTTCTCAATCTCTCTCTCTCTTTCTCAAACACACAAAATCTCTCAATCTCTCAGTCTCTCTTTTACACACAAAATCTTTCTTAATCTCTCCTTTTTTCTCTCTCTCAATTCTCTCTCTCAATCTTTCTGTGTCTCAATTTCTCTCTCTCTTTCTCAAACACACAAAATCTCTCAATCTCTTTCTCAGTCTCTCTTTTACACACAAAATCTTCCTCAGTCTCTCCTTTTTTCTCTCTCTCTTAATCTCTCTCTCAATCTCTCTCTCTCTGTCTCTCTCAATCTCTCTGTGTCTCTCTCAATTTCTCTGTCTCTCTCTCTCTCTTACTTTTTCTCACTCAGTTCAGAGGCCAAGTTGCTAACTCCAGACAAAACACTTTAGTGTAATTTTATCCCATTGGAGTGATTTCCCATTAGGCATGGGGGTTGAGTAGGCGGTCTGCACTGTAGTAAATGAAATATTAACTCCCAAGGTTTTAAACCACCAACACAGGTCAGTGGGGACACTTGTTCCTTCTTAGCTGTGATTCACACAACCTTCTCCCCGGATGGAGCTGAACCCCAGGCAGAGGATGGGTGTTTTAAGACTCCCTAGAGTGACAGTACAAATGTAGCTTTTCCGTTGTGTACATGGGTTGTAGAGCTCAAAGCAAATGACCGCAGATTCACCATCAGTCCCTAAAAGCATGGGTAGCATTGATTTTGGCCTTTGAATACAGGTACCCCGTGACTTATGACTACAATTCAGCCCCAAATTTCTGTTGTTCAGTGAGATATTTGCTAAGTGAATTTTGCCCCGTTTTACGACCTTTCCTGCCTCAGTTGTTAAGTGGATCACTGCAGATGATAAGTTAGTAACACTGGCTTTCCCATTGACTTTGCTTGTTCAGAAGGTTGCAGAAGGGGATCACGTGATTCCCCCCGGGACACTGCGACAGTCATAAATATGAGCCGGTTGCCAAGCATCTGAATTTTGATCACGTGATCACGGGGGTGCTGAAAAGCTTGTAACAGAAAAACGATCATAAGTCACTTTTTTTTAGTGCCGTTGTAACTTTAAGCAAACTGTTGTAAGTTGAGGACTACCTGTAGAAGGAGGAAAACCATTCTTTCATATGACAAAATTTCTGCATTTAAAAGTGCATTTTGGCCTAGATTTTGCAGATCGTTCCATTTATGTGTTAAATCGCTGCTGAGCACACTTGAAATATTTTGATTGTTTCTTAAAGGGGGTTGCCTGTGTATCCCTGTGGTTGTGGACTGTAGTGACCTCCATCAAACCAGGTTCACAACCTCACAAAGAAGTAAATAGTAAATGCTAAGTCATTGTGGCTCCTCCTGGCCTGAGGTCAACTTTTCCCATATCCTGAATAATTTCTGTATCAGGAAGATCTCTTTCCTGCTCTCCCTCTTCAGTTATTGACCAACAGCTGATCTTGTCTCAAATTTGTCAATCAAGATGACAGAACTGAAGATTAATTGCTTCCTTCTCTACCTTCCCCCCCCCCTTCCTGGTTGGGAACTCAAGTCTTTCTGTTTGACTCTGGGTTTTCCATCAATGATGCATTGTGATAAATGTACAAAAAAGCCTTCAGAGATAGCCATCTAGACACACCTTAGTTCACCCAGATTGCATCCAGATGCAGATGTGTTTGGAAGATCCAATGGCATGAATGAGATTTAGGTGAATAATTTGTGTTCTTGATAGATCTGCTTTGGCTCTCATTTGTTATGGACTGGAAAACAGAGTATATTCGTAGCTCAAGGTTAAACTTTAGGATCCTTGGTGCTCTCTGAGTTTGGTGGTTTTCTTGCAGATGTTTGACTATCATTAACACTGATGATGTTGCCTAGTTTGGTGATAAAACGTCTGCAAGAAGATAATCAAACTCAGAGAACACCAAGGATCTCGCAATCCTCCTCCTCCTCCTCCTCTTCCTCCCACCTCTCCCTTCTAGCACTGATAATGTTACCTAGTTGGGTAATGAAACGTCTGCAAGAAAACCACCAAACTCAGAGACCATCAAGGACCCCACAGTTATGGATCCATCCTGACTGGTCAGAGTTCATTGAATTCCAAAGGAGATAAATCGATCTTAATCAGGTGTGGAAGTCCTTTTAGTTCTTTTCTGGAATTTTATTCATTTTCTGGAGCTTGATTCAATTTCTGGAATTGTATTCGTTTTCTGGAGTTGAGGCCTGAAACTTCCAAGTATCAGGCAGGCACTTGGAATGAAGTGTGGAAGAAATGGGCTGACTGAAGGATGCTGAGTTGTTAATTTCTGATTTTGTTATTGTTGTGGAAAGTGCTCCATCTTTGAGTCGTGAACCCATCAAAGAACCATTTGCCACTTGAAAGGAAGCTACACAGTTTTGTGAGGTGGGATTTATACCCTCATCTGTTTCCCATTAGTATTCCAGATTAATTGCACTCCATTGCTCTGTGTGGAGAAGAGGGAGAAGCGAAAGGAAAGGAAGAATAATACTTTTAGGAGGTGTGATTTCAGACGCTCTCTTAATACCAAATGTGCATAAAAAGAAGCTGGGCCCAATTTTTAAGGTGATATATTTATATTCTGAGGAGCTGCAGCAGGAATGGCAGCATCAGCAGCATCCAGATGTTGGAATTTTTGAAAGTGGAGTTAGCTTGCTCTCAGAAAAACCTGCTATCAGTTTTTCAAAACCTTCCCTAGGAACTTCTTGGATTGTTCAAACAGTCCGCTGTTCTTATAAATGTAAGTGGACAGCTTTCTGAGGCTTTCCAGGAAAATCCAAATCATTTGCAGCTGGAATAATCCTGAAGCTTTTTCGGCAAATGCGTTCCAATTTTTAATCTGTCCGATGGAAAAGAAGCAGGGGTGGATTTTTTTTTTCTTTATCATAGTTAACATCTCAATATAAGAGCCCGCTCAAAGCAACACTGGAAGGAAATCTGAAAGAAATTATAAAGCTAGGATAAGAAATCAGAACTCTCTTTTGCTAGGAAAGAAGACTTGAAGGAAGCTTGACAAGATAGTCTGCGTCTTAGGACCGGGAGCAGAATTTGCATAGCTAAGCAAGGTGGCTGTTAACTAAGACATGCCCAATTGTATGACTTTTTTTTTGACATGGTTGTTAAATGAGTCACTGCAGTCATTAAGCGAATCATGCCATTGTGAAGTGAATCCGGCCTCTCCATTGACTTTGATGGTTGAAAGCCAGTTGGGAAAGTCATAAATCAGGGTTCTTCAAACTTGGCCCTTCGATGACTTGTGGACTTCAACTCCCAGAATTCCTCAGCCAGCATGTCTGGCTGAGGAATTCTGGGAGTTGAAGTCCACAAGTCATCAAAGGGCCAGGTTTGAAGCCCCTTGTCATAACTTGTGATCACACAACCCCAGGATGCTGCAATTTCCAGGTGCCCGAATTTTGAGCACGTGACCCTGGGGATGCCATGACAGTCATAAGTGTGAGGACCAGTCATAAACCACTTTTTTTTACAGGAGCATGGTAACTTCCACCCATTGCTAAATGAATGCTGATAAGCTGATGACTACTTTTACAGACTATATTGATTTTTTTTTTTTTTTACAACCTTAAGTCAGGGACAGACTCAGTGATGGGATTCAAATATACAAACAAACGGTTCTCTCCGTGGATGCCGCTTCTTCCGGAAGTCCAATTAGCTCCCAGTTCTACCGAACTGGTGCGAACTGGCTGAATCCCACCACTGGACAGACTGATTGGAGAACTCTCTGAATTAGCGTGCCAGTTAGAATATTGCTCAAATGCGGCACAAAGGCAGCAAGAACCTGGATGCCTTTTGCAGGGAAGAAACAATATTGATTCAGTCAAATGCTCTTTCGTTCCTGTTGAGTCCGTTGGAGCCACATTTGCACAGAGCATCCTGCAGAGTCCTTCAGGTTTTTAAGAGAAAAAGAGCTCTTGTCCACATCCTGAAAAAAACCTGGAGAGAAAGGTCCCCCAAATGCTCAGCTCTGGTCACGAAGGGAAGGAATCTTTTTCAGAAAGTTGATGTTTGGCTATGATGTGGTCCATGATTAATGAAGGGAAAAGCCCTTGGAGATAAGCTATCTAAAGGGCAGATTGGGTAGCTGCCCCATCATGCAAACTCTGCGGAGAGAATGTAAACAAATCCAGGCTCCGTGGGTTTTCTTTTTTCTTTCTGTGACAAAAACCAGGGATTCAGGTCCATTTCCAAATGGGTCCCCCTGTCTCATCCCATTAAAATCCACCGACAGCCGTACTTTCCTTCGGGGACACTGGACAGAGCTAAAACATAGGAAGAGCGGTTGCAGGAACTGGGTATGGATAGTCTAGAAAAAAAATAGGAAAAACAGTGTTCCAGTATTTGAGGGGCTTTCACAGAGTAGAGGGGGGTCAACCTATTTTTCAAAGCACTTGAAGGCAGGACAAGATGCAATGGATGGAAACTGATCAAGGAGAGAAGCAACCCAGAACTAAGGAGACATTTCTTGACAGTGAGAACTATTAACCAGTGGAACAGCTTGCCTCCAGAAGTTGTGGGTGCTCCAACACTGGAGGTTTTTAAGAAGAGATTGGACAGCCATTTGTCTAAATGGGTATTAGATCTTCTGCTTAAGAAGGGGGTTGGACTAGATGACCTCCAAGGCTCCTTCCAGCTCTATTTTGATTGATTGATTGATTGATTAACTACAGTTTTGCAAAATGCAATTTGATGCCCATCCCTCTTGTTAGTGTAACACATAACGGGATGACATCAGGAACATTTGAGCACAGTGGGTCGTGTTTCAAACGGTGTGGGTGTTTTAAAATTAGGCATCTTTTTTCATTTAAAAAAAACACTTGGCATGGTGATGTCCCAAACAACTTCCTTATGTTGTTGTAAAGAATAACAGAGTTGGAAGGGACCTTGGAGGTCTTCTAGTCCAACCCCCTGCTCAAATAGGAGAGCCTATACCATTCCAGACAAATAGTTGTCCAATCTCTTCTTAAAAACCTCCAGTGATGGAGCACCCACAACTTTGAAGGCAAGCCATTCCACTGATGAATTGTCCTCACTGTTAGGAAGTTTCTCCTTAATTCCAGGTTGCTTCTCTCCTTGATTAGTTTCCGTCCATTGTTTCTTGTCTTGCCTTCTGGTGCTTTGGAGGTTAGGTTGACCCCAGTTCCACTCTACTGTGCCCTTTCGTAAAAAGGACAGTGAGAAATTGGAATGAACTTAAATGGAGGGTTACCAAGCTGGAGGAGGATCTGGAAATCAGCTTCTGTGAGGAACAGTTAAGAATGTGAGTATGCTTGCCCTATAGAAAAGATGATTGAGGGAAATACGACAAGACTTTTTAAAGATCTGAAAGTGTGTCCCTTAGGCTTAGAAGGATTTACAGATCTACAGAAAAGCAGAGTTGAAGGGACCTTGGAGGTCTTGTAATTCAACGCCCTGCTCAAGCAGGAGACCCTATGCCATATAAGGGATGGAGCACCCATAATTTCTGGAGGTCAGCCATTCAACTGATTAATCGTCCTCACTGTCAGAAAAATTCTCCTTATTTCTAGGTTGGTTCTGCCTTTGATAACCTTTCATCTGTTCCTTCTTGTCCTGCCCTCAGGAACTTTGGAGAATAAGTCAGTCCCCTCTTCTCTGGCACAGCCTCTCAAATACTGGAAGATTACTATCATCTTCCCTCTTACCAATTATTCTCTTTGTTAGACTAGACATACCTAGTTACCTCAACTGTAGCCTCCATCTTTGACGTAGCATCATCTTTAATGCTCTTGTGGGTATAATGGTATAACTAGAGCTAGTAGCGTTGCTGTTTCACACCTGTGTCCGGGTAACAGATGTTACAATGGAAAATTTCACCGCTCAGTACACAAGACTCAACTGGCTCGGGTGTGAGTTGGGCTCTTGGAGAAGGACCCCTTGTTTGAAGAGCCTTGAAAGCTAGACACAACTCAACTCCCAAAGAATAATAACCAGGTTCAGGGGAGGTGTTTGCACTCCTGTTGGATGTGGAAACAGTTTCAATGGGATCAGCAGCGTGTGTTTGTGCATCCATGTGTAAAGAGAAGGCAGGGGAGGGGAGGGAAGTCTTCAAGGGCTGCTATTCACTTGGTGGCCCTCTTGTTAAGTCCCGTTGGCTGCTTTGCATCCCAAAGAGGAGATGTGAAGCTGATGACAACCGGCCAGGAGGCCAAATAAAATACCGGAATCAAAAAGCGCTGAAAGATGAGAACAGGTGAACTTGTTAATAATAAAACCCCAGCTCCGTCTTGTCTGTGACTGGGACAATGGGCGATGAAGAACGGCTGGCCTTTGCTTATCATCAAGCTGGAATTATAAATATATGCAAGTTTTGTGCCCAACTTTCCACTTGTTGCTTTTTGTTGGATTGCTTTCCACGGAGTCGTAACCAGTCCTGTGACATGGTGTCCAGGCTTCTTTCATCTTTTTCCTCTTCCTCTTCCTCTTCCTCTTCCTCCTCCTCCTCCCCCTCCTCCTCCTCCATCGCCTTCCATTCCTTCTTCTCCTCCTCCTCCTCTTTTTCCTTCTTCTCTTTCCTCTCTGCCTTCCCCTTCTCCTGTTTCCCTACCTTCACTTTCTCCTCCATTTTGAAAAAAATCTCCGTCTCCTTCCTCTCTACCTTTTCTTTCTCCTCCTCCATTTTGAAAAAAAACTTCTACTTTTCCTCCTCCTCCTTCTTCCTTCCTCCCTCCCTCTGTATCTTCTCCTCCATTTTGAAAAAAAAAATCTCCACCTCCATCTCCATCACTGTTCCTTTCGGCTGATTCATCGGAAATCCATTGGAAATCATAACAGAAGCTCCTCTAATCTCTGTTCTTTAAGTATTGAAGAGATGATACCATTATTTAATCTACCCTCCAAATCTTAAGTCCCTAGTACTGTAAATTATTCTAGTCCAAAAATGGGGTGCAACCAGGCCTTATTTTCTACTTCTTCCTAATGTTTTCCCAACGACACTCTTACTACTACACAAGGGACAGTTTTACATCATTCATAGGACACAAATTTAACCTGGAGGTGCAACCGACAAGTAATTGTACCACACATTGTTCCTATATAGCCAGCAAGATGGGTTTACACAAAGCTGAATCTAACCACGGTCAATGTGTTTTGCCCATGTTTCTGTGCCATCAGCTGTTTTCTGGAAAAATCTCCTCTCAGCCCCCGCCCACCCCCATACAATAGAGCCCCTTCTCTGCAGTGAAGACCACCCCCCACCTCCAGGTCTTTAAGCCTAGTTGGGTGAAGTCTCCTCCTTAATGTAATGATCCTGATTGGTTCACTATTTTATATACTGGGTATTATTTTTTAATAGTCTACAGTTGATTTTTGTTGATCTTGACCTCTTGGTGAGATGGGCAGCCAACCATTTTAATCAATCAATCAATCAATCAATCAATCAATCAATCAGTCAAATCGTTTGAGTACAGAGTCTCATTGCTTGTGCTGGGAAATGAATGAATCAGTGAAAGGCAGCAACTAGCTTCTAAGTTAATCTGTTTAAGCCGGTTGTGTTAGTGTAGCTGTTGAGGCACATACCAGGAGTTGTGTTATTTATAATCCAGGATCAGCCTGTTGAGATAAAGAAACCTATGATAGCTAAGTGTGGCATCTGTTAAAGGCCATGCATGTTACTGATAACCAAAGATTTTGAACCCAATGAGACAGAATGGTCATCCCCTGGCTGTTGATATCTGGAAACCGAGCCTTGCTTTTTTTCAAAGCGTAGCTAACATTTCCCCGCTTCACCACAACCCCCCTTCCAACTTTTTAACAGATTAAGAGTTGGAAGGGACCTTGGAGGTCTTCTAGTCCAACCCCCTGCACAAGCAATAGACCTTGTACCATTCCAGACTTTATGCCTTGTGGGCCCCAAGTTTTCAAACTTTTTTATATAGAGATAGAGATAATACAGAGTCTAAGAGAGATTTGATATAGATTATAGATAGATAGATAGATAGATAGATAGATAGAGCTAGATAGAGTGAGATAGAGAGTGAGATAGATAGATAGATTATAGATAGATAGATAGAGAGAGAGATAGAAAGATAGATATAGATATAGATAGAAGATAGATAGATAGATAGAGAGATAGAAAGATAGATGATAGATAGATAGAGCTAGATAGTGTGAGATAGATAGAGCTAGATAGATAGAGAGATAGAAAGATAGATATAGATATAGATAGAAGATAGATAGATAGATAGAAAGATAGATATAGATATAGATAGAAAATAGATAGATAGAGATATAGATAGATAGATAGATAGATAGATAGATAGATAGATAGATATAGATACACACACACACACACACATATATATACATTAGCATTTTTAAAAAATACTCAACTCTCCTTCATTTGTATTAAAGCAATTCATTTGTTTTAATATTGTAACAAGCAATAAAGGTGAACAAGCATTTGCTAATTATGCTACAATACCTTTTCAAACACTGACCACAGTTCCAGACTCTGTCCAATTCTCCCCCTCCATCCTGTCTGGTTTCCCCCAGACTGAGCCCCATTTTTTTTAAAATCCTTGCCTATAAACTCAAGGAAGCTTGTGCCCTTCTGTTCTCAAACACCTGGGTGGTATTATCTGGATTTGCAGTAATAGACATTTATCATCTCTTATATGCATTGATTGGTATTTATTTTACTTTAAAGCTAATTTAGTCCCCGTGATAGAATGACAGATTAACAGTCCCCCAAGCCCACTCATCTGTTTAGTCCTCGTTTCGGCAGGTTTCGTGGAAAAATATTTCAGTTTTGGAAATCTGGAGTAGAAATGCAGCAAAGGTATAATTTATGATGTCTACAGCGCTTTAGGTTAGATTCAAACGCAGAGGAGTCAGTGGTAGTTCTGCTCATTTCCTGAACACGTTCTTACAAGGTCCATTTGGACAACACTCTCATTATGGCTGGAGACAGCCAATCCACACTGCCTTAGAACCAGGCTAAAAACAAAACAAAAAAAAACCATTGTTTTTCATCAGATTGATGACAATTTGTTTTGAAATCTCCTTTGCAAGATGCGACTTGCCCATTCGTTGGGGTAGCATTCTTGCTCATAGGATCTGCGTTTTTACATGCTTTTAATGCTAGTTGTACTTTTAACCCATTGTCGGGGGAGACAGGATAAACACAAATAGACCTCAACTTGTAACAGTGCGTTTAGTGATGGTTCGAAGTTACAACAGTACTGAAAAAAGAGACTTATGACCTTTTTCACATGACTGTTGCAGCATCCCCTACAGTCACGTGATCTCCCACTTGGCCACTGACTCGTATTTATGACCTTTGCAGGGTCACATGATCCCCTCTGGAGACCTTCTGATAAGCAAAGTCAATGGGGGAAGCCAGATTCACTTAACAACCGTGCTACCAACTTGGAAACTACAGCGATCCATTTAACAACTGTGGCCAGAAAAGGTCATAAAATGGGGAGAGCGGAGCTCAATTTACAAATATCTTGCTTAGCAACATCAATTTTGGGTTCAGTTTTGGCTGCAAGTCGAGGGCTTCCTGCAGAATCCTACATTCGCCCCATCGCTACTCAAACAGATGTTCTCATGGTTTGCACACCGAGTCAAGTCCACAGGGATGTTTGGAAGACAACGGAGACTGTGAGTGGAGGAAGACAGACGAGGCCAAGCGAGATTTATGGTGGCGACAAGGGATGAGTTGTTGCAATCTCTCTTAATCCTCTTCCCAGCGGGAGCTGAAAGCTGTGGCAAATTGGGAACAAAAAAGAGTTCAGCTGGATCTAAGATCTAGTTTAACATCGCATTTCCCACTGGGGCCAAACCTAAGGTTACCGGGTTGCACCATCCAGTGTGTGTTCCCCAGTGGGCTTGGCGATGCCTCTGATTCCAGAATTAATTCTGAAATCAGAGTTAATGCCTCAACGATTAGGAGACACCGATAGCTTTAACTTGCACAAATCCGTCGAAGCAGAAACCTTAAAGCCACCGAGTTGCATCTTCATTGTAGCAAGTTCATCTTGTAGTGATAAGCCACGGACTTTCTTTAGACCAGGGGTAGGCAACCTTGGCTCTTTTATGACTCGTGGACTTCAACTCCCAGAATTCTGGGAGTTGAAGTCCATGAGTCATAAAAGAGCCAAGGTTGCCTACTCCTGCTTTAGACCATCGTAATTGTCCCATCATTAATTTCAGCTTCTGGAAGAGAGGGAGAAAGTTTCTCTGACCATCTTCTCCACACAGTAACTTGGTTTCATTGGTATGTATTTATTAGACTTATATGCCGGCCACCCTACCTACCTTGGTTCCCCTTGGGTAAGCCATGAAACGGTTGGACTGATTTGTGCCACAAAAGCTTATACAATCCTAGGCTGCATTAACCGAGGGATAGAATCAAGATCACGTGAAGTGCTGATACCACTTTATAACGCCTTGGTAAGGCCACACTTGGAATATTGCATCCAGTTTTGGTCACCATATTGTTAAGAAGATGTTGAAACTCTGGAAAGAGTGCACGGAAGGTCAACAAAGATGATTAGGGGGACTGGAGGCTAAAATATATAAAGAACAGTTGCTGGAATTGGGTATGTCTGGTTTAATGAAGAGAAGCACAAGGGGTGACATGATAGCAGTGTTCCAATATCTAAGGGGCTGCCATAAAGAAGAGGGGATCAAGCTCTTTTCCAAAGCACCAGAAGAGGCAGGATAAGAAGCAAAGGAGAGAAGCAACCTAGAACTAAGGGAAAAAATGTTGTCAGTGAGAACAATTAACCAGTGGAACAACTTGCCTCCAGAAATTGGGGGTGCTCCATCACCGGAGGTTTTAAAGGAGAGATTGGACGACGATTTGTCTGAAACGATATAGAGTTTCCTGCTTGAGCAGAGGGTTGGACTAGAAGACCTCCAAGATCCCTTCCAACTCTCTGTTATTTTCTTTTTAAACCAGATGCACTGTTTTCTCTTTCAAATCTATCCCAAGCCACCGTCAGGGAATGTTTCCTTTTTCCGTTCTTTTTGCTCAGAAGACAGTCTCCGGGACCGAAATTGTAGAACGGCTGAAACTGTGTTTGAACAACTGAGTTGAGCAGAAGAACAGGTTCATCTGCGCCAAGAGGGCCCTTCTCCACCAACCGTGAATACTTCAACATCAAAAGACCACCTGGTTTCCCATTTCTTGTATTTACTATAAACAGGACTTTTAGCAGGCTGGCTGGGTGGTATTGAAAGAAAGGCAGGAGCAGAAAGATTGTAACAAGAAAGCTGGGCCCGAAAGTGTGAGAACTTTCTGCAATCCCCCCCAAAGAGCTGTCAGCCTTCCTTCTACAGGTAGTCCTCAGCTTATGACCACAACTAAGCCCAAAGTTTAGGTTGCTAAGTGAGAAGCTTTCTTCCAACCCTATGATTTTATGAAAAGGGGACCAACCAGGCCTTCTGTGGAGAGCATCTTAGAGCAGACAGAATCACTGCATAGATCTGTGGTGGCGAACCTATGGCACGGGTGCCAGAGGCGGCACTCAGAGCCCTCTCTGTGGGCACGCGTGCCGTCGCCCGAGTCCTAGGCCTTCAGTTAGGTTTTATAAAACCTTTTCGTTTTAGGCCTCCGCCGCCATGTGCAAAAAAAAAAAAAAGGTTCAATCACTCAATCAATTTCAACTTCTCGCGGGAAAAAAAAAGATTTTGCAAAGTTGGAATTGATTGATCGAACTTTTTAGTCCCACCCAGTCTGCCGTTACCACCGCAGCCACGCCCACCCCATGGGCCACACCCACCTGGCACCCGACGATGCATAAGTGGGTTTTGGATTGCAGTTTGGGCACTCGGTCTCTAAAAGGTTCTCTGACATAGATCATACATTGGATCAGACCAATGGCAAATATTTTGGCTGCTGGAGACAGAGATTCCATCTGATTCTTCCCATGTGTTCTTTGAACATGGGTGTGTTTTCTTCCAAGCAGCTGTAATATCATTCTGAATTGGCAAGGCTGGTCCACTCTTCCCACACAAAAGCTGCGTTTTGGGATTCAGGCACACAGACAAATGACTTTTTCATAATAAAGCCCTTTTTCCCCCTGCTAATGAGTGATGACTTTTGCTGGTGGGACTTCCATGGAATGAGACACAACGGTATGCCAGAAAGTCTGCCCGGAGGCCGAACCAAGAATGAGCTGATGGGCAGTCTCCTAACGCAGATTCAGTCTAGCTGACACAAGGAGAGAGAGGTGTCGTTGTGCCAAGGAGGGCCAATCATTGTTAGGGACCCAAACATTTTGGTTTCTACTTCTATGGACTTGTTCTTGAAGATGCATTTTATAAACAGGGTTGCATGCTTTTTAACCAAGATGCTTGGATTTCCTTCTGCTCGTGCCAAAGGAATAATATCTAGCATATCTCTCTCTCCCTCCTTCTCTCTCCCTCTCTCTCTCTCTCTCTTTCTCTCTCCATCCATATCTATCTATCTGTCTGTCTTCCATCCATCTATCCATCCATCCATCCATTCATCCATCCATCTCTCTCTCTCTCTGCCTGTCTCTCTTTCTCTTTTTCTTTTTCTTTCTCTTTCTCTTTCTCTTTCTCTTTCTCTCTCCATCTTTATTACCTATCTGTCTGTCTGTCTTCTGTCTTCCGTCTGTGTCTACTTACCTCTCTCTCTCTCTCTCTCTCTCCCTCTCTCTCTCCCTCCCCCCCTCTCTCTCTCTCTCTCGTTCTCTCTCCATCCATATCTATCTATCTGTCTGTCTTCCATCCATCTATCCATCCATCCATCCATTCATCCATCCATCTCTCTCTCTCTCTGCCTGTCTCTCTTTCTCTCTTTCTCTTTCTCTTTTTCTTTCTCTTTCTCTCTCCATCTTTATTACCTATCTGTCTGTCTGTCTTCTGTCTTCCATCTGTGTCTACTTACCTCTCTCTCTCTCTCTCTCTCTCTCTCACACACACACACACACACACACACATACACTTAATAACTGTCATGATTTATTACCATACTTTTGGGCTCAGATGCTTGTAAATTAAGGACTACCTGTATATTTCATATATACAACTAAACACAGCCACCCACACAGAGAGATACATGTGTTTGTATAAATACATAAATACAGTTATAATGTCTATTTATGTAGTTATTATAACCACACACCAAATATTCCTGTGTTATTCTGTCTTGGAAGGGAAGTAAGACAAGTAGGAATTCTCCTCGCAAGTTGATGGCGGATGACCGGAGGGTCTCATTGTCTACAAGGACGTTGTGTGCAGCTCTGCAAACACACTTCTGACGGCCCAGAATAATTTATGTATCGCCTCTAGCTGTGGTGCTGGAGATCTGGAATGTGCCCAATTCACAGCCATTCAACCGAGGGAAAACGATAGGAGTCATCCAAGTTTCTCCTCCCTTTATGGGGAAGGTTCATACCAGCATCATTTATTTGAAATAACGTCATGACCGATTTTTTTGTTTTTGTCTTCTTTCATTGTGTTTGCCAAAGTTCTGATCTTACCACCTCAGTTTTTTCCCCCTTCGGTTCAACTTAGAGAAAACTAAGTCAGGGTGGAGGGCAAAACTGAAAAGCATGTACAGTAACAGAAGTCACTTGCCTGCTTTTGTCGGTCTGATCTGCTTGGGCCAAACTACATATTACTTCAGAGATATTCTTTGACCTTCCAGAATTCGGTCTTATTGATGTTATTGATTCGGTGCAAGTCCTACCTATACTTTTCCTTCAGGAGAGCATTTATACTACTCTTTCCCCCACCCCTTTTTTTTGAAATGCAAAAATTGTAGACAATGTAGGTGGAATAATGGGTCCAAGGATCTCATAATCTCATGGATCTACCCATGTTGTGTTAATTCCATTTTGGCAAACCATCTTTTTAAAACGGAAAAGGAATATAGAGAACTCTCTTGGACATCCCCAGGACTTCACAGTAAGCTCTGATTCTCTTCCAGAATCTTCAGTTGATATGCTCTCTCCTTTCAAAATGTTGATCCTTATTAGCTGGATTGGCAAGCATTACGATCCAGGAGGAATATGCAATATGGAAGATATCAAGATGGGAAATTCTTTGTTCGGATTGGTGCAAGCGAAGAGCACAAAATGAACCGAAAGAAACTAGCTGCTTTGGATGCACAAGTGCAAATTTTGGCATGGTTTATTGTTCTGAAACGAACAGGAACAATACAAGGATCACTTCAAACCGATAACAACTGTCAAATATCTCTTGTTATTCCCCATTCCAGTGGCATGGCCCAAATATACAATTGCTGTTTTCTACCTTTGTTAACAAAGAGCAAAAAAACCTCCAACTTTGTCAACAGGTTACTGTTTTAATTGTGCAAAGTTGTGTCTTGCACACTAACTAACCTCTTTGCGTCCAGCTTCTGGTGAACAAAACTCTTCCACGGTTAGCTGACAGGCACAAAAGCAGAGGAGACTTTTAAGATGTGAGTTTGTCCTCAGAATTATTATTATTTTTTTTTACAAGGTCTTAAATTTCAAGGGAGTCAACTAGCAGTCAATTAAGAAGGAGAGGATTTTTTTTTTAAAAAAGCTCTTTTTTCCCTCTCTCCTTTAAATGTCGAATAAAGAATTTGCTTGAATCAGTTTACCAGCTTGTCTATTACTTGTGCAGCTGGCATCACAAAGTCAGCAAGATCACATGCGCTATTAGTCTGAGGTCTTCATTGACAAGGGAATTAAGTGTCTGTCTGGCCAATGGCTAAAAAATCATTATTTCTAGTGCCCCATGTTCGGTTTGATTCTTCTGATGACCATGAACAGATGGGATTTGTTCCTTCTCCCTGCTACAAATCTGTTAATCAAATAAGTCAATATAGATCTGAAAAAAAGAAGAGAGAAACAACATACTCTTTGCAACTGAACATTTCCTGGTTTCATTACACATCTTTCTTTTTCTGAACGTTGCTTTTTTGTTTTGCAAAAGACTGACTCTTAAATGCAGGTCTTGGCATATTCGGGATTGAGAGTATCTTGGCAAGATGACAAGGTCCCACTCGTCATCTTCAGGTGTCATCTTCGAAACGTCGCCAAGATACCCTCAATCTTACCCGGGAAAAGACCCGAATACGCCAAGACCTGCATACCTATACCCGTGAAAATCTATGAAAACACACACACACACACACACACATACACACCACATATATATATTATAAAAACAAAAAACACGAACACCAGGATGAAATTTAAACTAAAAACGTTTAATAAAATGCCGAGCTTTCGTCGGTCAGCACTACCGACATCATCAGAGCTTAAAGCAGGTCGATGGGAGCCTCTTTTTTATAGCACTGGCCAGTTTTTGCGCACGACGCCTGGACCTCGTCATCGGTCCATCCAATGATCCTGATTGTTTAATTTCTGGGGAACACGCATTGGCTGTTTTCTTGGTGTTTTTCAATGCTGCTACTCCGTTATTCCCTTCCCTTCCTCCACCCTTCCCCTTTGTGCACACGGCGTTACCTATTGTCCCCTCACTGGCTCCCAAAACCAACGTGTTCATTCCCCCCTTTTTTTTGGCCATTCGCTTCCGTCGTACGTGTCCAGTTGTTCACCTTCACTCTATTGCGCCTCGGACTTGCTGTCGTCCTTCTCATATTGCCATAATCATACGCTATGTCTTTGTTACTTCCTGTAATCACTACTCTCTCCTCCTCCCCTTTTTTTTGATGCTTGTTTCATTCATATCACTCCAATCATCACATTGCAACTCTCGTTCTAATTTGTTGCCTTTATTCGCCCTGGATCGTGTCCGTCCATTATATATATATAATGTTTTATCAATGGGAATAAAATACAAAACAGAAAAAAAACATACATCCAACAGTTAACACTCCCCACAATTGTTGTTTCTGTTTCTTCTTCTTCTTCTTCTTCTTCTTCTTCTTCTTCTTCTTCTTCTTCTTCTTCTTCTTCTTCTTCTTCTTCTTCTTCTTCTTCTTCTTCTTCTTCTTCTTCTTCTTCTTCTTCTTCTTCTTCTTCTTCTTCTTCTTCTTCTTCTTCTTCTTCTTCTTCTCCTCCTCCTCCTCCTCCTCCTCCTCCTCCTCCTCCTCCAGGGGCGTTTCATGGTAATTAGGGGTATTATTTTCCTTGTGTATTTAATGATGCCGTTAAGTTCCTGTCATGTTACACATCAGTCTTAATTTGACTGGGTATCCTTGGAGCATTTCCTTGGGGGGGCATTTATCTTGGAAAAAAACCAAAACCCACCTCACCTGAAGGATCAGCATGGGTTGGCAGATGCGTAAAGGAATTAATTGCCGCTAATGAAGCTAATTACCCTCCCGAGAATGCAGGAAGCAACAGCTCCTGCTCGCGTGTCAAGTGAGAGGCCATGGTTCTTTGCCCAGAGACCTTGGAGAGACGGTCCAAGTTCTGGTGGACAAGCCTGGACGTCCTGTTGTTGGAGTGACACTCCAGTAAGGGTTGACCTCTGCAAATAATTGCATCCAAACGTCTTGGGGAAATCTGGCTTCTTTGAATCGGTGTGTGAAATGTTTCAGATTACTTGTTTTTTCAGTCGCCATAAAAGCATTTGTCTCCACTCGTGTGGAGACATGATAAGCTAAGAAAACATTTCATTACAGAGGGATCTAATTCTAGGAAACTCACCGTATTTCTCTCTGGCAGTGATGACTTCATGTCTAATTTATCGTTCCTAGGAATTTCTTTATTGGGCCCTTGCAGGCATAGCGCCTGGATAGGAAGGAGCATGGAGAGAATAAAAGGTGCTTGGACTGGTTCCAGTGCAAAAGCATTAAAGACACTTGTACGCTTGTATGAATTATGTGTGCATATAGGATTGTTCCTCTGGTGCCACACAAGTGGGTGTCCAATTGGTGTCTTCCCTGCAGCTGTTGTGAAAGGTCAGAGCCCTGGTCAGGGGCTGATGGTAGCTGCCGGACAAGCTATAGTGACTCATCCAGGATAGATTAACTTTATATACATATAGCATGCAGCTATATGTGGACACATGATTTCATAATATCTTCTGTAGGTTGTATATCTGGATGACTTCTCCTTCTTCTCCTTCTCCTCCTTCTCCTCCACCTCCTTCTCTTCTCCTCCTTCTCCTCTTCCTCTCTTCCTTCTCTTCTTCCTCTTCTCCTCCTCCTCCTCCCTCTCCTGCTCCTCTTTCCCTCTTCCTCCTACTTTTCCTCTTCTTCTTCTTTTCTTCCACCTCTTCCCCTCTCCTCTTCCTCCTCCTCCTCTTCCTCCTCTTCTCCTTCTCTTTTCCTCCTCCTCCTCTGCCTCCTCCCCTTTCCCCCCCAGTGCTTTATTAATGCACTTACATTTTTTGATAAGGCCCCTTTCTTTCTCTTCTCAAGAACAACATCTGATGCTGTTTGAATAATATACGCTGAGGGAGACCTGGAGTTAAAGTGCAGTCCTGCAGGCCACTTTAGCTGACTGTGTTCAGCAGGTCAGCGGTTCAAATCTCACCGGCTCAAGGTTGACTCAGCCTTCCATCCTTCCGGGGTAGGTAAAATGAGGACCCAGATTGTTGGGGGCGATGTAAATATATATATATATATATATATATATACATTGCTTACTGGTGTACACCGCTTAGAGAGTGCTTGCACTTAAAGCGGTATATAAGTCTCATAAATAAATAAATAAAATAAATCAGACCCTCACTTGTTGGCCAACTTGAAAGCAGAAGCCTCAAACCACAGTCCAAGCTAGAACCTTTCTTTGCCTCTCAGAGATGCAAAGAGTTGAACCTTGAACTTTCCACTTGGCTCCATCCCTGGCTGGCTCACCATGGGGACGGCCCACTGGAAACGGCTTCATCTGGTTTAGGCAAGACAGGCGGTGGACACTCACGTAGCCAGCCAGCCTCAATATATCCTCTTGATCTTTCAAAGGTCAAGCCCTTCACTGAAAAATGTGTTTCTGCTTGCTTTCTTCCCCCTGTTCAGATAATGGTGCAGCTAGTGACAAATCTGAGAGGACACAACTCAGGTCTTTCAGAACATCTACCATCCAGTGGCCTTCACCCAGCAGACAAGGCACATCTGGTTTACGTTCCACGTGTTCAGTAGTTATCCATCAAGATGCTTCCTCTTTCCCTTGATACATAGATCCTCAGCCACAACAAGAAGACTCAATTCCTTGAGTTAGAGAAAAAAAAAACGAAGCCTGTTGGCTTAATAATGCAGCCACAACAGGCCCTAATTATGCCTCATAAAGTGCTTTGATTTCCTTTCATTTGTTAGGCTTTTGCGAGCCACAAAATCTACTAGCGCTCAATCAGTTAAATAGCTTTGGTTGAGTAATGCTCCAATTCTGTCTTGTAAAAATGTCAGGGAAGGCAGACATGGATAGATCTTCATTGTCAACCCACCGTATCTCTTTTGATCTGCCTTGGTAAGTAAGCCAAAACAGGAGCATGTCTTTACTTGGGGGATTCCTCGAATCACAGACTTGTCAAACCGTCTTTTAGCTTGGCGAGGTTGTAGAAAAATTTGTTTTCTTAAATGGGAGGATTGAAAATCTGGAGGAAAGTCAGCAAGACTCAGTTTGGTCTGATGGTTAAGGTACTAAGCTAGGAAGTTGGAGGCCATGAGGTGAAGATCCCTCTTGGCCATGAAAGCTAGCTGAGTGACTTTGGGTCAATGACCAGGAGATGGTGAGTTCTAGTCCCATTTTAGGCATGAAAGCCAACTGGGTGACTTTGGGCCAATCATCAAGAGATGGTGAATTCTAGTCCCATTTTAGGCATGAAAGCCAGCTGGGTAACTTTGGACCAATCACTAGGAGACAGTGAGTTCTAGTCCCATCTCAGGTATGAAAGCCAGCTGGGTGACTTTGGACCAATCACTAGGAGACCGTGAGTTCTAGTCTTGCCTTAGGCATGAAAGACAACTGGGTGACTTTGGGCCAGTCCCTCTGTCTCAGCCCAACTTACCTTACAAGGTTGTTGTTCTGTGGAAAATAGGAGGAAGTTGTGTTGGATATGTTTGCCACCTTGCGTTATCTGTGAAAATAATGAAAGCAGGATACAAATAAATGAGATCTCCTCCTTCACCACTGACTACTAAAGTTGGACTTTTGACTTGGCCTTAACCTCAGGCAGATGCAAACTAGATTACCAGACCAACGGTGAGGAGAATTTGGAGAATTTAGCCAGATTCCTTCACATAGTAGGCCCTCTTATTGTCCACTCGTGAAGAAGAGTTAAAAAAGAAAAATTCTGTAAGTACAGAAAATGCTAAGAGAAGGGTGACGGGAGCTAACTGGTGAATTGTCCAGGCAGGGCATCTGGTGATGTCAAAGTACTGACATGTGGTCACTGTCAAGAGAAATTTTTGACTCTTGGGAATCCCTCCTCCGCTGACCCTTTCCTTAGTCATCAATTATTTCAACCCTCTTTCCAAACTGCCAAGAACTGCCGAGCCGAAGATAAAAGCAAACTTTCCTGGCCCTGATTTCCAGGTCTTTCAAACCTCCAGCCTATAATAACTTCCACAGCCAAAGGAAGGGTCTCCACAGTGAGAAGCAGGTCAGCTCAGAGAGGAAAGGGGGGGAAAGAACACTTAACAATGATGTAGTAGCTTCTAATGGAAGAAAGCTAAGGAATTAATCAAGGTCCTGGATCCCATTTGTTAACGACAGGCCAAGGATGTTTTTTCTTAATTGTTCAAAGCCTTGGGTTTTCCAGCCAAGTGTTGTCAGACGGACAGGGTGAAGGGTTGGATTCCAAGGCAGGAGAGGTGTCACATGAAGAACTGAGGTAGGACATAGAATCGTAGGGCTGGGAGGGACCTCAAAGGTCTTCTAGTCCAACCTCCTGCTCAAGGCAGGAGAGCTTATACCAACGGTGCCTTCAAGAGAACAGCCCTCGAGGTGATACTGAAGAGCTAAGATGACTTTGGATTCCAAGGCAGGCGAGATGAGGTAGAACATAGAATCATAGGAACCTCAGAGGTCTTCTAGTCCAACCAGGAGAGCTTATACCAAGGGTAGGCAACCTTGGCTCCTTGATGACTCGTGGATTTCAACTCCCAGAATTCCTGAGCCAGCCATGCTGAGGGGAAAGGGAAAGGTTTCCAAGCTGAGCCATGCTGGCTCAGGAATTCTGGGAGTTGAAGTCCACAAGTCATGAGGGGACCATAGTTCCCCCATGCTGGTTCAGGAATTCTGGGAGTTGAAGTCCATGAGTCATGAGGGGGCCAAAGTTTCCCCCATGCTCGCTCAGGAATTCTGGGAGTTGAAGTCCACAAGTCATGAGGGGACCATAGTTTCCCCATGCTGGTTCAAGAATTCTGGGAATTGAAGTCCACAAGTCATGAGGGGGCCATAGTTCCCCATGCTGGTTCAAGAATTCTGGGAGTTGAAGTCCACGAGTCATAAAAGAGCCAAGGTTGCCTACCCCTGGCTTCTACCAACTGTGCCTTCAAGAGAACAGCCCTTGAGGTGATACTGAAGAGTTACGATAACCAGGTTTTCAAGATGGAGAACTATGAGGTGACATTGAACCACGGAGAGAGCTGGGTTTTAACACGGCAGATTCTGAGGTAACACTGAAGAAGGAAGATGGCTACGTTCTTGGAATTGAGGGCTCTCCCTTTGAGTTGGTGTCTGGATGCTACTGCAGTGTTGGTCAACTCTCGTTTGCTTCCTTGATGGACCACATGAAAGTCCTTCATCTTTATTATTCTCTGTTAGATATTGGAGTCTTACACTCCATAGTTGCTCCTACACTGGAAGATTAAACCTAGACCAAAAGCACCCATCCTCTTTCCTCCCCATACCCCTGGCCCAGAATCTGATACTTTAAAATTCTTTTATAATTGATTGTCTGTGCGTACTTGTGTGTACATTTTTTTAACCTTAAATAATTCCTTTAAGTCTTCACTTTCCATTAAAGTATTAAATATTCTCTAAGTCCATAATTAAGTCCTCTTTGCTCTCATTAAGGTATTAAGTCTTTATTAAACATTGACAAAAAAAATAAGAGGAGAATAAAAATAAAAGAATTCCTTGTGCTACCTTGAATTGGCTGGGCCAGGGGTGCATGCACAGATTTGCAATATTAATAAAGGAGAATATTTGTAGCTCATGAGGGGTCCTTACTGCTCTCTGAGCTTGGTGGTTTTCTTGCAGATGTTTCATGACCCAACTAGGTAACATCATCAGTGCTAGAAGGGGGTGAAGTTTGTGGAAAGAGGAGGAGGAGGAGGAGGAGGAGGAGGAGGAGGAGGAGGAGGAGGAGGAGGAGGAGGAGGAGGAGGAGGAGGAGGAGGACGACAGTGACTATGGATCTTTGGTGCTCTCTGAGCTTGGTGGTTTTCTTGCAGATGTTTCATTACCCAACTAGGGAACATCATCAATGCTAGAAGCGAGTGGAATTTATAGAGAGGAGGGAGGGAGGGAGGGAGGGAGGGAGGGAGGGAAGGAAGGAAGGAAGGAAGGAAGGAAGGAAGGAAGGAAGGAAGGAAGGAAGGAAGGAAGGAAGGAAGGAAGGAAGGAAGGAAAGACTATGGAGTCCTAGGCACTCTCTGAACTTGTTTGTTTTCTTGCAGACATTTTATTACCCAAACTAGATAACATCATCAGTCCAGTACTAGCACTCATGATGTTACCTAGTTTGGATAATGAAACATTATATGAACTGACATATTTCAGGGCCTTTAATCCATCCAACATAAAGTCCAGGTAGTCCTTGATTTATGACCCAGGTAGGGATTGGAAAATTCATTGTTAAAGCAGTCATTAAGTAACTGCACCTGATTTTATGACTATGATTTGGAACTTTTTCTGCTGACTTCCCCATTGATGAGGAGATTTAGAATAGAATAGAGTAGAATAGAATAGAATAGAATAGAATAGAATAGAATAGAATAGAATAGAATAGAATAGAATAGAATAGAATAGAACAGAGTAAAGTAGAGTAGAATATTAGAATAGAATATTAGAATAGAATAGAATAGAATATTAGAATAGAATAGAATAGAATAGAATAGAACAGAGTAAAGTAGAGTAGAATATTAGAATAGAATAGAATAGAATAGAATAGAATAGAATAGAACAGAATAGAACAGAATAGAACAAAGTAGAGTAGAATATTAGAATAGAATAGAATAGAATAGAATAGAATAGAATAGAATAGAATAGAATAGAATAGAGCTGGAAGGGACCCTGGAGGTCTTCTAGTCCAGCTTCCTGCTCAAGCTGGAGAACCTACACCATTTCAGACAGGTGATTGTCTTGTCTTTTCTTAAAAACCTCCAGTGATGGAGCACCCACGATTTCTGGGGGCAAGTTGTTCCACTGGTTGATTGTCCTCACTGTCAAGAAGTTTAAGATGGACACAGGTGAATGCAAATAAGTCATAATTATTAAATGCAAGATGATGGTGGTTATGACGATGATAAACCATTTCTCATGGTCTGTGCTTAGTTAACAATAGGAATCCATAATAATGAAGCGATTAAAACTCGAGAAGCTAATTAAATCCACCATCGCTGGCTTGCACCCCAGGAGTTGCTCTGAGGGATATTTAAGGGATTAAATATTTATTCCCAACCTAATACACACATAAATTTAACCCAATGCTTTTTTTTTTCTTTTCAATGTGGGGTTTAACTGAACCAAGACAAGCATGGAAAAAGAGATAATTAAAATTGTCAAACGTTGTTAATTCCGTCAATGTTGCCAGCGGAAGCCTGCAGATGTCCTATATATAAAAAGATTGATTTTCATCTTTGAGCTATAGGCAGCTGCAAACATCTTATTGCTTCCTCAATTCACGACCCCCACTGAGTTCAAAATTTCTGTGACACATTTGTTAAGTGAATGTTACGACTTTGCTTGCCACAGTTGTTAAATCAATCCTTGCGGTTGTTAACTTAGGAACACGGTTGTTAAGTGAATCTAGCTTTTCCCCCCATTGCTGTCACTTGGCAGAAGGTGGCAGAAGCGGATCACGTGATCCCGGGACGCTGCGACCATCATAAATACGAGCCAGTGGCTCAGCGTCTGAATTTTGATCACGTGATCATGAGGATGCTGCAACGGTCATAATGTGAAAAATGGTCTTGGGAAAAACAATGCCCCAGGAGCTTCTTTTGGGGCATGTGCCAACGAGACAGTGGGCAGGGACTTGGACCAGAAGACCGCCAAGTTCTCTCCTTCCAGTGCTAGGATTCTATGTTAATAATACCTTGAGGGGTCCTGGCTGCTCTCTGAGCTTGTTTGTTTTCTTGCAGACGTTTCATGATCCAGCTAGGTAACACCATCAGTGCTAGAAGGCAGGGGGGTTTGCAGAGTGGAGGAGGAGGAGAAAGAGAAGGGGAAGGATTGTGGGGTCCTTGATGCTCTCTGAGCTTGGTTGTTTTCTTGCAGACATTTCATGACCCAAACTAGGTAACATCATCAGTGCTAGAAAGGGATGGGGTTAGGAGGAGGAGGGGGGGAGGAGGAGGAAGAGGAGGAAGAAGAGGAGGAGGAGGAGGACTGTGGGGTCCTAGGTGTTCTCTGAGCTTGCTTGTGTTCTTGCAGATGTTTCATTACCCAACTAGGTAACATCATCAGTGCTAGAAGGGAGTGGAATTTAAGGAGAGGAAGGAAGGAAGGAAGGAAGGAAGGAAGGAAGGAAGGAAGGAAGGAAGGAAGGAAGGAAGGAAGGAAGGAAAGAAGGAAGGAAGGAAGGAAGGAAGGAAGGAAGGAAGGAAGGAAGGAAGGAAGGAAAGAAGGAAGGAAGGCTTGTTTTCTTGCAGACGTTTCATTACCCTAACCAGGTAGCATCATCAGTGTCAGGAAGGAGTGCTATTTGCTGTTGGTTTATATTCTGGGGTCTTGTCTGTCTGGGTGGGTGGGGGCGATCTTAGGGATTTTTTGGTTGGGCTGTTTATTACTAGCTCTGTGGCATTGGGGTATTGCTTACTTGAATGTTGGTCTGAAGGGGACCTTGGAGTTGATCTAGGCTGTTCTGAGTGCTGATTGCTGGTGGGGAGGTGCTGGAGTCCTTTTCTCTTTTAGGTTGGTTGACTGTCTCTTTTGGTCTATAGATATTATTCACATCTACGTGTCTATTGATGGCTGATTTGTCAGAGGGCCAGGCTTCTAGAAATCCTCTGGCATTTTTGCATTTGGCCTGATCTAGGATGGTCACACGTCCCCCATTGAATCTACGGTTAAATCTCTCTACATGTGGTGAAATGAAAGAATTTTCGTCATGCCTTTTGACCGCCAGTTGGTGTTCATGGATGGGTTCTGCCTGTTTGTCCCACAGAGCTGTTGCAGCTCTTATGTTGTGTGTTGTGGATGACTCCTGTTTTTTCTTCAGGGGTTGCTGGGTCTTTTAATTATACCTTGAGATAACCCTGCAGCACCAGGGGAATTTGGGCTTGTCTAATGCTTCCAGTTCGCAAATGGGGCAAAATCCTCCCTTATGTGATTCAACCTGAAAGTGAAATCCTTTAGCTTCAATTTTTAACTGCCTTATGACTTCACTGGGATTTTATGAGGATAATCTAGACAGTATCTGATTCCCAGGCATTATAATAATGGGTGTCCAAGTATCCCAGAACATGAGAAGAGTCACACCCTTGAGAATCCAAGCCACCCAAGACTTTGGAAGTTCAGAAGGTCGAGTCTCTAGAAATTGGGCAGTTCTGTTTGGTGGAACTGTACCGTTGCTTGCCCATGAGCTTGGAGGAAAAACGCAAATCCTTGTCAACACAAGCTTAATGCAAAAGGTAGCATTGTTTTTCTTTTTATCCTTTGATTGCTTTTAAAATAATGATCCGAAAACAGAAAAACAAAACGTGAAGGTAAAAAAAAAACCCACATACATTGTGGGTTGTAGTTTGCACAGACAGGGATATGAGTATCATGTGAAATGAATAATCCATACAATGATCATGTTCCCATGTTGGGAATAACCCAGTTAGCTTCCAAGCCAATCAACTCTCTGAGTCTGTAGTTCTGGTAGCAACCATAACAGATCACAGCAGATAACCTCGTTGGAAGGGACTTTGGAGGTCCTCTAGTCCAACCCCCTGCTCAAGCAGGAGAGTCTATTCCATTCCAGACAAATGGCTGTTCAAGGAGAGGACCAACCTAAAATTAAGGAGAAACCTCCTAACAGTGAGGACAATTAACCAGTGGAACAGCTTTGCCTTCAGATGTTGTAGGAGCTTCATCACTAGAGGTTTTTGAGAAGAGACTGGACAATCATTTGTCTGAAATGGTATAGGGTTTCCTGCCTGAGGAGGAGGTTGGACTAGACTAGAAGACCTCTAAGGTCCCTTCCATACTCTGTTATTCTATATTCTATGTTCTAAGAACAACTGCTATGGGAGAAGTATGGATGTATTCCAGATAGTGAACATGGTAAGGAAGGCCAAACACAACACACACACAAACACACACACACCCATCATCCTTCTGAGCTCTCCATTACTTGCTGGATCCTCCACTCCCAATCCTGCTGGCTTCCTGTTACTTCAAAGAAGACCTTGGAAAACCCAACCTTTTCACACGCTGCCAGAACCAGGGTCACGACCTGCCAAAAGGAATATTCCCATCTCAGATATTCCTCATGGAGCAATCATGGAAGGTGTTGTCTCTGTTTCTCTTTGATGCGGCTTCTCCTTTGCTCCGAAGGTCCTCCTTTGATGTGGCTAGGTAGCTATGCCAATGATTCAGCTTTTGCTACCTGACGTTGTACAAGCACACCACCCAGGAAGGGTTCAGCCAAGAGACAACTCAGCAGAAGTGATGGTATCAGCATCACCGTTCCCTTGGGTTTTCCAAACTTCTAGAGTTAGGAACTCTGCTCTCCATGGCTTCTTCCCCTAGCGCCGGGCTTCCAAATTTTTTGAATTTTGTTGAACTTTGAAGACCAGTTGTAAACCCTTTCCTTCAGAACCATTGTCACCTCAAATGATCACTCTAGCAAATGGTTGTAATTTGAGTATTACAAAAAAAAAACAATGAACTAAATGAACTTGTCATGTCAACAAGTTATCCTTGGTAATTTCATTGATTTTGTCTTAGTAGGAACACCTCAGCATTTATGTCCTTCTATGTTGCCACTACACTTTCCTTGACATGCTGTCCTCCTCCTCCATAAACTTTACTGCAAAACAAGATAAAACTGTTGGCCATCTTCCTTCCCTTCCCGCTTCCCACTTCCCTTCCTTCCCCTTCCCCCCTTCCCTCCCTCCCTCCCTCCCTCCCTCCCTTCCTTCCTTCCTTCCTTCCTTCCTTCCTTCCTTCCTTCCTTCCTTCCTTCCTTCCTTCCTTCCTTCCTTCCCCATAAGTTGGGCATCTAAAAATATAAATGCATTCTTAGATTGTAAAGTATATGGTGTGTAGCTTCAGGCTGGCATAGATAGATAGATAGATAGATAGATAGATAGATAGATAGATAGATAGATAGATAGATAGATAGATGTAGATAGATAGATAGATAGATAGAATAATAGATAGATAGATAGATAGATAGATAGATAGAGATAGATAGAGATAGATAGAGATAGATAGATTAGATACATTTATTTATTAATCCAGTTAATAATAGATGGAATGATGGATGGATGGATGGATGGATGGATGGATGGATGGATGGACGGACAGACAGACATATAATTAGGTGATAGATAATGTAGAGAGACACCATGAATCCTTCATTCAGAATACAGAAATATATAACAGATGTTATACTTTGAATGTTATCTCATTTCCCCGTATACAAGATGTTTGGCCTGCAGTCCTCAGCTGAGAGTTTGTTACGGTTGTGTGTTCCTCCTCAGTGTGTTCCTTTTGTGAGACTCCTCTCCACTCCTGCCCACATGATCTGAAAGGTCTTCTTCTTCTTCTGGTTTGGTTGTGTCTGACAGCTGTTGTTGCTTCCAGACCCTGCCATGAACCGCTCCGGCAGCAGGATAATCCCCTTGAAATTGGGGGTTATTTTGGCATCGGTCAGGTTTTTTTAAGCATTAATGCCTCCCTCCCAGACACCCCAGGATTGCTAGCTGGGCCTGCAGAAAATATATTGGTTTTTATGGGACTGTTCTAAATGGTCTTTCTGGCCTTTTTCAAACAACCTGAGAAAATTGCCCATCAGTCAGGGGTGGCAAACACTCACAAACTCACACCTGCTGTGGGTTGAAACTCTACTTGATGGCGATGCAGGCGAAGCCACTCTTGTTAACTCAAGAGGGTAGTGAAATACGGCAAACACTCGAAAGATAATAGTGCTTCACCGCTGCTGTTGATATTGTGATTTGGAAATTATAGCAGACACTGCGGAGAGGCTATTTCAAACAAAACCAATAAGATAAGAGCCCTATCTCAGCCTCCATCAGCCTGGAGCTTCAGGAGCACGGCTTATCCTGTTCTTTGCCTGGTCCAACGTTTTCCTATCAGGAAGTAAACAACAGCCCTTCAAGACTTACATCTTCAACCATCTTCTTTGGTGGCATGGCTTCTTCTTCTTCTTCTTCTTCTTCTTCTTCTTCTTCTTCTTCTTCTTCTTCTTCTTCTTCTTCTTCTTCTTCTTCTTCTTCCTTCTTCTTCTTCTTCTTCTTCTTCTTCTTCTTCTTCTCTTCTTCTTCTTCTTCTTCTTCTTCTTCTTCTTCTTCTTCTTCTTCTTCTTCTTCTTCTTCTTCTTCTTCTTCTTCTTCTTCTTCTGACTCATATTTGCATCCCTTTGCCCGCCTACCCCCACACCACCGGTCTGCAAAGCCAAAAAGGTTGGGAAACTCTGGTATAGGGTCTCCTGCTTGACAGGGCGTTGGACTAGAGGACCTTCAAGGACCCTTCCCACTCTGTTGGAAATGATCCTTCATTTTCTTCTTCAACCTAATATGAAGAAGTGAAATTGATCTCACATTTTCATATAGTACTTCCTATATATAAAATCCAAACCTCTCTTTTCCCCCAATGTCTCACAATCTTTGAGTTTCTGGACATTTTCCATTCTAGCTAAGAAGCCCCAAAGAAGAGGGAGTCAAGCTATTCTCCAAAGCACCTGAAGGCAGGACAAGAAGCAACGGATGGAAACTAATCAAGGAGAGAAGCAACCTGGAACTTCCTGACAGTGAGAACAATTAACCAGTGGAACAACCTGCCTCTAAAAGCGGTGAATGCTCCAACACTGGAAATTTTTAAGAAAAGACTGGACAGCCATTTGTCCGAAACGGTGTAGGGTTTCCTGCCTGAGCAGGGGGTTGGACTCGATGACCTCCAAGGTCCCTTCCAACTTTACTATTATTATTATTATTAGCCGCTCAGCTTCGGCTTGAGTTTATTGTCTGCTCCAAACAACAGGGCTAAACTCTGCAGAAGGCCTGTTTGCATTATCCCTGAAGTGAGTGAGTAAATACTCTTTGGTATCACTGAGTGGACAAAAGAGAGAAGGAGAACCAGGGAGAAGATGCTAATTAGACCCCCATGGGGAAGCTAACTTGCCTGGTGAACGAGGTGCTGCTTTTCATGCAAATCTTGAGTCAATATTGTTTCACACTTTTGCAAATACGAGGGCTGTTGATTCAAGGAGATCTATGGGACGGATATATTTCCGTTAAGTCGGACCCCACCTGGTTAACTAAATTCTGTCTGCCAGCTTCATGGAGAAAAACATCTTGCTTTCCCAAGATGGTAAGTGGTAAATTACAAAAAAAGAAAAAAAAAGGTTTATTTTGGGCTAGGGGCAGAGCTTTGTGGTAAGAACATATGTTTTCCATGAGGAAGGTCCTCGAATCACTATTACTTTATAATCTGTTCGCAATTACGTGGTCCCAGCTGCCAGTTCTTACAGAATGCAGACTAACAGCGTTGGAAGGTCATCTAGTCCATCCCAGCAGGAAGCCCTACACCATCCTGATCAAGCTGCGGTCCAATCTCTTCTTGAAAACTTCCAGTGATGGAACACCCACAACTTCTGAAGGCTGTCCCATTGATTGATTGTTCTCACAAGAAACTGGACCAGTCTCAACGACAACAGCCAGCCAGCCAGCCAGCCAAATCACCCGAAACCAGAGGCAACAAACACCATTTGCAACACACGGACGATACTTAAACACAGAAGACTAAGGACCAGCAACAACAACCAGCCAATCAAACAGCCCGAAACCAGACCATGACTCAGCAACATCCAGACTAATTTACATAGCCTAAAAAGGTATTTAAAGGCCAGTGCTCTGACAGACGCATACAATTCAAAGGGCAGTGAAGGTGTCCCCCCGAACGGAGACAAAATGTTTGCAGCCAAATCGCCAAACTCAGAGATCAAACCAACAGCCTTACTGTTCTCACTGTCAGGAAATTAATTCTAGGATGGATTTCTCTTTGATAAGTATCCATCCGATACTTCTTGTCCTGCCCTCTGGTGCTTTGGAGAATAGATGGTCCCCCTCTTCTCTGAAAAAGTGGCCTAAGATAAGCCCACCTTGAATTTTGTTGACTTATCTGGGTTCAATCACCTTGACCGTTAGTAGATGAGGTTCTTGTGTATAGGTTGCATGAGATAAACTCGTCGGGCTTTCGAACTCAGTTCTGGCTCCTGACACCTATAGACAAACCTTGTGTGTTTTCACTACTTCCTGTTTCATTGATATCAAAAATATAATTGCTCTAAAGTAGGCATCTCCAAACATCATCAGCATCATCAGAATAATAATAAAGTTGGAAGGGATCTGGGAGGTCATCTAGTCCAACCCCCTACTCAGGCAGAAAACCCTATACCATTTCAGACAAATGGCTGTCCAGTCTCTTCTTAAAAACTTCCAGTGTTGGAGCATTCACCACTTCTGGAGGCAGGTTGTTCCACTGGTTAATTGTTCTAACGGTCAGGAAGTTTCTCCTTAGTTCCAGGTTGCTTCTCTCCTTGATTAGTTTCCATCCGTTGCTTCTTGTCCTGCCTTCAGGCACCTTGGAAAATAGCTTGACTCCCTCTTCTTTGGGGCAGACCCTGAGATATTGGAAGACTGCTATCATGTCCCCCCTCATCCTTCTCTTCATTAAACTAGACCTACCCAATTCCAGCAATCGTTCCTTATATGTTTTAGCCTCCAGTCCCCTAATCATCTCTGTTGCTCTTCTCTGTACTCTTTCTAGAGTCTCAACATCTTTTTTACATTGTGGTGACCAAAACTGGATGCCGTATTCCAAGTGTGGCCTTACCAAGGCCTTGGTAACTTTAAGGCAACTTTAAGGCTTGTGGACTTCAATGGATGTGATTTCCATGCTGGTTGAAGAATTCTGGGAGTTGAAGTCCACAAGTCTTAAAGTTGTCAAGTTTGAGACCCCTTGCTCTAAAGAGAAGAGCTTGCAAACCTAGTATGTTCCTCAAAAAGTTTGGGGTTTTGTTTCCCCCTCCCCAAAATGGTGTTCCTCAAACGTCCTGAGCTTGTTTCAGGAATGTTCCAGAGATGCTATTGTTTTTTGTATCTGCTATTCTGGGTGGGAAAATCTTGGAATCCAATTTAGAAATGGAGCCCAGAGTGGGAACGACTGGATTTGCACATCAAAGCAAAATTGATAGGAACAACTGCAAGCTTGTCTTCTCCAACCTGAGTGTCTAGCTTCTTCCACTCATGGGCATGATGGCAGACAGTCAGGAGAATCCAACAAATCTGGAGAATGCAAGTTTTTGGGGCGGGAATCTGCCGCTTTGAAATATGAACGGGTGCTCCCCTTGAGCGCTTGGGTTCAAGAATAAGGGGAAATCCGGCAACATCTCCATCAAATCCCATCCCTCTTTTGTAGCTTTGGCGCTTGGGCTTCATCCTTGAAGGATCTGGGAGTTCTTGGGATTTATGGGTCTGGTTTTTTCCCCCCACCCCCTCCATCTCTTTCTCTCTTTCTCTTCCTGGCAGCGTTTCAAGGAAGAAACGCGATCCAGGGTTTTTCAAAGAGGAGATTCCTTAATCATCCATGCTGGCTGACTGTCATTACATGTTGATTTGGGACCTCAATTGTGAAGATGGGAAAATGTAAGGAGATTCGGGTTGCTAAGGAATAAAGAGGGCAGATGATCCTTTGCTAATGTGCCAAATGTGTTCTCATCTGGCTGACGGGAACAACTGGGCTGGGGTGTGTGTGTCCAGATTGCGTGTCTTTCTTGATGCTCTGCTCCAGAGGAAAAGCCCTGGGTGCAATTTAAACTACAAGTCGCCCTCAAATTACAACGGTTCGTTTAGTGACAGCGGCACTGAAAAAAATGGGACCTATGACCGTGTTTCACATTTACGACCCTCACAGCCTCCCCCGGGTCATGTGATCAAAATTCAGACGCTTGGCCACGGACTCATATTTATGACGGTCGCAGTGTCCCAGGGTCACGTGATCCCCTTTTGCGACCTTCCGACAAGTAAAGTCCATGGGGAAGACAGATTCACTTAACAACTGGGTTGCTAACTTAACAACTGCAGTGATTCATTTAACAACTTTGGCGAGAAAAGTCATAAAACAGGGCCAAAGTCACTTAAGAAATATCCCGCTTAGCGACAGAGATTCTGGGCTTGATTTTAGTCGTACGTCGAGGACTACCTGAATTGCAAAAATCCAGGGTGCTTTTAGCTACTGTGGCCTCAAGTTGTCCCAGCATTTTGTCGTCCTCAATACTGAGCAGACATCCTTTACCTTGAGGACATTTGGCTGAGCAGTGAGAAAATCAAGACTTCCTCTATGAGGGCGGGTAGCATGCAGTGCCCAATTCATCCATGTCAAGGTAACTAATCAAGGAGAGAAGCAACCTAGAATCAAGAAGAAATTTCCTGACAGTGAGAATGATTAACGACGGCTTGCCTCCATAGGTTGTGGGTGCTTCAACACTGGAGATTTTTATGAAGAAACTAGACAACCATTTGATTGAAATGGTGTAGGATTTCCTGCCTGAGCAGGGGATTGGACTAGAAGACCTCCAAGGTCCCTTCCAACTCTTCTCTTCTCTTCTCTTCTCTTCTCTTCTCTTCTCTTCTCTTCTCTTCTCTTCTCTTCTCTTCTCTTCTCTTCTCTTCTCTTCTCTTCTCTTCTCTTCTCTTCCCTTCCATTCCATTCCATTCCATTCCATTCTATTCTATTCTATTCTATTCTATTCTATTCTATTCCACTAGATCAACTCATGAATGCAATTAGCACATATCAACATTTAGAGGCCCGCGTCTCATTTTAGATATGTCAAACTATCAGTTGTGTTTCAAATCTGGGATTAAACTGGGAGGCAAAGTTGAATACAGGAAATAATTGGTTCCCACCTGGTGTGAGCGGATTTGAGAGATAAACTGGAGAGCCAGAGCAATCGTAGAGAAAACCCACAGAATCCATGCCATTGAAACAAATAACTGGAATGGGGTTTTAAGAGACAGCTTGACACTTTTATGAGGGTGAAAACAAGATTTGTGAGCTGCTAGGACAAAGCCAGGAGATTGGCTGGAAATAACTCAAGTGAGCCCAGACACCTTGGGCCAAGTAGCAGCTTCCGGACTGATTTCCCTCCCCACCACCACCACCTTCCACACAATTTTGTCACTTTCCAAGAAGGAAACAGGCAGTGCGTGTGTGAGAAAATGCTGCAGCAGCCACGCCAGGAATGAGAACTCTGCAAAACAGCTGAAATGTCAAAAGTGGCCCGCAACGTGGCTTTGTCAAGTACGAAGAACCAGGAGCACACCTGAAGTTTCAATTAAGTTGGTTTATTGTCCACATCCGGCAACAAGAATTAATCAATCATGGTCAGCACTAAACTGGCCCTAGATAAAAGTTCACAGCATTCAAGAGGAGTTGGGCTTAAACCGCTTCTTGCAAACTCGTTTGCTTTCGAGGCAGTGGGTCACCAGTTTTTAAGATATAGCTGGAGAGGGCCCAGCCTAAAAATTATAATCATCATCATCATTTTCTTGATGCTGCTTGGAAAAAAAAAATAAGGCGCTCCCTGAAACGGGTGCAATTTTATAACTTCAGGTGCCTTGGTTCCTGGGACTTCCAACCTCAAAGACTTCACGTATAGGATCAGTTGATCCCTAAAGAAACAGCTCCGGGGTACCTATCTAAACCAGAGAGGCACCCTTTGATCAGGGCTGGCCAGTCATAACAACATTATGATACATCCGTAACAGCTTTCATGCGCAGGAGCCCGACGCCCTTTGCAAGCCTTCATTAATTCCTGCAACGCCCAGCGCTGATTGCTCCTGTAATTATCCAACTGTCAGCTTCAAAGACGGCTCTCTAATAATGGGAGAGCAGAGATGGTTGGTTTCAGCTCCTGGTGCCATCTCCTGAGGGAACCTATGCCAATCCAGAGGGAACTCCAAGTTTTCCAGCCTTCACATCCCACAGGTCAAGAGTTCAGGCCAGGGTGGAGACTCACCCATCAGCATCTCTTCAAGGGAACCATCCAAACCCTTCGGCTTGCAAGAACCTGCTTTGGAGGTATGGTGGAGCAGAAGATGCTTGGCGTGGCCATCTCTGCTGCTGGCATGTGGAAGACACAGGAGTGGGCAGCCTAAAACTCTCAAATTGGGTGCAGATCCAGAAATCTTTTGTTGCAAGCCGCAAAGATCAAGTGCTCCTGGCCATTCCTATCTAAGGTCTAATCCAGTGGTTCTCAACCTTTTTAATGCCGCAACCCCAACCGGTCATAAGTCTAGGACTACTCAACCGGTCGTAAGTCGAGGACTACTCAACTGGTGCAGCACCGTTTGAAGAATGGGACTTTTGGCGGGCTCAGCAGGGCAGAGACAGCCTGGACAATTCCTATTGGCTTTTGAAAGGCAATAGAATTAGACTCTATTCAAGAGAGTCTATTCTATTGGCTCTCAAAAGCCAATAGAATAAAGGAAAGCTAAGGAAAATGGGAAAAAAAATGGCGGACTGCGTTGTTTGGCGACCCCCGTGAAATGGTCGTTCGACCCCAGATTAGAACCACTGGTCTAATCTGACCTTGCTTAGTTGACTTGGAGTCAGTCAACTTTGACCTTCTGCTGTTGTTGATGATGACCATGTTCTCAGTTCAGTTGTGTCTGACTCTTGTGTCTCTCCAGGTCTTCTGATCTTGTACTACTTCCTTGAGTTGTTCTATGCTCATCCAGCCACCATCTTTTTTGGGAGATCTGGTTTCCTTTTACCACTAACTCTTCCAAACATAATTGCTTTCTCCCGTGAATTCCCCTGCATGACATGGCCAAAATAAGAGAGACACAATTTTGCGAACTGCTGTTCCCACCAGATAGTTCCTAAAACAGACAAGATGCTTTAAATTGGGTGGTTGGGTTCCACCTGGTGTGTAAACCTACAATCACGCCTGCTGCACCTTTGATCCCCCGAAGCAGTGCCCAGATCCATTTGCTGAGGAGCCAACACTTCAAACAAGAAATCTCATTATCCCGTTCAGATTTCAACAGCTGATTTCATCCATCCTGGCGACACCCCTTCCAGGTGTTGCCTAAAGCCAGGTGTTTTTCTTTAAGGGTGGCTAAGGTGAACTTAGGCCCTGCCTGTGCCAAGCAAGGGATCAACCCTTACCTGACTAGGTTGCTATTGTGGGAATAGACTAGAGTGGTGGCCCCCAACCTTTTGGGCACCAGGGACGGGTTCCATGGAGAGATTTTTCCATGAACCGGAGAGAACGTGGTTTCGTGTGCTGCCTGCATCCCGGGGATGGGGCTTTGCTTGTTTGTGCAGCCCGCTTTCTGGCGTGCTGTGGCCTCGTGCCGGTCCACAGACCAGGGGTTGGGAACCCCAGGAAGAGAGGAAATAGATGAACTTTTTGCTAATCAGTTAAGGTATGTAAGAAGCGCACCACGGGGGATTTTAATTTCCCTGACATCAACAGAGAGACAAACTCTGCACCTAATGGAAGATCAGATTCCCGACAATCCTAGCAGACAACTTTGTCTCCCAAAAGGTAGAGGAGGGAACAAGAGGGTCAGTCACAGTGGACTGAATTCTTACTGCCAGAAATAAAAATGATAATAGGGGTTGAAGTTATAGGAATCTTGGGGGGTGGAGCAGCCATGCAATATTGGAATTGGAACGAAAGGAGGAGAGTGGGATAACAAGGAGGAAATAAACTTTCTGAGCTTAGTTTCATCCAAATGTAATGCTGTGTGGGAAAGACCTTGGGAGACAGGGGGAAAGAGATGGGAATGGTCAGATAAGAAGCAGCTGTGCCCACAGTTGCATAAAGGGTGGAAAAATTATGCTCAGAAGTGACCCTCCTTAATTTCTCATCCTATAAAGGAGATGGCTGTAATACTATGTGAGATGGGGAGAAGAGAGGCTGCGAAGGGAATGGTTAGAATAGAATAGAATAGAATAGAATAGAATAGAATAGAATAGAATAGAATAGAATAGAATAGAATAGAATAGAACAGAACAGAACAGAACAGAACAGAATAGAATAGAATAGAATAGAATAGAATAGAATAGAATAGGAGATGGAATGGAATGGAATAGAATAGAATGGAATAGAATAGAATAGAATATGGAAAGAGTAGGAATAGAATAGAATAGAATAGAATAGAATAGAATAGAATAGAATAGAATAGAATAGAACAGAATAGGAGATGGAATGGAATAGAATAGAATAGAATAGAATAGAATAGAATAGAATAGAATAGAATAGAATAGAATATGGAAAGAGTAGAAATAGAATAGAATAGAATAGAATAGAATAGAATAGAATAGAATAGAATAGAATAGAATAGAATATGGAAAGAGTAGAAATAGAATAGAAAATAGAATAGAATAGAATAGAATAGAATAGAATAGAATAGAATAGAATAGAATAGAATAGAGATGGAATGGGAATGGAATAGAATGGAATAGAATAGAATAGAATATGGAAAGAATAGTAGAATAGAATAGAATAGAATAGAATAGAATAGAATAGAATAGAATAGAATAGAATAGAATAGAATAGAATAGAATAGGAGATGGAATGGAATGGAATAGAATAGAATAGAATAGAATATGGAAAGAGTAGAAATAGAATAGAATAGAATAGAATAGAATAGAATATGGAAAGAGTAGGAATAGAATAGAATAGAATAGAATAGAATAGAATAGAATAGAATAGAATAGAATAGACCTTGTAGGTCATCTAGTCCGACCTCCCACCCAAACAGGAGACCCTACACCATTTCTGACCAATAGCAGTCCAGAGTCTTCTTGAAAGCTTCCAGTGACAAAACTCCCATAACATCTGGAGGCAAACTATTCCATTGGTTGTTTGTTCTCACTGTCAGAAAATTTATCCTTATGTCTAGGTTGAATCTCTCCTTGATCAGTTTCCATCCATTATTTCAGGGGTCTTCAAACTTGGCCCTTTTATGACTTGTGGGCTTCAACTCTCAGAATTCCTCAGCCAGGCACCCTGGCTGAGGAATTCTGAGAGTTGACGTCCACAAGTCATAAAAGGGCCAAGTTTGAAGACCCCTGCCTTATTTCTTGTTTGGCCTTCAGGTGCTTTGGAAAATAGGTTGATCGCCCTCCTCTCTGTGATAGCCCCTCAAATATTGGAACACTCCCCTGGTCCTTCTCTTCACTAGACTAGCCATGCCCAGTTCCTGTAACCATTCTTTATATGTTTGAGCCTCCAGTCCTGTCATCATCTTTGTTGCTCTTCTCTGCAGATAAGAGCAGTTGAGCCCATAGCTGGATAATGGATACAGAAGTGACCCTGTCCCCTTAGGTTCTCAGGCTTTAAGGGATATGGTGGCAGATTTGTATTTTAAGACTTACAGGTTTCTGTTAATGTAGCCTTTTGAGTAAAGCAGAATTAGCTCATCTGGGTGTTTCCTGTCTAGTCTACCGGGCAAGGCTGACACCAAGAGAGAGGTGTGGAGTGACTTCGCTCACGCTTGGATATATTTGGTTTTATTTTTTCAAAGTCTATCCTGGAGAAGTTCTATCTAGATCAGTGTTTCTCAAACAGGGCACAGCCGGCTGAGGAATTCTGGGAGTTGAAGTCCACAAGTCATAAAAGGGCCAATTTTGAAGACCCCTGTCTTAAAGTTGCCCGATTGGAGAAACCCTGATTGAGAGGGTTGCAAAGAGCTGAGCTCCACTTGATGGCACATTAACAAAAATCAAGCTCGTCCATTAGAGTGTAAAAGCACCACCACTATCATAATCACCGTCAATTAAAATTATACGCAGCCCCTTCACTGCTTCCCAGCAATTAGAACAATGAGTCAGTGGAACTGCTTGCCTCCAGAAGTTGTATGTGCTCCAACACTGGAGGTTTTTAAGAAGAAATTGGACAACCCCTTCTCTGAAGTGATGTAGGGTTTCCTGTTTGAGCAAAGGGTTGGAGTAGAAGACCTCTAAAGTCCCTTCCAACTCTGTTATTCTGTTAATTCTGGGTGGTTTGCAAATGGCTTAAAACATTTAAAAACAAGAAAACCAAACACAAGTACCCAAAAAAGGTAAAATGTGCCCTCCCAATTAAAACAAAAAAACAAGAGGGCTTTTGAGCACATGCTGAATGACAGAACATGGAATAGCAGAGTTGGAAGGGACCTTGGAGGTCATCCAGTCCAGCCCCCACTCAAGCAGGAGAATCTTATATCATTTCAGACAATTGGCTGTCCAGTCTCTTATTAAAAACTTCTAATGTTGGAGCATTCACCGCTTCTGGAGGCAAGTCGTTCTACTGATTAATTGTTCTGTTAATAAATCTAGGTTGCTTCTCTCCTTGATTAGTTTCTGTCTGTTGCTTCTTGTCCTGCCTTCTGGTGCTTTGGAGAAAAGGTTGACTAACTGAAGTCTGTTTTTTATCTGAAGACAATTCTCAACCTCTGTAAACAACTTCATTTGCTCCTTCCTTGTTCAGATTGCATGTGTGCCTCTTTTAATGTGAGGGCATGCACAGAGACAGGGTCCTAAAAAAAATATCTCCCTATAATAATAATAATAATAAAGTTGGATGGGACCTTGGAGGTCATCTAGTCCAACCCCCTGCTCAGGCAGGAAACCCCTTTTATTATCTCATTATCTCCCTCTTTAAATCAATCCTGCAGGTTTCTATGGAACTTCTCAGTCCTCAGTTAGAACTGATGAAGCTTCTTAGATGAGAAGCTTCATCAGCCCAGTTGCCCTTTGAAGGTAAAAACAGAAAGAAAGAGAGAAAAAAGCAGCTTTTTAAGACAATCCTGCAGAGATTTCTGCTTTGGCCATTGGCCCTTCTGAATCCTGAACCTTAGCAGAAGAGTCGGGAAGACGCTGCGTGTGAGTGAATATAAACTTTATGTCCTGGGACTAAATGTTTAACCTCTGCCGCCTTCCAGCACCCGGGGACCCATTCAGCAATATATTTAGGAAACGAAGGAGTTGGGCAAATGGACCCTGATCATCTCAGCGCTGTTTTCGAAAAACAGGGACGAAAGGCAGACGGAGGCTTCCTCTGGAGAAGACAGGGATACAGTTCAACGGCTGTCAACATTTCCAGAGATCTGGCCCATTAACCGGTTTTGGTTGGGATGAAACTAAATTGTCCGTCAGGGTCTGAGAAAGCTGAAATCTTAGCGGTGCTCGCTGTCCCTGATGATTGCTCTGAATGAATGAGAGGAGAGAAACAAATATGGAAGTGTCTCCATACTGTACATCCTTGGGAATCTGCATCTTGTAATGAACAGAGAGTCCTTGATTTACAGCCACCACGGCTTCAGCTGTTGGGGCTTCTGAGGGGAACAGTGCAATGTTTTCATTGTAGCTGGTCTGCAGTGACTAAAACAGAATAACAGACCTGGAAGGGACCTTGGAGGTCTTCTAGTCCAACCCCCTACTCAAGCAGGAGACCCTATGCCAGCGGCTCCCAACCTTTTCTGCATCCCTAGAATGCTTCTGGTATATTCTCACACCCTTTACAAAAGTCTGAAATACGGTAACGGAAACAAATTATGCATGCACACTATAATTTTGAAATTTCTAAACCCACATTTTCGCCGTCCTTGGAATATCGCCTTGTACCTCCAGCTGGGAACCCCTGCCCTGTACCACACAAATGGCTGTCCAGTCTCTTCTTGAAAACTTCCAGTGATGGAGCACCCACAACTTCTGGAGGCAAGCTGTTCCTCTGATTAATTGTTCTCACTGCCAGGAAATTCCTCCTTAATTCTGGGTTGCTTTTCTCCTCGATTAGTTTCCATCCCTCGCTTCTTGTCCTGCCTTCAGGCCGACAAATATTGGGACCCTGCTATCCTATTTTCTACTTTGGGGAAGGGGTGGTTGGGCTGGAGGGGAGAGGGGAACACCTGGTTCTCCCCAAAATCGGAGCTGCAGGGAGGAGGGGAAGGAAGGGAAGCAGGGGTGATGCTAACCACACAGGCCGAGCCCGGAGCTAAGTCACAAAACAGAGGCATCGCGGTCATCCGGTTGGGGAATTGGGGGGGGGTGATGGAGTTTTGTAATAGAAGTTTTGTAGTTGGCCCGTGCTTGGGATTCTGGTTTCCAGCCATCCGTGCAATTTGGGGAAATATATATAACATTTCTAGCCTTCTGTTCCCTCTAAATAGCCAGGGTTATCCACTGAGCCTGCCCAGTTAATACTGAATTTTTCTTCCTCTCTATGAAAAACAAATGTCCTGTTCACTAGGACTCCGAGATCCCTCTCACAGTTACTACTATTGAGCAAGGTACCCCTATACTATACCTGTACATTTGGCTTTTCTTGCCTAAATGTAGAGCCTTGCTTTTTTTACCCTTGAATTTCATTTTTTTGGATAGCGCCCAGTGTTCAAGTCTGTCCAGATCCTCCTGTATCCTAAGCCTGTCTTCTGGAGTGTTGGCTATTCCTGCCAGTCAGGTGCACATCTATTCCCAAACGCACCTGAGTCTCAAATGCGTTTGAGCATCCAATCAAACAGAATAGAGCTGGAAGGGACCTTGGAGGTCTTCTAGTTCAACGGTCAATATAATCTAATGCAGTGGTTCTCAACCTTTTTAATGCCGGGACCCCCAACCGGTCGTAAGTCAAGGACTACTCAACCGGTCGTAAGTCGAGGACTACTCAACTGGTGCAGCACCGTTTGCAGAATGGGGCTTTTGGCAGGCTCAGCAGGGCAGAGACAGCCTGGACAATTCCTATTGGCTTTTGCAAGCCAATTGAATTAGACTCTATTCAAGAGAGTCTATTCTATTGGCTTTCAAAAGCCAATAGAATAAAAGGGAGTAGCACAGCTAAGGAAAAGGGGGAAAAAATGGCGGACTGCATTGTTTGGCGACCCCCGTGAAATGGTCGTTCGACCCCAAATGGGGTCCTGACCCACAGGTTGAGAACCACTGATCTAATGGGTGTGCAGTTAAATTGTTTGAAAGCTCTCCTTTTTGAAATGGCCGAAGCTCAATAAGCAAGGGAAAGGATCAAACAGGAGTGAAATGTATGGATTTTCATACTCTAGGAAGAGAGAGAATTCCTCGTTTGATTGACTCAAGAGTTCCAAATACATCACAGTGTGGTTACTCAACGATGCTGACAGGTCAAGCTGCAGGGCTGGAATGAGACAGATGCAACCCCATCTTCTGGAGGCACCAAAAAGCTCAGCTCCTCCCAAAGCGAGACACGGTGTCTACTTTTCCTGGTTCACTTCTCTTTCTTGCCTTGACTGTACCACGTCTGGGCCAAAGATGAATCTCCCACCAGGGTTTTCAAAAGGTGTTTTTTTGAAACACTTGGCTGGGAACTGTCTCCCTTGGTGGAGCCGGCGGGTGTGGGAATGGAGAAGACAAGGCAAGGTGTCAAGGTGATGAAGGTGTGGAGTGACTCGCTGGCCTGTTGACAGCATGCTTGGAAGAGACTGATGGGGTTGATGGAAAACCATCTTCCCTGTAGACTGATGGGCAGGTTGGTGTAATGGGAAGAGGTTATTCATTCACTAAGGGCCAACAGCCTTCTGGGAGTCCTCTCCTCTTGTTCCAAGTTGTTGACCATGATTTTTGAAGGCCCTGATCCAGGAGTTGGAATTTTGTAGCTTCTAGATCAGGGGGTCTTCAAACTTGGCCCTTTTATGACTTGTGGACTTCAACTCCCAGAATTACTCAGTCAGCGTGCACGCTGGCTGAGGAATTCTGGGAGTTGAAGTCCACAAGTCATAAAAGGGCTAAGTTTGAAGATCCCTGTTCTGGATGCTGTAGACTTAATGCTGATGTAGCCAAACCCAAAAAGAGTGGTTGTTGTAGTCCTACCGTGGGAGACCTAACCTCACCCCTGTTCCACATTTTGATCCTGAAGATCTCAGATGTTCAATTTTGCTCTTGGGTGATCTGAAGGAGACCTTGGTGCTCTCTGAGCTTGGTGGTTTTCTTGCAGATGTTTCATTACCAAACTAGGTAACACCGTAATGTTGATGATCTTGCCTAGTTTGGTCCTGAAGTGTCTGCAAGGAATCCATCAAGCTCAGAGAGCATCAGGGACCCCACAGTTCAACCCTGCGCTACAAATATTCCCCTCTATCAAGTAATCTGAAGGAGATTTTATTGATACAAGATCTCAACCACATGTAATTATGGAGGTAACCATTTGTAAGAGAGAGAAGAAAGTATTGTCTTCTATCTCTTTGCCGTTCAAAACCCCTCTTTTATGATTTTTCCCTTCGTCTTGAAGGAACGAAGAGAAAACCCTGCTTCAGTTTGGAACCAAGACATGAGTGACAAAGCACATCTTGAAAAAGGCACTTTATATTTCCCATTTTACAACTCTTACCTCTGAAGGATGCTTGTCGCGTTCCAAACACAAGGTGGCACTACCTAAAATGAAATTTTCAAGCTTTTTCATGGGAAGTAAAATTTGCAATGTGATTTTTGCGTGAAGGGCAGCAGATGAAGGGGGGGGGGTTTAGAGCAAAGTTTGATTCTGATTGCAAATTAGACGGGTGAACTACGGATACTCAGTTGTGGGGCAAACAAACTCTTGCTCAGATAAATCTTGGTTTGCAATCTCTCTGGGATTTTATTGCAAATTACCTTTTAAAGTGGAGCAATTTAAAAAGAATAACAGCACCATCCTCCCTTGTATAATACTCAAAATCTATCTAGTATTCAGCTTATATTTAGAGTATGCTGCCCCAATATCTATAGCTTCATGGGTTCACAAGTACAAGGATTGTTTGAAATGCTCTCCTTCTCTTCTCTCCTCCTCCTCTTCCTCCTCCTTCTTCTCCTTTTCCTTCTCTTCTCCTTTCTCTTCTCCTTCACAATCTCCTCCTACTCCTTCTTGTCCCTCTTCTTCTCTTTCTCCTTCCCTCCTTCTCCTTCCCCTTCCTCCTCCTCCCTCTGATTTTTATTTCCATTTGTATTTTAAAATACAATAAATGCTATTTTTTTTAAAAAAGATGGGAAAACTGCTTTCTCCTCCAAGAACTTAGCAAGCTGCAAGCTGCTCAAGCTTCTGGGTTGGGTAGGTGAAGGTGATGATCTCAGAATGGCGTTGCTGCTGATTCCCAATTAACATGCCACTTTCCTTCATTTTGTTTAACTTGTTCGGGATGTTTGATGTGAAAGCGTTTGCTGCTGGCGCATTGATTTATAGCCCTTTTTGGAAAGGAGCTTTAGGCTGTGAAGTGTGAGTGTCTCCCATGTTCGAAACAGTGCTCATCCGAGCTTCTGTCCTTCAACAAGCGGGATTGCTGTCTATTAACCTAATTTGCAAATGACGAGACCGCTGGCTAAATGCTAATTAGTACATCTGGGCTTGGTGGATTCCTAGGGTGTAATTTGGAGGGGAGAGCAGAAATTGTGCCAAGTTAGCACAAAACGTTTGGCTCTGTCCCTGCTTGTTCCTACGCCTGGTTCGCAGATGGGAAGCCAAGATGGCTAACCCCGACCTATGGGTTTTGTAGTTCTCCTCCCCTTCCTTCGGGAGGCCCTCCTGTTTAGGGTTTGAACATGTTTTGGAGGTTTTAAGCCCAGGAGAAAGGTTTCCTGTGAATTCTGGGTTTGTTCAGTACTGTTTGTCTCTGCCTCAGCCATAATTGTTTGGACCACTTGGTAAAAGTGTCTTCGGTCAAATGGATTAAAATGCCATTTCAGGGCTATCATTTGGCATTTACAGGATCCCTGGACCGGTACCGGTCCACGGCATGCCAGCAACCGGTCCGCACAAACAAGCAAGGCCCCATCCGTGGGACGCAGGCAGCACACAAAACCACCCACTCTCCAGTCCGTGGAAAAAACCTCTCTCCATGGAACTGGTCCCTGGTGCCCCACAGGTTGGGGGCCTCTGTCCTGTAAGACCCCATCTAACCCAACAGCTCCCGACTTTACTTGGGATTAACCAAGAGTGGATGTGATTGTTGTGCAAAGTTTGCTTCTTTTCTCATTCTGTCCTCTTTCTCCAGTCTGATCCATGGCTGCTTATCTCCCCTTCTCAGGACCACGAGAAGCAGTATGTGGGCTTTGCCACTTTGCCCAACCAGGTCCATCGGAAATCGGTGAAGAAGGGCTTTGATTTCACCCTCATGGTGGCAGGTGAGCATCACCCAGATTCGGGACCTTCTGTTTTAAGTATGTGTGTGTGGTTCTGCCAGATGGGTTGTCAGCTTCCTAGTGTAACAGTTCTGGGATGTACTAAGCAATCAGGCTTAGTACGTCTTCCATTGGTCATTTGTGAATAACTGGCATATTAAACTTCATCCTTGCTAGAGGTGGACCAACTGGACATCCAGGGGTGGATGAATCAGAAGGATGAATGCTGTTTAATTTCCTTCCTTCCTTCCTTCCTTCCTTCCTTCCTTCCTTCCTTCCTTCCTTCCTTCCTTCCTTCCTTCCTTCCTTCCTCTTTCTCCATTTCTTTCATTCCTCCCTCGCTCATTGTCCTTCCTTCCTTCCTTCCTTCCATCCTTCCTTCCTTCCTTCCTTCTTTCCATCCATCCATCCTTTTCCTCTGTCTCTTTCGTCTCTCCTTCCCTTGCTCATTGTCCTTCCTTCCTTCCTTCCTTCCTTCCTTCCTTCCTTCCTTCCTTCCTTCCTTCCTTCCTTCCTTCCTTCCTTCCTTCCTTATTTACTTACTTATGACTTATGATCATTTTTCACAATTGCAACCTTTGCAGCATCCCCATGATTATGAGATCAAAATTCAGGCAGTAATAGACGTATATACCACTTCAAAGTGCTTTACAGCCCTCTCTAAGCAGTTTATAGAGTCAGCACGTTGCCCCCAACAATCTGGGTTCTCGTTTTACTGACCCTGGAAGGACGGAAGGCTGAGTCCACCTTGAGCAGGTCAGGATCGAACTGCCGAACTGTTGGCAGCTGGCAGTCAGCAGAAATTAGCTTGCAATACTGCATTCTAATCACGGCGCCACCACAGCTCACGCTTGGCAACTGATTCATATTTACGACCGTCGTGGTGTCCCAAGGTCACGTGATCTCCTTTTGCGACGTTCTGACAAGCAAAGTCAATGGGGGGGGGGGAAGCCAGATTCACTTCACAGCCAGGTTACTAACATATCAACTGCAGTGATCCACTTAACAACTATGGCAAGAAAGGTCGTAAAATGGGGCAAAACTCACTTAACAAAAATGTCTCATTTAGCAACCAAAACGTTGGGCTCAACTGTGGCCGTAAGTCAAGGACTACCTGTAAACAGTGGCCTAGAGTTCCACCGATGCCATCTCTGGTTCTGCCTGGTGATGTGGGTTTTTTTTTTTTTTCTGTCCCACCACTCAAATTTAGGAGCAAGGCGTATTGTCTCTGAAATGGAATTTCCTGCAAGCATTACACTTGTTGCAATAAAAACGAAACAGACAGGAAGCAGCTGTGCATATGGCAAAACACTTTTTTTTAAAGAAAAAGAAAATTATAACTAGCTGGGCATTTTCTTCCAATATTTTTTTCCATCTTTCCTCCCCTCTCCCTTTTCCCCGTCTTTCCAACGGCCTGAATCCTGTGCAAACAATTTCATTTTTACCCGGCTTCCTGCCGAATGGCAGCCAAGAAAAACAGGTCCCATTCAGGGAAGTGAAGGATCAGCCTTTAAGCACGCACCGTATTGTCTGGGAATAGAATATGGGATTGGGGGATTATAAACCCAGAGTTGGGAAAAGCTAAAAAAAATTTTTATCAGCCCAGAATAAACAAGAGTGGAAAGCGAGGTCTGTTTATTTGAGTCTTTAATAATGGGTTGATAAGCTTCTAAACTTTCAAGTTTCCTGTGATTGAAAGGGGGGGGGGAAATGTGAAGGAGAAGGAGGGAACGTGGTGTTCCAAAGTGAACACAAATGTGGTAGAAAAGATAGACATTTTTTTTTTGGGTTAGGTTTAGTACTCCACCTGCCACCTTAAGTACAGAGAATTCAAGAAGCACTGAGTATGGAGGATAGAAGGTTGAGGTATTACAGAATACAGAATAACAAAATTGGAAGGGATCTCAGAGGTCTTCTAGTCCAGCCCCCTGCTCAAGCAGGAGAACCTATACCATCTCAGACAAGGAAGGAAGGAAGGAAGGAAGGAAGGAAGGAAGGAAGGAAGGAAGGAAGGAAGGAAGGAAGGAGTAGAGTAGAGTAGAGTAGAGTAGAGTAGAGTAGAGTAGAGTAGAGTAGAGTAGAGTAGAATAGAGCTGGAAGGGACCTTGGAGGTCTTCTAGTCCAGCCCCCTGCTCAAGCAGGAGAACCTATACCATCTCAGACAAGAGACTGTCTAGTCTCTTCTTAAAAACCTCCAGTGATGGAGCACCCACGATTTCTGGTTGCAAGCTGTTCCACTGGTTTATTGTCCTCACTGTTAGGAAGTTTCTCCTTAGTTCCAGGTTGTTTCTCTCCTTGATCAGTTTCCACCCATTGTTTCTTATCCTGCCCTCTGGTGCTTTGGTGAATAACCCTCTCTTCTTTGTGGCAGCCCCTCAGATATTGGAAGACTTCTATCATGTCTCCCCTGTTTCTTCTTTTCTTTAGACTAGCCAAACCAAGTCCTGCAGCCGTTCTTCCTATGTTTTAGTCTCCAGGCCTTGGATCATCTTAGTTGCTCTTCTCGGAATTTTTTTCCAAACTCTCAACATCTTTTTTTTTTTTTTTTGATATGGTGACCAAAAATGGCTGCAGTATTCCAGGTGTGGTCTTACTAGGGTTTTATAAAGCGGTACTAATACCGCGCGTGATCTTGATTCTTTAAAGATTCTTTAAAGATTTTTCACTTGTTCTGCCCTCAGGTGCTTTGGAGAATAGGTTGACCCCCTCTTCTTTGTGGCAGCCCCTCAAATACCGAAACGCTGCTATCATGTCATGCCTAGTCCTTCTCTTTATTAGATCAGGGATACCTCATTCCCTTAATCATCCATCGTATGAGTTAGCCTCCAGCCCCCTAATCATCCTTGTTGCTCTTCTTTGCATTCTTTCTAGAGCAGTGGTTCTCAACCTGTGGGTCGGGACCCCATTTGGGGTTGAACGACCATTTCACGGGGGTCGCCAAACCACGCTGTCCGCCATTTTTTCCCTTTTCTCTAGCTGTCCTACTCCCTCTTATTGGTGGCCACACCCACTTGGGGGTCACCACAACATGGGGAAATGTATTATGGGGTCACGGCATTAGAAAGGTTGAGAACCACTGTTCTAGAGTCTCAACATCTTTTTTGTATTTTGGTGACCAAAACTGGATGCAAGTGTCCTCTTCTCCGTGTGTTCTTCTGTGAAAAAATATTGAAGGCCATTTCTCAAACTGACTTAAATTTGGGAGAGAAAAGTTCTCCCTCTGTCCAGCATTCCTTTGACGTAATAATAAGCAAATTGTAGTTCTATCCAGGACATAATAATACTAATACTACTACTACTACTACTACTACTACTAATAATAATAATAGAAAGACTGTGGCAAAAGCAAGCAAGGGTAGTACCAATAGTAATAGGCTCCTTGGGTGCAATCCCAAAACAACTGGAGCACCACTTGAACACCATTGGCATTGACAAATTCGCTATTAGTCAATTGCAAAAGGCGGCCTTACTAGGAACTGCTTCCATCCTGCGACGATATCTGTAATACCATCAAACATCCACATCTGCCTATCCCAGGTCCTGGGTAAGGACTCGATAGGTAGACAAAATGCCAAATCCAGTCTGAACATCTGGCTGACTGTGCGATGATCCATAATAATAATAATAATAAAGTTGGAAGGGACTTTGGAGGTCATCTAGTCCATCCGTTGCTTCTTTTCCTGCCTTCAGGCGCTTTGGAGAATAACTTGACTAGTGGAAAGGTCCATATTTTTTCCATGGGAATGAAGCACTCACTTGCTTGGATTCCCAGACATTCAAGCCCTGCACTATAGGCTGAAGATGGAAATAAATAAATAAATGAAGCCCCAGTGGGAAAAAACAAGCTGGCAGAAGGCTTGGCACCACCCTGGCTTTTGCATAAACAGTTCTGGGTCCTGTTTCCTTCCTCCGTTCCTGTTTGCTTTTAGTGTGTGAAAGAGAGAAACACAAGGGAAAGAAAGAAAAGGAATCCAAATAAATGAGTTAATTCTACCCGTGCCACCAACTGACCATGACATTGGATTTACTTCTCTTCTTTGCTTTCTTTCTGTTCTCGTTGTTCCCACAGCGGTCGTTAAATATTGACTCGGTCTGTTTGCCAAACTAGTAAATCCGGTGCGTGAATCATCATGGATTCAAGAAAAAGGCTTTCTTTACTTGAGGATTCAATGGGGCAACCCAAATTTCATTTTGAGGGCCTGGCTGAGAAGAGGCAGAACTCCTACTGCCTTGCCATCCTCACTGAATTTCTGGTTTCTGTGATGTTCACCAAGAACTTCAGAAGACCAAACAGTGCGAATTGAGCACTGAATTGAGTATCGTCAGAACAAGGGGAAGTTGCCTTCACATCCAAATTGGGAATCTTGACCTCAAGTGCTGTGCACAAAATTTATTCTGGGATGCAAAGATTCCTCTGTTGGCTCATATTTAAGTTCTCTGTTTCACTGTTGGCTCATATTTAAGTGGACAATCGCTTAAATATGAGCCAACAATGTGCAGCAGCAGCCAAAAAAACCCAATGCAATCCTAGACTGCATTAATAGAAGGATCGAATCAAGATCACATGAAGTGTTAATACCGCTTTACAAAGTCTTAGTAAGACCACACTTGAAATACTGCATCCGGTTTTGGTTGCCACGATATTAAAAAGACGTTGAGACTCTAGAAAGAGAGGAGAGAAGAGCAATAAGAATGATTAAGGGGCTGGAGAATAAACCATACAAAGAACAGTTACAGGAATTGGCTATGTCTAGTTTAATGAAGAGAAGGATGAGGGCTGACATGATAGCACTGTTCCAATATCGGAGAGGCTGACACAAGGAAGAAGGGGTCAACCTATTCTCCAAAGCACCCAAAGGCAGGACAAGAAATAATAGATGGAAACTAATCAAGAAGAGAACAAACATAAAACAAAGGAAAAAATGTCCTAACGGTGAGAACAACTAACCAGTGGAACAGCTTGCCTCCAGAAGTTGTGGGTGCTCTGTGACCAAGGGTTTTTAAGAAAAAAAAACTGAACAGCCATTTGTCCAGAACGGTGTAGGGTTTCCTTCTTGAGCAGGGGGTTGGACTAGATGACCTCCAAGTTTCCTTCCAACTCCATTATTTTATGTTCTATATTCTAATTCAGGTTCAGGAACCAAAATTTGGAATGATCTATTCAAGATGTGGCCACCAAACCTGCCACGTTCAAATGATACAGACGCAACCAACACCTTGAGAATGATTTGAACTTGTGAGGTCCCTTCTTATGAAGCTTATGATCCATCCCCCTCATACAATCCCCTTTCTCTTTTTTCGTTCATTTCCCCTACAACAATAATGGAACCCTCCCATTTCCCATTATTCAGCCTTTGTAGCTCATGCATTCTGGCTTCTAATGATGTGAAGAGAGAAGAAAGGAAAAAAACCATCGATCACTTGCAGGTGAAGCTAGCCAAAAGACTCATTGTTTCTCCATCGGCTTCCCTTTGGGCAGGGAAAGATGAACTTGCAAAATTCACATTCACATCCCCTTTGTCTATCTTTCTTGGCAAACGTTGCCACGGCTGTTGTGTGGAATCTGTGATGATGGAATCATGAGAAGAGGCAAAGGATGAGCAAAAGGAAGGACGGGGTTGAGTCAACCGTTGGTTGGCCTCTTCCACCCATTCTCAAAGCAAAAGGGGATGAGAGAGGAACGGTGATAAAAGAGAGCTGGGGGTGATTTTGAGCCGGGGAAAGGAAATGCCATTGGCCTTGGGGGATCCGGCAAAATCCCCCTTGGTGAAGCAAGCTTGCTGGAAATCTTGCTTCCAACCCTGTTGGGTAATTAATTTAATTTCACCCCACTACAGATGCTTGGCACCTACACAAGATCTTTAATTGTCCATAAAATATTCTCCCCCCCACCCACCCATCTACAGATGGTTTGCTCTTAGGAAAACAAAGAGTTTAATAGCTGATCCATTGGATGGAAAACACCTTTATAACAATAATGTGTTAAACACATCTATCCCTATATCCATCGCACAAATTTTCTCTCTTTCTGGCACTGCTGGAGAAAAAGCTAATTAATAGAACAATATTGAGTTGCCTTGGAGTTTCTCAGGGTGCACATTGATCTTTAAAGAGATCTTTCCATCTTTGCTTCTCAAATGTATTTGTGGATTAGAATGTCATTATCCTTTGCAACATAGAACATAGGCTAGTAGGGTTGGAAGGGACCCTGAAGGTCTTCTAGTCCAGCCCCCTGCTCAAGCAGGAGACCTGATACCATTTTGGACAAATGGCTGTCCAATCTCTTCTGGAAAACCTCCAGTGATGGAGCAGCCCAACTTCCAGAGGTTAGCCATCTCAATGGTTGATTGTTCTCACTATCAGGAAATTTCTCCTTAGATCTCTCTTTAATGATCGTCACTCGTTACTTCTTGTCCTGCTCTGGGGTGCTTTGGAGAATACGTTGACCCCTTCTTCTCTGTGACAGGCCCTCAAATAGTGGGAGATGGCTATCGTGTCAGCCCAGTCCTTTACCATTACCACGTTGAACAACAAAAACCAGAAAGATTACACATTCTTGGAGGAATTCAACTCAAGCACCTGAACGTTCATCCTGAAACCAGTCTGGCAACTCTTTGATAGGACTTGATTTGCATGTCTGTAACATCTTCTCACATTTCATCCATGACACCGACCCGACTTGAGCGCCAGCCATATTTTTGTCAGCCTCCTCCTATTTGTCCTTTGTTTTTCCCGAACCTGATGACAAGTTCTCAAGAACTTCAAAGCTTGCAAACTAGGCGATGATCTTCAGTTGGCTTGGCCAAATAAAGCTATTACCTTGGTATTTACAGGAGTGATTTGAACAGGATTCTGAGGCTCTTTCTAGCTGCTCTCTCAAACACTGAATTAACAAGGAAGTTTTGTATGAGGACAAGGATCAAACTTTTTCACCATTATTTTGGTAAATGAACAGTTTTGTACAGTGCAGGTAGTCCTCGATGTATGACCAGAATTGAGTCCAAAATTTCTTCTGCTAAGTGAAGCATTTGTTAAGTGAATATTGCCCCATTTTATGACCTTTCTCGCCAGAGTTGTTAAGAGAACCGCTGCAACTGTTCAGTTAGTAACACGGTTGTTAAGTGAATCTGGCTTCTCCATTGACTTTGCTGGTCAGAAAGTCCCAAAAGGGGATCACTGCAACTGTCATAAATGTGAGTCAGTCGCCAAGCGTCTGAATTCTGATCACGTGACCACGGGGATGCTGCAACGGTCGTCGGTGTGAAAAAGCGGTCCTAAGTCCCTTTTTTCAATGCCATTGTAACTTTGAACAGTCACCAAGGGAACTGCTGTAAGTCAAGGACTAACCTGTACGGTCTTCACTGTAGAAGATGACCAGGCTGAGCTCGAGGGAGGGAGGGGTCAAAGGTGTCATCAGCCTCGAATCCCTTCATGCCCACAAAAGATCTAAGTCTTTTAACTAATTCAATTTATATGCTGCCTATCTCATTGATAAGGAATCTCTAGGCTCTGTGGAATTGATTTCCTTGGTTTCCCATAAGTGCGACAGTCTAGAACAGGGCTTTTCAACCTTTTCACAGATTGCACCACTTTTAAGACATGACAATATTTGAGTACCATCAGTGCTTAGCAAGGTGTCCAAAACTTGATGACTAAAAAAAAAGGGGGGGTTTTGGGTTTTACTGATTAGATTCATTTGTTGTTATAGAAATGGCTAGTGTATAATATTATGGAAAAGTAAAAAATTGAGGTTCAATGTTAATGCTTCCTTCTAGTGCAACAGAGGAAGTATGCTCTTTTTCCCTTCTCCCCCTCATTTTTTTCCCCTTTTTCCTCCCCTCCACTGTATCCTACTATTTGCTTTTGTATTTTATTCTCTAATCTAATAAAATATTACAAACTGTGAGGGGGAAAAAAAAGATCCAAGTCCCGCCCACCTTGAATCCCACTGACTCTTCTCTGTTGCCAATTTGCTTTGACCGTTAGTAGTTCGGATTCTTCAATATTTGAAAAGGGTAGCAAAATATCCAGGACCCCCAAGATGTTTTTAGTATAAACCTCGACTTAATGAGAATTCATTTCGTGATTGTTCAGAGTTGCAGCAGCACTGGAAAAAGTGAGCTAGGACCGTTTTTCACACTTAGGACCGTTGCGGCATCCCCAGGGTCAGGTGATCAAAATTCAGACGCTTGGCAACAGCTTTGTATTTATGACGGTTGCAGCGTCCCGGGGTCACATGAACCCCTTTTGCGACCTCATGCCTACTGCTTCAGTGACTCCATCCAGCCACCTCCTTCTCTGTCATCCCCTTCTTCTCTTGCCCTCCATCTTTCCCAGCATCAGGCTCTTCTCCAGTGAGTCCTTCCTTCTCATTAGGGGGCCAAAGTACTTGAGTTTCCACTTCAGGATCTGGCCTTCTAAAGAGCAGTCGGGGTTGATCTCCTCTAGGACCGACCGGTTGGATCGCCTTGCAGTCCAGGGGACTCGCAGGAGTCTTCTCCAGCACCAGAGTTCAAAGGTTGTAAAAGGGAGCAAAACAACAACTGTCTCACTTAGCAACAGAACGTTGGGCCCAATTGTGGCTGAAAGTCAAGGACTACCTGTGTTAAGAATTGCTCTAAAAAATAACGTAGATTTGATTGCCCCGATCATTCCTTTGAAAGCGACCTTGTCCCATCCAGAGGCGAAGTGAGTGAATCTGCTGAAGATATATTCAGCACACGTTCCGGTTAATTTAGACGGGCCCGGTGCGCCAGAAAGCGAATAAAACTGGCTCACACTTCCATTTGGGAATGATTAATGAGCCAGCACTCCATCATGTGCCCGCGTATGGGACAAAATATACAGATTATGGGAGAAACTGAGAATTCAGCAAACATCTGTTAACCCAAGCTAGACACATACTTTACATCATGGTTGGGTCATAAATCAGAACACAGAACTGTTCTGTGTTTTTTCTTTTTTCTTTTAAAAAAAGAAAACCTGCAGATATTTTGACAACTCAGTCAAAAGGTTCTCGTAATAATTGTACCAACTTTTCTCTGATTTTTTTTTTCCCTTTCTGCCTTGGGCTATTTGAAAACACCTTAGACTTTGGATCCAAGGTGAAGGAAGATCTCTGGACTCTCTCTAGCTTGTTTCCAAGTGTGCAAGAACTGCCTGTCATTTGCAGAGTCCTTGGTGCTCTCTGAACTTGGTAGTTTTCTTGCAGACATTTTATTGCCAAACTAAATAACATCATCAGTGCTAGAAGGAAGTGGAGTTTGCAGGGAGGAAGAGGAGGATGAAATGGTCATGAAATGTCTGCAAGTAAACCGTCAAGCTCAGAGAGTGCCAAGGACCCCACAGTTCAATCCCACGCTACAAATATTCTCTTCCGTCACTTCTGCTGCCTGTCTTGTTAGGAAAAATGTCTAAATCTCACTTCTGTCATGGCAACTTCCCCTTTTGCTAAATGACTGGGTCACCATTTTGATCTCCTGCTTGTTTTAGCCCTCCAAGCCATTGCATGGACCTTATGGAAAATATGGGTCGTTCTTTGAGTGGAGACCCAAACAGGAAAATAAAGTCAGAATCCAAAGGTACCGTCAACCAATGGATCTGACACGCGTGTGTTGAGGAGACATCAAATCTGCAAAAGAAAGGAACAAGAAAGGGAGGGAGGGAGGAAGAAAGAAAAGGAAGGAAGGAAGGAAGTAAAGAAAGAAAGAAGGAAGGAGGAAGGGAGGAAAGAAAGAAAGGAAAGAAAAAGAAAGAGAGAAAAAGAAAGAAAGAAAGAAAGAAAGAAGGAAGGAAAGAAAGAAAGAAGGAAGGAAGGAAGGAAAAGAGGGAAAGAAAGAAAGAAAAGAAAAAGAAAGAGAGAAAAAGAAAGAAAGAAAGAAAGAAAGAAAGAAAGAAAGAAAGAAAGAAAGAAAGAAAGAAAGAAAGTATCACAACACCTTTGGGGAGATCAAAGCAAGACTTCTCAAACAGGACAGGATGAACACAGATTATTGCTTGATTGGTCACCTGCTAACAAAACTCTCAAAAAAAAGAGGGGCTTTTGCATCGCCACCAAACAGCACACTCCGTGTTAAAGGATGTTATTTCCTGCTGAGTGGTCATCTCATGAGATAACAGGAAGGGGTCCTGCTGTCATTTCCTGAAGAGTTGAGTCCATTTCCCACAACCCAGGAGACCAACTCACAGAGAGGGGCGGGTGTCTTGAAAGCCTTTGGATACATCCGGCTTCCCGGTGCGGATTTCCCTCGCCTGTTGGGTTTTGACTGACACCTGGCCCAAATGCAGGAAGGAGCAAGCACGACACGAGGTAACAGTTGCCTGTTTGGCAGGAGAATCCTGCCTTAACAAAATAAACAAGGTGCCTAATTCATTTCCCATCAGGCCGTGAGCTGAGTCTTCCCCAGCCATTTCTCCTGACAAACATCTAGGTGGATGGATAAGAGCAGCAAACATAGCAATAATAATAGCCCTTGGACTTATATACTTATAGAACAGTTGTTGGAATTGGGGATGTCTAGTTTAATGAAGAGAAGGACCAGGGGTGACAAGATAGCAGTCTTCCAATATCTCAGGGGCTGCCCCAAAGAAGAGGGAGTCAAGCTATTCTCCAAAGCGCCTGAAGGCAGGACAAGAAGCAACGGATGAAAACTCATCAAGGAGAAAAGCAACCTGGAATTAAGGAGAAATTTCATGATAGCAAGAACAATTAAAGCAGTGGAACGAACTCGCCTCCAGAAATTGTGGGTGCTCCATCTCAGGAGGTTTTTAAGAAGAGATTGGACAACCATTTGTCTAAAAGGGCATAGGGTTTCCTGTACAGCAGGGGGTTGGACTAGAAGACCTCCAAGGTCCCTTCCAACTCTATCATTCTGTTATTCTGCGCCCACATTTTGGTACGAATGTAGGCCGAGTAAGGAAAAAATGGGCCTCACCTCAGCTCTGCATCTCCTGGTTCTCTCCAGATGGAATGGTGGTCATGCTCTTTTCATGGTGCTGCTTTTCAAAGCAGCTGACATGTTTCAGCGGGTACAGAATGCAGCTGTTTAAGTCTTGTTGGAGTTGGAGGCTTGGATTGGGTTACACCACTTCACTGCCACCTGCAAAATTGGGGGGGAGACCGGGCTAATTAAAGTGCTCAGGTTGACCTTCAAAGTCCTGAAGCAGGAATGGGAAACTGATGGTCCTTCAGGAAAGGGTTGTTCAACAGGGACTCCTGCGGTGATTTTGGAAGTATAGGAGACCCTTCCCTCCTCCCCCAGTTCATGCCATTAAAATTTGGGAGCAAATATTGAATAACAGCGTAGCTCCTCGCCGGATTTCTGTGGGGAAGGGAAGAGAAGAAATCTGAGAAGCTTCAAGTTGGCTTCCCGTGTCCCCAAAATGGGGGAACCACCAGGCTGAAAATTATACTTTGCTACGCCTTCTGGTTGAGATCATAATTCTGCTGTCTTTCCCTAAATGGTGAGATGATAATTCTGATTGCAGAGGAATAGAAATAGTTGGTTTAGATCCCACAAATCTTTTCAGAAGCTTCAATCTACCACTGAGTTGATCAAACCAACAAGTTGGATCATAATCAGGTCTCAAAAAAAATGTCTCTTTTGAGAGGTCCTTGGTGGTCCCTGAGCTTGGTGGTTTTCTGGAAGACGTTTCATGACCCAACCAGGTAACTTTATCAGCTAGGAGGGAGTGGGGTTTGCACTGATGTTGCTACCTAGTTGGGTCATGAAACATCTTCAAGAAAACAGCCAAGCTCAGAGAGCACCCATAGTCCTCCTACTACTACTCTTCCTCCTCCTCCTCTTCACAAACCCACTCTCTTCTAGCATTGATGAGGTTACCTAGTTGGGTCATGAAATGTCTGCAAGAGAACAGCTAAGCTCAGAGAGCACCTCATTTTATCCTTGAGCTACAAATATTCTCCTTTATTGGCATCTCTTTCTTCCTTGAAGATGGAAAATGTCACATAGTCTGGCTCAGTTTTGCCAAGTATCATCCCTTGATGTAACGTGTGTGTGTGTGTGTGTATGAATGTGTGCAATTGTGTGAACTTTGAAAACAAAACAAAACAAGGGAGTTGGAAGTAAACTGAGAGACTATGAGCAGTCTTCGAGGCTCCTTGTAACACTCCGGCGAAAGTTGGATGGAAAAATTGCACGCTCCACTGAAGCATTACATCCATCAATCAAATCTGGGAAAACATTTCGCTGATGTGTCAAAAAGAAAAAAAAATGGGGAGGGGGTACAGCCAAGCAGAACAGCCCTCATGACAGGAGGATCAGGATGGTTAAAAAGTCCCCAACAATCTGTCTGAATGGTGAAAGAAAAAAAAAAACATGGGAGGAAAAGAATCAGTCACCGGAGAAAAAGAGATGTTGGCTTAAGATCTCTTTTGACGCCACACCACTCAAGGAAAGGCACCCATTAACTTTGGGCAAAGGTGCCACGAAGCCTTCTTTGTGAATTGGGAAACTCAGGATGTCATCAACATGGGTATTTTAGTGATGATGTTGTCCATTCAGTTGTGCCCGACGCTTGGCGACTCTGTGGGCCAGGTCTCTCTACATCTTCCAATCTTGCACTAATTCTTGGAGTTGTTCTATGCGCTGGCTGGGGTGTCCATTTTCATGATGTCCAGCCACCGCGTTCTTTGGTGGCCTGGTTTCCTTTTACCGCTGACTCTTCCAGAAAGATAATTGCTTTCTCCAGTGGATTCCCCCACATGACATGGCCAAAGTAAGTGAGATGCAGTTTTGTGATTTTTGCCTTCTAGTGACATGTCTGGTGTTCTGTCCTCCAGGACTTGCTTGTGTGTCACCTTTGCTGTCCAATTTTATCCTATTTTTAGTAGTGCCCCTCAAAATTACCTTCCAAAGGAAATACACAGTGGAATTTGGAGTTGGAGGATGTTTCAAGAGGGAATTAGAAGAATTGTAATATTGAAAGCATTGAAAGGGGTTGGACTAAAAGACTTCCAGGTCCCTTCCAATTCTATTCTATTCTATTCTATTCTATTCTATTCTATTCTATTCTATTCTATTCTATTCTATTCTATTCCATTCATTATGCCCTTCCCTACTAGCCTCTTTTAGAGATCAAAAATCCCCAGTGCTGCACTTTCTCCAGTTCCAGATGTGGTGACCAGAAGACTACATAGTCTTCTCAACCTTGCCTTCCTGAAGTAAAGCATGATTAATGAGACAGAAATATTTGCTGTTCCCCAAAGCTTGGCTTTCACGGGTGCCCACAGTCTTGATCCATGTGGCCAGATGGACATTCCCCAAGGGATAGTCGCATGTCCCGTGATGGGGAGGAGAGCACCCTGCTAGCAATTGGCTGCATTAGCCGACTCCTTAAGTCCCTGACCAAAGTGTCAATGCATCTGCAACATTTTTAAGATGCTCCAGAGGGCAGACACTGATAAACGATGCTCCGGCTCAACCCCCTGCTAAGTTTGGATCTGCGGTGTTTACAAACAGCTGTTATGAGCATCTGAGGTCCAAAAGGGAAAGAAGAATTTTCCTGGAATTATTCCAGAAAGGGGGGCAACTTCTCACTCCAGTCCCTGGACAGCTCCTTGCAACAACATGGTTTAATGGGAGATATGAAGGATCTAGCATTTCAGCGGTTGGGTTTACGGTCAGGATAACTGTTTTATCTTCATTATGACTGCTAGCATCAGGTGGACATGATGGCCTAGACACCGTGACTGTGATAGCTCTTTATCAGCTCTTTATTAATCGGATTCTATTTTGATGTGTCCTCCAAGAGAGGGAGACTACGGATTTTTTCCATCCGTGGTTGATTTTCTAGATCAAGTCTTATCTCTCTCTAAACTTAAATAATTCTGTTTGGAAGTCCATGCTGTTGACATTATCTGAGGATGGAAAATCTAGCTGGGCTGCTGGGAAAATTTATTTATTTATTTATTTTATTTATTTATGAGACTTATATACCGCTTTAAGTGCAAGCACTCTCTAAGCGGTGTACACCAGTAAGCAATGTATATATATATTTACATTGCCCCCAACAATCTGGGTCCTCATTTTACCTACCCCGGAAGGATGGAAGGCTGAGTCAACCTTGAGCCGGTGAGATTTGAACCGCTGACCTGCTGAACACAGTCAGCTAAAGTGGCCTGCAGTACTGCACTCTAACTGCTGCGCCACCTCGGCTCATGAAATTGGCTGGGTCTCATCACCAACCCATTTCACAACTACATTGACTTTCAGAATAACAGATGGAAGGGGCCCTGGAGGTCTTCTAGTCCAACCTCCTGCTCAGATGGGAAACCTTATACCATTTCAGACATGTGACTGTCTAATCTCTTCTTAAAAACTTTCAGTATAGGAGCATCCATAACTTCTGGAGGCAAGTTATTCCACTGATTATTCGTTTAACTGTCAGGAAATTCCTCCTTAGTTCTAGGTTGCTTCTCTCCTTGCTTAGTTTCCATCCGTTGCTTCTTGTTTTGCCTTCTGGTGCTTTGGAGAATAGCTTGACCCCCTTTTTGTGGTAGACTCTTAGATATTCGAACATTGCTTTTGTCCATGGAAGAAGCTTCATCCATAAAAGATAAAACTTCTCTAGACCATCTTTAGCTGGTTGTAAGTGAAAGATGATTTGACTTAGATGATTAAGAAACTAAGAAACTTAGAAACTAAGATGATTAAAGGCCTGGAGACTAAAACATATGATCAACCGTTGCAGGATTTGGGAATGGCCAGTCTGGAGAAAAGAAGGAGTGGGGGGGGGGGACATGATAACAGTATTCCAGTATTTGAGAGGATGCCACAAGGAGGAGGGGATCAGCTTATTTTCGAAAGCACCAGAAGACAGGACAAGAAATATTTGGACAGAAACTAATCAAGGAGAGAAGCAACCTGGAATTAAGGAGAAACTTCCTAACAGTGAGGACAATTAACCAGCTTGCCTTCAAACGTTGTGGGTAGCTTCATCACTCAATGTTTTTAAGAAGAGACTGGACAGCCACTTGTCTGAAATGATATAGAGACTCCTGCTTGAGTAGGGGGCTGGACTAGAAGACCTCCAAGGCCCCTTCCAGCTCTATTCTGAACTAATTACCTGATCCTTGCAATACAAGCCTGCTTTGCTTCAACCAGGGCTTCCACCAGGCTGCAAATTGACCTAACACCACTAGAAAGCAACCAAGCGTTGACTTTTCCTGCCTCTCTGGGATGTCTTTCAAAGGGTCTTCTGGGGCTCTGCTGTCCAGATCCTCAAACCACGGACATCTGCAAAGCAGCTCCAGGGGCAGAGCAAAAGAGAGACTGGATGTTTTCCATGTTTCTTTTGAAAGAGAAAACCAACATGGCCGTCCAGAGCCTCCAACTAGACCCAGTCTTCAGGAAGGCTGTTAACATCCGAGCGTTGCCATCTCTATGGCCTCCGGTCAGTTTGGGTGGCCCCAATTAAGTTCTCCCGAAGGATCCATTACAGGTGGTAAGCAGACAGACTTGGAGCCTGAGCTGTACCACAAACTTCAGTGAGAAATGTGCTTCCCTCACAAGAAAAGCAGAATCTTATATTCTTTCAAACATTCCAGCTCTGTCTGGGTGTTCCTCTGCACGCATTCCTCTACGTGGGATTATTATTCTAGAGAATTTATAAAGTCATTCATTTCTCCAGCAGCCCCGTACAGTGGAAGTTTTTGCTTGAACGAGCCGGGGAGACTCGGAGTGCACAGCTCGGAGAGCCGTGTGGGCCTGTGAAAACACAACAGTAAATAAATCAGCAGGGAGAATTTACACTTTGTCTTTCTGATTGTTTTTCTACTCCATGGCTCAGAAGCAGAGTCCGGAGTGTAAAATAAATAACTTTGTGGCACAGCTTTAGCTGGGCCGGTTAGTAGCTGTGCGAGACCGTAGATTTATTTACAAGCTGTGCTCTCCCAGCTGAAAACGAACCCAGGGCGGAGAGGCAGTTAGAATATATGGCATTTTCTGGAGTGGCTTTCTGGGCCATACATCAGATTTTTATTACAGAGTTATCACTGCCAGAATGACAGAGGAGCTATATACATTTTTGAAAACTCAAATCCATCATTCTGGGCCAGCGCTACCTCGCACACTGAGTTTGGTCACAGCCCTGTTAAACTTGGCCTGAGGCCAGAAAGAAAAGCAAGTGGTCACACAAGGTATATAGGATGCATGAGAACAATTTTGTTCACAGGGTTCAGAAGCGGCTCGTTGTTCTGACGGGGATCGAAGAAAAACGGGGGTACGGTTGGCTCTGAAAAGGGGGCCTTGTTGTGTGCAATGGAAAATGGAAAAGCAGGATGAGATGTAACTTCATCAGGTTGTGAGGAACAGAGGTTGGGATGGGGAGGGGGCACTACATTGCCGGAACAGTATTTTTCCTTCTTTTATTATTATGATTTGTCACACAGATTCTGAAGACTGGTTCAGAGCTTGTGAATAGGCTTAATGGGCAACAAGCTTGACTTGTATCTCCATCAACAGTCTGCTGCTAGCTCCAGAATGCATCAACAGGAAGTATAGCTTAATTCCCATATAGCAAACCGATGCCACGAAGGACTGTTGAAATTCTTCGTGCACATGACGCTGAGATATTCTTGAAATTTGAAGTTTTTGAAGTTGGGGAGAAATGCAGTTGTTGCTTGAATGACTCTTAGTATTTTTTTAATGCATCGGGCATAAATTGTACGGCTTGTACAATTGCAAGTCCAGTACAATTACAATTATAGTCCAGTCATTTGTAATTGTACAATGTAATTGTACTGGGTTATTAATGCCGGTTCCCCCCCTCTCGGAGGGTTTCTTGGGATACAAATACCAAAGTAAGAGAATGAAAGCTAAGCCAGTAAAGATAGAATGCGTACTATGAATTAATAGAATCGTTATAAAAGATGAGGATCTATTGTGATAAGAAAAGGATGGAGTTTGAGTACAGCTGCCATTGTTTTCCCAGAATCCTCCAAACATTGCATTCTGGGAAAATTAGGGAGAAAATTGAACCCTCCAATGGAAATTGTCCTTGTTCACTCTGTCACAAGGCCATGGACAAACACAACATCTGGAGCATTCAGAGATGGGACAGAGAACAACTGGTTGAATTAGTTCCCTTGCCATCCAGGAGAAGGAGGTGAAGGAGAAAGAGAAGAAGGAGGAGAAGAAGGAGAAGAAGAAGAAGAAGAAGAAGAAGAAGAAGAAGAAGAAGGAGGAGGAGGAGGAGGAGGAGGAGGAGGAGGAGGAGGAGGAGGAGGAGGAGGAGAAGGAGAAGGAGAAGGAGAAGGAGAAGAAGAAGAACAAGAAGAACAAGAACAAGAACAAGAACAAGAAGAACAAGAAGAACAAGAAATAATATACCTCTCGTATGTTTTTGCTAACATCTCTATGACTTCCATTCTTCTAGGTCAACCACCATTTCTTCTCTGTTGAACAAAACGAGATTCAGTCCATACCAAGAGCCAGGAATGGACATTTCCAGCCAGTGAGGACATTTCCACAGGGAAGGAGAGCTGATGTTTTTCTAAATCCACTTAACCAACAAATGCAAATGAAGGAAGCAGAACATTTCCATGCCGTCCTGCAGACCTCCCACCTTGTTCCCTTGTCCTCGACGAGGGATGCGGCTGCCTTAAGGGACTTGTAATGGGATAGGATGCCTTTCACCTCTGGGTCTCGAGTTCGAATTCCAAATCCATCTCAGTTCACCGGTGAGCAAAGGTCATCCTCATCCTGCAACTGCTTGGAAGCTTGCTTGAAACAAGTAGGTGGTCTCCTCTTGGTTTTTAGAAGAAAAGAGAGGGGGGGGGAAACTCTTACAGAGAAGCAAGAGTTATTTTATGAGCACATTTCCCACTTTTGCTTATATTATGTGAACTGATCCTTCAGAGAGGATCAGGTGCAGCTCCAGATCAGGTGGGAAAAAAATTGGTTAAGATTTGGATATGTCGAGGTAGCTGACTACCATGTCATCCGTTGCTTGTCCATTTTGGGTGGCAAGAAATACGTAACAAGCTACCCAAAGGATTTCTCTTTGCGTAACAAACTGAACCGCCAAATTGTGCACTGTAGGTCACCTTCACGTTCCTGATTTGACCTTCAGACCATCTACAGATAAGATGCACAATTGATCAAAAGAGCAAGTGGATTGACCTGAATCATTTTACAAAGAGGAGGAGGAGGAGGAGGAGGAAGAGGGAGAGGAGGAGGAGGAGAATGAGAAGAAGGATATTTTCATGATCAAGAAAGAGAAGAAGGAGAAGGAGAAGGAGAGAAGGAAGTGTTTTTATAATAATGGAGAAGGAGAAGGAAAAGTGTTTTTTTCATAATGAAGGAAGAAGAGAAGGAGGAAGAGAAGGAGAAGGAGGAGATAGTTTCATAATAATGGAGAATGAGAAGAAGGATATTTTCATGATCAAGAAAGAGAAGAAGGAGAAGGAGAGAAGGAAGTGTTTTTATAATAATGGAGAAGGAGAAGGAGAAGGTTTTTTTTCATAATGAAGAAAAAGGAGTAGGAGATCTTTTCGTAATAATGGAGAACGAGAGGGATAAGGATGTTTTCATAATCAAGAAAGAGAAGAAGGAGGAACAATGATTTACCAGGGACAAAAGTTAGGAATGGTGTTTCACTATGGCTGACCACTGAGCAACAGGTGAAATAATATATTCAATGAAGCCTCACCATTTCAGGGGCATGACAGCTGTCACCTGAGACAGACAGGTCATCCTGGGTCATAACTTACTAATATCCCGGTAACTAGGACCTCTCCCTTCTCTTGTTCTTCCTGCACCTCAGACCAGGACTTTAATCAAGGCTTTGTGTCCTTAAATAGCCACGATTCTGGGAAATCTCTCTGAATCACGTGGAAAAGACTATGAATGGAACTTGGTTGCTTATTCTCGGAGCATTTTCATTCTTTCCTATGGAGACTATGAATAGTATGTTTGTGTGCCTGTATGTGTGTGTTTGTGTGTATATAAGAGAGAGAGAGAGAGAGAGAGAGAGAGAGAGAGAGAGAGAGAGAGAGAGACTGGGGGGGGGGAGAGATCTTTATAGATTTTCAGGATAATGGGAGTATTAGATGGAAAAGGGGAGAAATTATGTAAGTATAAAACTCCAATATATCAATAATGTAAAAACTGCATACAAACAAATGCTCTATCTATGGACCCAGAATGGGTTGATTACTTTAAAACAGGGCTCTTCAAACTTGGCCCTTTTATGACTTGTGGACAGTGTGCACGCTGGCTGAGGAATTCTGGGAGTTGAAGTCCACAAGTCATAAAAAGGCCACGTTTGAAGACCCCCTGCTTTAAAATGTGGTTCAGGGAATTTCCGAGCCTTTTCTTCTTGTTTTGATTATTCACTAAAAGATGGAGTCCAACATCTCCGCATTTATAATAATAATAATGAGGAGGAGGAGGAGGAGGAGGAGGAGGAGGAGGAGGAGGAGGAGGAGGAGGAGGAAAGACTCCATTGTGGGTTCTCCCTCCAAGGATAATGCTATTTTCAGATGTTTGGGGCTGCCATATGAAAGAGCCAGTCCTTTGAAAAAGAAAGGCCTTAATGAATTGGGGAGATTTTTGAATCCTCTTCGCAGCCGTGTCAACAGCCCTTTCAGCTTGGAATTTGAGTTATTTGCACGGGAGCCAAAAAACCCGAGGAGACGGGCGATCAAGGTGTTGAAATTTCTCAACGGTGGAGAAGAGAGGCTTCTTTGAGGAAGCCAAGGGGAGAAAAGAAGGAATGGGCAGCTTGTAAGGGAAGCAGTTTGACGATTAGGAGATCGTGAAAGGCCTTTGAAATCTCCTGTGCTCATGGAGGCTGTTTTGGGGGAAAAAGAGGGGGCTTAATGGACCTAATAGTGTGTGGTGGATCTCTTCAAACAAGATGACAAGCCAGACCGCTTTATAAAGCCGTAGTAAGGCCACACTTGGAATACTGCATCCAGTTTTGGTCAATACATTGCAAAAAAAAAAAAAAAAGATGTTGAGACTTTGGGAAAAGTACAAAGAAGAGCAACTCGGATGATTAAACGCCTGGAGACTAAAACATATGAAAAATGGTGGCAGGAATTGGGTTTGGTTAGTCTAGAGAAAAGAAGGAGTAGAGGGGGTACATGAGAGCAGTATTCCATTATTGGAAAGGCTGCTAGAAAGAGGAAGGGATTAATTTATTTTCCAAAGCACCAGAAGGCAGAGCAAGAAACAATGGATGGATACTAATCAAGGAAAGAAGCAACCTGGAATTAAGAGAAACGTCCTAACAGTGAGGACAATTAGCTTTGCCTTCAGACCTTGTGGGTTCTCCATCACTGCAAGTTTTGAAGAAGAGACTGGAAAGCCACTTGTCTGAAATAATATAGGGTCTCTTGCTTGAGCAGGAGGTTGGTCTAGAAGACCTCTAAGATCCCTTCCAATTCTGTTATTCTGCTTCTTGGATATCAATGCACGAAGATACATGGGATAGAGGCTACGATGGGTCTACAGACAATGCATACTACCATTGCATGCTAAAAATAACATGCCGGTATATGGGTACTTGCAAAGATACCATGGGTGACATCACAACCTTGCTTATCCAGAGCCTGTACAAAAAAGCCCTGGAGAAAAAACAGAAGCTCGTATCTCTGCTTAGTAGAAAAACATCTAGTTTCACGAAGCAAACAAAATATCTTGAGCCACTTCTCAGCTCTATCAATTTGGTCTCCTCTGTTGATGTCAGGCTACGTTTCCCATAAAAGTCCTAATCTCGGTGACACGCAGGGGAGGAAGGCAATTTTTTTATTGGAGGAGGAGATGATTCTCCTCCGTATGACATTGATTCGCTCACTCTCTCAATCTGCCGGCACTCTTGTCTTCTCCTTGTCCCCCCCCCAACCCCATCACTTCCTGTTGAACAAATAAACATCAGGGTGTTGACAGCTGTCAGAAGGAACCTGATAGAAAATGGATGTTGTGTGTTTTTCTACATAGGTGTGTTGGGCACATTTGAGAAAGAATGAAGCTTTTGTGTGGCAAGGCCAAGCGAGGATGAGGTAAACCTGGAAGCGGAGGGCCAGAATGGGTGGTCTTCAGATGTTCCTCGAGCGGAGGGTCTCATCACCTTGTGGAATCAGGAGGGGAAGAGACATCGGTCATCTGACTTTGGGGAAACGAAGACTAGCTGAAGTTCCTAAAAACGTGCGAAACGCAAGGGAATTTTGTTGAAGCTTTGATCCTCAACTTATGACAGCAACTTTTCTGTTGCTAAGGGAGACATTTGCTAAGTGAGCTTTGCCCCATTTTACGACCTTTCTTGTCACAGTAAAGTCAAACGTTTCTGTGGCTAAGTGGGACCTTTGTTGAGTGAATTTTTGATCCCGTGGGATGAAAAACGGTCGTAAGTCATTTTTTTTACAGTTCTGTTGTAACTTCGAACTGGAAGGAATTGTTGTAAGAAGAGTATGAGACTTTAAAGCAGTGGTTCTCAACCTTTCTAATGCCGCGACCCCATAATACAGTTCCCCATGTTGTGGTGACCCCCAACCACTTATATATCACTCGGTGCCAGGGGCGTGGCCAAAGAAAAGGGGGAAAAAATGGTGGACAGCCTTGTTTGGCGACCCCCGTGAAATGGTCGTTCGACCCCAAATGGGGTCTCGACCCACAGGTGGAGAACCACTGCTTTAGAAGGTAACATTTCCACCAAGTTGGTGATCTGTTAAGTAGATAGCAAAACACTGTATGAACATACTAAAACATATTAAAGTTCTACAAGTAGCAATGCTGCTTCGGTCCCTTCAAATTCTTCTGGATATTTTCAACCAGAAGATCCTGTTTTGATAATCTTAAGGATACATAGATTAGTCTCCATCTAACTCACGCAATTAAACAGATACTTGATCGTAAAGCTATTCCTTCAGACTTAACAAATATCAGAATACTAGAATTGGGAGGGACCACAGAGGTCTTCTAGTTCAACCCCTTGGTCAAGCAAGAAACCTTATATACTATTCTAGATAAATGGCTGTTCACTTTCTTTTTAAAAACCTCCAGTGATGGAGCACCCACAACTTCTGGAGGCAAGCTGTTCCACTGGTTAATTGTGCACACTGTCAGGAATTTTCTCCTTCTGCAATTCGATTCCATTAAGACCCCAACCCCGATCCCCCTGCTCCCCCCTTCAAAAGAGAGAATTATCGGTGGAAGTATTGTGCAAATGCATCGGTACTGTTTCTGAATATATGCCTTTTCATATGCAATTTTCCACAATACATTCTGTTTTTAGGGAATTGTTGAGCCAAGAGCAATGCCCCAAATTCAGAGAACAGCATCAAACCAAGAATCAGGGGCTTCTTAGTTGCCTTTTTATCCCTATTTTTCTATCTATCTATTTTTCTATCTATCTATCTATCTATCTATCTTTCTATTTATCTATTTATTTTTCTATCTTTCTTTCTTTCTATTTATTTTTATCTATCTATCTATCTATCTATTTTTCTATCTATCTATCTTTCTATTTGTCTATTTATTTTTCTATCTATCTATCTATCTATCTATCTATCTATCTATCTTTCTTTCTTTCTTTCTTTCTATTTATTTTTATCTATCTTTCTATTTATCTATATTTTTCTATCTATCTATCTTTCTACTTATCTATCCATTTTTCTATTTATTTTTCTCCATTTATCTATCTATCATCAACTTATCATCTAGCTAGCTAGCTAGCTAGCTATCTACATTAGCTATATTACTATTATTATATTACTTATATTCTAGCTGTATCAGTGAATATTTTAGCCCTCTTGTTACAATTTCCTTCTATTTAAAATTCACAACTGATTTGTGTGCATTCACTTGACTTCCTTTAAATTCAGAGCAAAAAAAAAGTGTTTTTTTTTTAAATCCTTTATCAGTGGCAATAATGTTCATATAATGCCTCTGGCCAAATCCATATTGGTTGCACATAAACCCTGTTAGAATGAATAATGACCATTTACAGTATACGCAAAATCATGTACTGGGATTTTTTCAGAGAGTCCAGAAAATAAACTTTTTGGTGATTAAACTGCAGTATTAAAATTGTTTTTTAGATCAATAAGGAGTTTGCTTTAGATATGTAGATGCCTTGCAAAATATTCATTTCCTTCTTGAGCATTTTGTATAGACTCTTTGAATTTATCTGCAAAGAAAACTGCTGGAGCAAACATTTGTAATATTAGCAATTAATTATTGCCAATATTATTAATATTATCCAAAATCAGTTGCATTTTTTTAAAAAAAATACCTCAGTTTTAAAAAAAATAAAATAAAATGCACTGGCATTTTTAAATTAGAAAGTTTTGAATGTAAATTCCATTTAAAAATTAGCAAAAATATTTAAAAGGGTTCTCTTATAAAAAAAAAAAGAGATAATTACAAAACATTCTTAGTTAAATTATAATCTTACTAAGTGAATTGAAAAAAGCTTTCTTTTAAAATATACTTTGGGGTTTTTTTTACAAAGCAAAGCTCAGTTGTATCATTTATCAAACATAAGCACAGGATTGTACTCATATAAAAATAAGCAGCTGTAGTAACTTACTTCGCAGTATGAACTTTAACAAAAAAAATTCTTTTTTAATTTCACAAATTTTTCTATTTGTGAAAATGTGGTTGGAGAAAGTTAAGAACAACAAGGAAATGCAAAGAAGGAAACAAACTAAAATAACCAGTTCCTGTAATTTTATGCTACAAACTCTTACGGTAGTTGATCATAAAAAATAGGAATATTCCGTAGGATTATTTTTGAGGGAAGAAAGAAAGAAAGAAAGAAAGAAAGAAAGAAAGAAAGAAAGAAAGAAAGAAAGAAAGAAAGAAAGAAAGAAAGAAGGAGCTACAAAATATACAGTATTTTATATTAAAGAGATATACTCTAGGTAGAAAAAATAAAATATTTATTCAAGATGTATTTCTACATCAGAGTAAATTCAATCAAAAACAAGACAATTCTTTGACAGGCTTAAGTAACAGCGCTGTGTTATAGGTGGACAAAGTTTGGAAAATGTTTATATAACGATGGGAAACTTGATTTATGATTTAAGTCTTCCTCCTTTCCTTCTGTTTTTAAATGTAGATTTATGCTGTCAACCTACTGTGACTGGAGAGTCTTATGTTTAAGTTTAGCAATCGAATTCTCATTTATTTAAAGGCACACATGGGTGTGCACGCGCACATACAACGTCCTTTCTATGTATTAGAAGATAATTTTATCCCCATTTATTTACCCAGCATGCTCTACTTTTGCAGAATCAACTATTTACGCAGCATGCTTTACTTTTTCAGGTTCAGCTACAGCCTATATTGAAATCATGAGTAGGAATCATTTCTGCAATCCATACTGCTTTGGCCAACACTTCCAAACTTCACATTTTCGCAGAAGAGTAATAGTCTCTGTTGCCTCTTTGTCACAGGCAATGTTCCCTGAAAACAGTAGGAATATTCTAGTCAGTTTCAGCGCATCTGGGGCTATTGAGTTACAAGCAGAACCATACCCAAGATGTTGTGCCAAGCTAAATTCTCTAATCTAGAGAGCACATTGCAAACCGTTTTAGGACTACCCACAGCTAAGAAGCACGTGCAATGTTCTGACATACTCCGACCACACTGTATATTTTTATTTTTTAATTAATAGTAGCCTACATTCAAGCCTTAAGGGAACAATCTCTCATCCTGATGGGCTGCCCTTTGCGCAGAGACAAAGTCTGAATTGTGAAAATAAATAACGATGGGGTAGAGGTTATATTATTCCTACCAAATATATAAAGGAAGATAAGCCCATTCATGTAGCAAGCTCATTAGGGCTGAGATCATCCATCTAAAAATGTTAAATATTAAACTCAAGGATTACCCCGTCTGACATAAATATTGCTTTTGGTTATTCGGTACTTTTTAAATCATCCCTGTGGCTACATAGACTTCTTCCTCTCTTTTTTTAAAAAAAAATTTGCATCACAATTTCTATGCTTCATCTATAAACTCATGATGGTGTAGCAGGGGTATTTTTTTTAAGCTTTCGCTTTGCATTTATGTGTTTGCATGTGCTGGGGAAAAAATGTCCTTGATGCCCATTTTAAAATAAAGTAACATCCCATCGCCAAAGGAGACAGATAAAACCTGCTCCATAATAATACCGTTGTACAGAAAAGGCAGATTTCTTATATAAACCAAGTCAGTTCCTCTCTTTGTCCAACGATCACACATTAATACACACATAAAATACACACACACACTATATATATATCCACACAGACAACCTACATGCCAATATTTTTCAGATCAATAAGAATTCGGTAGACTTTGGAGATAAACAGTTTTCTGTGTCAGTTTCACAGCAGAAAGAGAAAATAAAAAAACAGCCGTTCATACATTTTGCAAGATTGTCTGTTTTAGCAGGGAATTAAAACAACAACAAAAAGGAATTGTGTAGATCTCCTAGCTGGCTAATTAATAATAATAATAATGATGATGATGATGGTGGTGGTGATGATGGTGATGATGAAGATGATAAAGTTGGAAGGGACCTTGGAGGTCATCTAGTCCAACCCCCTGCTCAGGCAGGAAACCCTATCCCATTTCGGACAAATGGTTGTCCAGTTTCTTCTTAAAAATTTCCAGTGTTGATCTCCATGTTCTTTCCACCCTTACATTTATAAAAGTTTATGAAATCTCAGGAGGAAAAAAAAACCGAAAGAAATTCCCTGCCCCAAGAGAAACAAAACTCAAAAGATCCAAACCGATCTCCTTGCCTCGCTGCAAATGGATTCAAGAACCCCAAACAAACATATTTAAAAGAGGTTTTTCTCTCTCTCTCTCTCTCTCTCTGCTTGCTATTATTTCTCAAAATGCAACTCAGGAAGAGAACAAAAGTCTTTCCAGAGGCCACATATGAAACCCTTCCAAGCGATTGATAGTGGTAAAAATGCAATCAGCGAAATAGAAAAGAAAAAAAAGGAAAAAAAAAAAAGAATTTCATCTGTTCTCACCAGGGTTTTTATTCCTCATCTTTCAGATATAAAATTTCTCTTTTTCCATTGCCCGCTCTGTTTTCCTTTCCATTAACTAAACTTCCTTATGGTGGCTGTTATCGCTCGAGATTTATTCCCTGTTAGTAATGCTTTAATATTTCCCAGCTTGTATTGGATTTATAAAGAGACAGAGTCTATTCCTGGGAGTAAAGGACTGTGTAGCCAACGATAACGCGCAAGTCAAAATAAAATCTGCCTTTGCTTTATTCAACACTTCCAGTTGGGTCAGATCATGTCTCCAATTATGCCTCTTGTTTTGGTGGAAACTGGGGTTTTCTTGAAGCCAGTTGTAGGAACTCAGCCAAGTTTGGCTTTTTAGGCGCTGGAAAAACGAAACCGTTTTTCTGCTTTGGGAAAAGGCCTGGGTGTTTGAGTTTCACATCAAAGGATGTGGAGTTATTCTATGAAAGGCCCAGAGAATTGGGGAACTCTTAAAATGCCAAGTCCCCCACCGCAAAAAAAATTAAAGTTGTGCAAGCCACAATAATCTGGTTCTAACAGAGGGAACAGAGGATTCGTCCCTGTTTTAATTTACAGCTCCAGGAAAGCAAGAAACGGACAGACTTTCAAACCAGTCTTTAGAAGAATTCCTTTTGGGGGGGGGGGGAGTTTCCGTCTTGATTTTTTTTTTTTTAAATTTAGACTGAAATTAAAGGATTGAGGTGTCCCAGAAAAGGACTTTTAGGAAAACCTATCACTGCAGCTGGCTTGGCATATTTGCACATGAGTAAGCTGCCTTTTAATTCCCAGAGGTCACGCTGGTTCTGCCAATCATTCAACTTTGATCTGGAGAAGGATGCCAAGGCTGAACAGAAAATCCTGTTTCACTTTATTTTTGTCCAATTTCATCATATTTCCCCCTTTTTCATGCTGCAGACAGAGACTTTGGAAGGCAAGTGGTCTGCACCTCCATCTTGTCGTGCGGTCTGCACCTCCATCTTGTCGTTTATCCAACATTGTCTTCCCTTCTAAAAACGGTTGCTGTTCCTCCACTTTCTCCTCAGAAATTCATTCCGATTTCTTCTCACGACAGTTTTGCAGATGTCTTTCTCGGTTTGAGGCGGCAAAGAGGTCAGATCAGCCTAAAATTTCTTCGCCGCACGTCTTTAAAAACAACGGTAAAAATCTATCTTTTGTAGAGCTTTCTCTTCGTGGGGCATTTATGGGAAAGATCTGAAGCTAAGGATATCCCGGGAAAAAGGTTATAGAAGAAAGAACTGGGATGTTCACACACAACCTTCGGCCATCCTGTCATTCAACAAACGCCATTTTGATCTATCAGTGGGTCGCTCGAATCCTCTTTTCCTTGACAAGAAATCCAGAAAGCGAATTCTCCTTCAACAAAGAGAGATAAAAACTATGGGGGGGGGGGAAACCATTATTTTGTACACCTCAAATTGACAGAAGAAACAAACCATAGACTGGTTGAGAACAAAATGGAGAATGTTCTCCATGAGAAAGTCATAGATGTTCTTCATATCTATGGTGTATTTTGGGTGCTCCATCAGTGGAGAAATGTATCTGTGGAGATTCTCAATTCTCTAAATCATGGTTGTCCCAAAGCTGCTTTTTCAAAAGGCAACTGGACTTTCTTGTGGGGGTTTTGTCTTTGAAAATGTTTCGCTTCTCCTCCAAGAAGCTTTTTCCGTTCTTCTTCCTCACTGGAGATTTTTAAGAAGCGGTTGGACAACCATTTGTCTGAAATAGTACAGGTACTCTTGAACTTACAACAGACCATTCAAAGGTACAACGGCAATGAAAAAAGTGACTTACGGTCATTTTCCACACTTACAACCATTGGGGCATCCCCCTGGTCACGTGATCAAAATTCCCGGGGCCACGTGACCCCCTTTGACAAGCACGACCAACGGGGAAGCCAGATTCACTTAACAACCGTGTGACTAATTTAACAACTGCAGTGATCCACTTAACAACGGTGGCAAGAGAGGTCGTAAAATGGGGCAAAACCCACTTACCACTTGTCCCGCTTAGCGACACAAACTTGGGGCTCGATTGTTGTCATAAATCAGAAACTACCTATATAGGGTCTCTTGTTCGAGCAAGGGGTCAGACTAGAAGACCTCCAAGCTCCCTTCCAACTCCGTTATTCTGTTATCTGCCCTGCAGACCAAGCCAGGGGAAGGTTTGGAAAGTTTCCATATCCCTTTAAATGTCGATCCAAAGCCCAAAGGACATCAGAAGGCTCTTTTCTCAGGATATGAAAAAAGGCCCGCAAAGGATCTCCCTTTCGTTCAGCAGCGTTTGGGCTGAGATTGTGCGGAAGTAGAATTCTTCAAACGTTTCCCCTTCCTGGCCTAATAATATCCATCAAAGCGTTTCCAGTCTGGAGAGCAAGGACACCCTTCATAAAGGCCCGATCTGGAGGGAATTCTTCCTGGAAATGCAGAAAGAGCATTTTGCAGCTTGCACGAAACCATCCGATCCTGGATGGATTCAGGCTGAACGTTCCAAGTCCATTTTTTTCTTTTCTGTCAAAAAGAATGTGGGGTTTGTTCATTTTGTCTTTTTGTTTTGTCATGATCTCTGTTTTGCAGAGAGAAAAAAAATTAGGCTAGGCTCAAGCGAACCTTTCAATCCTTTGAATTATTGCAATTTACTTACTCCGTTGGGTGTGTATGTGTGTGGGTTTTTTCCTCCGTTTTGTTTGGTACATTAGAAGTGGTCAGAAATCCATGTATGTTTTTTTTTTAAAAAAAAATAATAATAATAATGCTGGTTTTATAGTAATAATTCCGTCCTTAGTAACGTCCTGCAAAGATCATGCACGTTCCTGTAAAAAAAAAAAAAAAAAGCCCTCGTGAGATTGTTTAAACTGGTTTCTAAACCAGTTTAAACTTTAGACTTGCAAACTCTTAACTCGGTTGTCCGGGTCATGGTTGTCTCAAAGGTGCTTTTTCAAAAGGTAACTGGACTTTCCTTTCTCTGTTTTTATTTGAAGACACTTCACTTCCCATCCAAGAAGCTTCATCGGTTCTGGCGTAAAAGACAAGGCAACTGGCACGGAGCTGTGGATCTTCGGAACGTAAAGCGCCCCTGTCCTTGAACTGACAGGTAATTTTGGGCCTTTGGGCTATGATCCTTATTAGGAAAGATGTTTTCTTCTCTAACCTTCTCAAGGAGATAAGCCAACGTTGGTAGGTTTAAGTCTCCATCTTGAGAGGCCCCAACACCCTACTTTGAAGTCACCGTTGGTCTCTCTGATCTTCTTCATAGAAGTCAACAGAGGTTCTGAAATTGAGCCTGCTGTTGGCCTTGTGACACAGTTCTCTATCTACTGTACTATGTCTTTTGGCCAAGATTCAGGACAACTTGACTCTTTTAGAGAAAGCTAATGACCTATCACCAGTCTCTACCGCTTTGATCCGTGTCAACACCAGGGAGATAATCCAGGCCCGCATATTTTGTTATAGAGCAGCTCAGAGGCAATCATCACAATGGCACAGCCATCAAGGGGGTGATATTCCGTGTCCCCGTTTACATTTGGCCCTGACCGTAGAGATCTTCTCCTAGACTCAATGAGGCCCGTCATTCACAGTGCACCATCTGCTCCTTAATTTCTTTCCCGGGTCATGACGTGTCAAAGCCCAATCCTGCCACTCACCATCGTTGCTCTCCCAGCACACAAGAGGGGAGATGAGAATCTGGTAATCCCTGATTTAAACCTTGAGCAAAAGTAGAAGGCAAACTCATGGGTGAACGAGAAAGATTTGCTCTGGGTCAAGATACACAGGCAGTCCTTGACTTATGACCACAGTCGAGCCCAAAATATCTGTTGCTAAGTGGGACAGTGGTGAAGTGAGTTTTGACCCTTTTTATGACCATTCTTGCCACCGTTGTTAAGTGAATCACTGCAGCTGATGAGTTAGTAACCTGGTTGTGAAGTGAGTCTGGTCGCCAAAGGGGGATCGCGTGACCCCTGGGACTCTGAAGCTGTCATAAAGAGGAGTCAGTGGCCAAGCATCTGAATTTTGATCAGGTGGCCATGGGGTCATTAAGTGTGAAGACTGTTCTTAAGTCACTTTTTCAGTCCTGTAGTAACTTTGAACTGTCACCAAATGAACTGTTGTAAGTGGAGGTACCTGTATTTTGGAAAGGGCTGGTGATTAGCACTGTTGATGTAACCTAGTTTTGGTAGCGAAATGTCCACAAGGAAACAACCAAGTTCAGAGAGCCCCAAGGACCCCACAGCCATCCTCCTCCTCTCCGCAAACCCCACCCCCTTCTAGCACTGATGACGATACCTAGTTGGGTCATGAAACGTCTGCAAGACCAACAAGCTCAGAGAGCACCAAGGACCCCACAATCTACCTTCTCCTCCTCCTCCCCCCCCATCCCTGCAAACCCCACCCACTTCTAGCACTCATGATGTTATCTAGTTGGGTCATGAAACATCTGCAAGACCAACAAGCTCAGAGAACACCAAGGACCCCACAGTCCACCTCCTCCTCCTCATCATCATCTTCTTCCTCCTCCTCCCCATCCCCGCAAACCCCACTTCCTTCTAGCACTGATGATGTTACCTAGTTGGGTGGTGAAACATCTGCAAGAAAACAACCAAGCTCAGAGAGCACCAAGGACCCCTCATTTCAACCCTGAGCTACATATATTCTCTTTCAATGCCAATTTTATTGACAGTAAGTCCATAAGATCTCACACCTAGGGGTAATTCCCTTGCTTTTCTGCCTTCAGAAACCTGAGCTCACCAGCACTCTCATATTGCTGCCCACAAACAACTCAGGCAGATGACAATCGAAAGTTTCAAATCACGGTTCTAGAACATACAATGTCGGAAACCCATCATTCATTCAAGCTTGACGTTCTGTGGACGTTCTACCTTGTTGCGAGGAGGGGCTCCTAGCAAGAGCCCCCGCTTCCCTTCCCCAGCCCGGGGAAACCATCTTGTTGTTCTAAACACTATCTGGTAATTAATTCACAAAGACTTTGAAAGTCCACCATCCCTCCAGAGTCCGACCAGGCCAAGAAAAACATGGCTTAGAGCAATGTCAACAAATTGGAGAGCTAATCCATTCTGCTCGTTCCTGGCCCAGGGGCCGGGGGCCTCTGACATTTTCTTCACAGCTGCGTCCCCCCACATCTCTGCTAAGGTTCACTCTGTCTCCCCTTGACTTCCTCTTGGTCCCCTTGGGTCACCGCTCAATGTGTGTTCCACCACAGAGGAAGTAGCCAAAACGAGTGTTACAAGCCTTCCTTTCTCTTGCCAATTGGCTGTAGATAATAAACAAAGTGAGTTTGTCGACTTTTCTTTCTCTCCCTTACTGGGACTTGAAAGGTTTCCTCATTTGTTTTTTTGTTTTTTTTTACCTCGGCCCCGTTAAATTTCCTCTTGATGTTTTGCAAAAAGGAAGAAAGAAGGGGACTTGGCCAGCCTGGTTTCTAGGTAGTTCCCCGTCCGTCTCTTGTGAACCAATTTTGCCCATTTGTTCTTACAAAACTTGCCCACGAAGATCTTGCAAAGCAGCTTACAAGGGTAACATCCTCTCTAGAGCCGCTGGCGATTCTGAATCTCCACCTCTCACCAACATTGCAATTGTGCTTGGTTGACATATGGGAGAGATGCTTTGGAACATCTCCAGTTCAGATGACATGGGAGGACATGACAGCAGTGTTCCAATATCTCAGGGGCGGCCCCAAAGAAGAGGGAGTCAACTTATTCTCCAAAGCACCTGAAGGCAAAACAAGAAGCAACGGATGGAAGCTAATCAAGGAGAGAAGCAACCTGGAACTAAGGAGAAATTTGCTAAGAGAACAGTTAAAATAGTGCAATGGCTTGCCTTTAGAAGTTTTGGGTGCTCCATCACTGGAGGCGTTTAAGAAGAGATTGGACATCCATTTATCTGAAATGGTATAAGTTCTCCTGCTTGAGCAGGGGGTTGGACTAGAAGACCTCCAAGGTCCCTTCCAGATCTATTCTGATTGGTTGTCTGCTGAAGATTCTTGCCGATGGCTTCAGACAAATGGAGCTTTTCAAGAAGAGATTGGACACCATTTGTCTGGAATAGTATATGCTCTCTTTGAGTAGGGGGTTGAACTAGAAGACCTCTATAGGTCTCTTCCAATTCTGTTATTCTGTTATCTAAGGCTGTCAGTTTTTCAGAGATTCAAATCCTGAGCTGTAAGGCATGCAGAAAGGGAAGAAAAAGCTAAGCTCTCCTAAGACTTTTGGGAGATGGATCAGTCAGGCCAAGAGCTTCAAAACAGGTGCATAATAAAAACCTCCACATATTTCTGTGTCGGTCTTCAAGGTGGGGAACGCCAATGATCCTAGATTAGCCCGATGACAGAACTGTGCAGTAATGAAACCAGCATTCACCTGCTGTTCCTCCTCCACCACCTCCACACTTTCCCCCTGTCATTAGAAGAACCACATCAAGGGAAGCTTGTCAATCGAGCAAGTCAAGATTCCAACTCTGACTTTCATGTGCTAATTAGCACTAATTAGGTAAACAGCGGAAAGCCCCTTGGTGAAAGTCAGCACCGGGTGGCTTCCCAGATTCCAGGCAGCAACTGATATAGGACAGGCCTCTATTTGTGATGCCAGAGGTGGGTTGGGTGGTAGGACCTCAGTGGGGGCGACAAATGACCAACTAACTTTGGGGCGCCTGGTATCTTTGCTTAACCAACCTCTTCTAGGGCTTCTTATTTTAACAAGCATGGTCTGGGTGCGAACACGAAAATATTCTAATTTTCTTGGCTGCAACCTGGAAGTGCTTTGCTATTGTCTTCTTCTAGGACTTTTTCATCTTTCTTTTTTTCATTCCTGGCTGCCCCCCTGCCCCAGTCCAATTGACAGATGTTCCTAGTTGTTCTCCACGGAGATATTAGTCAGGTCCAATTTGGCTTACTTTGTCTTAGTCAGGAAGATGCTGCTAGGGCAGATGAGTAGATAATAGGTGGGTGGGTAGATGGGTAGATAATAGGTGGGTGGATGGAAGGATGGATGGATGGATGGGTGGGTGGGTGGGTTGATGGATGGATGGATGGGTGGGTGGATGGATGGATGGATGGACTGGCACACATGGGTAGCTAGTTAAAGATGGATGGGTGGATGGATGGATGGATGGATAACTAGATATAGATGGGTATATACTGATGGATGGATGGTTAGACATGGGTGGATAGATAGGTTAGAGAGGGATAGATGGATGGATGGATGGATGGATGGATGGATGGACAGATAGATATAGATAGGTAGATAAAGTAAAAGATGGATGGATGGATGGATGGATGGATGGATGGACGGATGGATATATAGACGGACAGACATGGATGAATAGATGTTAGAGAGGGATGGATGGATGGATGGATAAATGCAGACAGAAATGGATGGGTATATAAAGATGGCAAATGGATGGACTGATATGGATGGGTAAAGTAGGTAAGGATGGTTGGATGGATGGATGGATGGATGGATGGAATATCAGATGAGAGTCGATAAGCAAAATAATGATAAAATGGCTATTTATCACTACCTTCATTCAAAGGAAGTTTACACCTTCCCACAATTATGTTTGTCCCCCATCAGTCTACACGATACTTTAATACTACCCCTAAACACATTTGCAAGACCTAATCTTACTCTCACTTGTTACCCAAAGTAGATACCAAAAATAAAGACGCCACCCACCTCTGCGTCAATGCTCTGGTTTTTCACCAGCTGCCTTCCCTGTCCCTCTAGTTTGGCTCCCACATCCAAATATTTAGACAGTCTCAAATTTAACCCTGTCCATGTCCACACCTTCCTGCCCTCTGTCCATCAGAAGAGTCACACCGAAGCAATTTGGCTACTCCATGTGAGATGCTTGCTTGGCATCAGCTGTGATTTATAATGTGCAAAACCATCTTCCAAGTTCCATTAATAAGATGGTCTGTTGGTAGCTATGACTTCAGCTGAACAGGTCCAGTTCTTTACCCATCCAAGTGGTGAGTTTGTTCTCACCTGCCTCACCTCCACCACCACCTCTTCTTTTTTATCATAAAAGTCTCACATTGCGCTTATATATCTTTAGGCACTGAATGGCTCAGATTATCATTTTTTTGGACATGTTATGCAAATATCTTGGAATATTGCATCCAGTTTTGGTTACCACGCTGTAAAAAAATGATGTTGAGACTGTAGGAAACAGTGCAAAGAAGAGCAACAAGGATGATTAGGGGATCGGAGGCTAAAATATATGAAGAACGGTTGCAAGAATTGGGGATGTATTGTTTAATGAAAAGAAGGACTGGGGTCATATGATAGCAGTGTTCCAATATTTGAGGGGCTGCCACAAAGAAAAGGGGGTCAACCTATTTTCCAAAGCACCAGAAGGCAAGAGAAGAAACAAGGGATGAAAACTAATCAATCAAGGAGAGAAGCAACCTGGAACTAAGGAGAAATTTTTTGACAGTGAGAACAATTAATCAGTGGAACAACCTGCCTCCAGAAGCGGTGAATGCTCCAACACTGGAAATTTTTAAAAAGAGATTGGACAACCATTGGCCTGACATTGTATAGGGTTGGACTAGAAGATCTCCAAGGTCCCTTCCAACTTTGTTATTCTGTTTTCTGTATGATGCTGGGAAAAGTGGAAAGAAAGAGAAGGTAATGACCAAACACAAGATAGATGAATTTAATTCTTGCAGTAATGGGTGCACCATTGGAAGACTTGAAAGACCAGGTCTGGGATAGACCTGGAGAAGGTCTATTGTTGTGGCTGATAAGAGTCAACACTAACTTGATGGTACATAATCAATCAATTGAAAGGAAGAAAGTCTGTTAGAATATTCTATCCATCCATCCATCCATCCATCCATCCATCCATCCATCTATGGGATTGCTAGGAGTGTTAAAATGACTTGACATCACCCAATCAATCAATCCATCAACCAATCAATCTCTTCCACTGATATTAGATTAATAGCTTCATTGTCCTGCCCCCTTTTCCGTAGGTTTGTGCCATGGCAATAAACTATTTTATAAATTCTGCAGCACCCTCTAAATAAAACCACTGAGTATCACTTGGTGGGATTTAGTACAACAGAATCCAGGTGCAACTCCTCTTTAATAAACTCATGTTTATTATTCATCATAGGCCCCTATTTATTTTTTTCACAATAAGCTTCGGTTCATAATAAGCTGATTATTATTCATAATAAACTCCTGTTCAAAGGACAAGCCAGAAATGTCACTGAATGACTTAAAGAATATTCTCTCTCTCTCTTCCTCTCTCTCCCTCCCTTTCCCTCCCTCCCTCCCTCTCTCTTGCTCCTTCCCTTCCTCCTCCTCCTCCTTCTCTCTCTTTCTCCCTCTCTGTCCCTCCCTCCTCCTCCTCCTCTCTCTCTCCCTCTTTTTCTCCCTCCCTCTGTCCCTCTGTCCCTCTTTCTCCCTCTCCTTCTCTCTCTCCTCTTTCTCCTCCTCCTCATTCTCTTTCTCCCTCCCTCTTCCTCCTCCTCTCTCTCTCCCTCTTTTTCTCCCTCCCTCTGTCCCTCTGTCCCTCTTTCTCCCTCTCCTTCTCACTCTCCTCTTTCTCTTTCTCCTCTTCCTCATTCTCTTTCTCCCTCTCTCTGTCCCTCCCTCTTCCTCCTCCTCCTTCTCTCTCTCCCTCTCTTTTTCTCCCTCCCTCCCTCTCTCCCTTTTCCTCCCTCTCTCCCTCTCTCCCTCTCTTCTTCTTCTTCTTCTTCTTCTTCCTCCTCCTCCTCTCTCTTCCTCTCCCCCCCCCTCCCTCTCTCATAATGCCATGCCGCTCATCTTTTCAAGGAGGAAAACAAACCCGGAGTTTTGCAAAGCCTTCTCCTCCTTCTGCAGCCTTCATTCTTTCCCTTTTTAAGCCAGCAGTTCTATATTTAAACTTACCATGCCAGAAATAGTGTAACCCGAGGTGGCCATAAATGTGCTTTTTAATATTCCGCACACCCTGGAACATCCATCTTCTGGAGAGGTCTAATCCAGGCGTAAATCATCTCTCTCTCTCTCTCTCTCTCATCGGTGGACTCCCTTCAAAATGGATCCAGGCCTATAATAAGTCCCACTGGGTTCTGGTGGGCTTCCTCTGTGGCTGGACGGCATTTTTTTTTTTAAAGGGGGGTTTCAATTCCAGTTCTCTTGTTTCATTGGTCTAAGAAGGGAAGAGTTTGTCCCCTGGAACGTGATTAAAAGAAACCTGATCTTCCCCTGTGCACAAAGGAGATATTGTGGGGTGCGTGATCTCGTCAAGGAGAGGAACGTCATCTTTGTAGTAGCGTGTAGAGATTGTCACACTTATGATGATGTAAGCTGCTCAGAGTTGCTCGACAGTGAGATGGGTGGTGTATAACTTTAGTATTTCAGGGGCTGCCCCATGAAGAGGGAGTCAAGCTATTCTCCAAAGCCCCCAAAGGCAGGACAAGAAGCAATGGATGGAAATTCATCAAGGAGAGAAGCAACCTGGAACTAAGGAGGAACTTCTTGACAGTGAGAACAATTAACCAGTGGAACAGTCTGCCTCCAGAAGCAGTGAATGCTCCAACACTGGAGGTTTTTAAGAAGAGACTGGACAGCCATTTGTCTGAAATGGTATAGAGTTTCCTGCCTGAGCAGGGGGTTGGACTAAAAGATCTCCAAGGTCCCTTACAACTCTATTATTATTATTATTATTATTATTATTATTATTATTATTATTATTATTATTCAACATCACAAACTATAAAGACCTGCAAGTAGAAGCAGAATGACTGTGGCAAAAGAAAGCAAAGATAGCACCAATACAGCTAGTCCTTGACTTACAACAGTTCGTTTAGCAACCATTCAAAGTTACAACATTCATTTTCATGAATATTAAAACAAAAAAAAGCGCCAGGGCCCCTGATTGCTCATTAATGCAATAAAAATATAATTCCCATACTTGCTTTGAGTCTGAGGGGGAATTAATAAAAGAACCAGACTGCAGCAGTTTTGAAAGGGAACAAGTTCAGGCTGTGTGGTTCGTTTTTTGTTGTTTTGTTTTGTTTTGTTTTGTTTTTTAAATATTATTCCCAAGGTTTGTACCCAGCAATTCCTGAGGAGCTGGATTTCTCTCTGCAAGGATTCCTTTCTTACTGATTTGTGGACAGGGAGTGTAACATTCTGCCTCAGAATGGGGCTCAGAGGCTGTTAGCAAGATGGTAGATCTATCTAAAGATAAATCAATCTAATTTATTTATAGATTCATATCGATTTATTATAGGTTTACCTAACGATAAATAAATCTAATTTCCTATCTAATGGTAGATGCTCTGAGCTGCTAGTGGAAAACTAACCGATTTGTTATTTAGGTTGTTTATTTGTTAAACCTAACAAATAACAACACAACCAGAAGAACACCACAAAATGTTGGCCTTCCAGCATTATTTTAATGGCAATTGCAAGGAAGGATTAGCAGGACTTAAACAGGGCCGCTGCTGTTTTCATGGGATGGCTCTGTATGTGTGTCTAAGCAACAGGCGATTTGATTGATTAATTAATTGACTGATGGATTGATTCTGCTGGAGGTTGATGTGGAAGACAGAAAGCAACACAGACGTGGAAGCGAAAGTATTTGCACACAAACAGTGTCGAGTTGTCGGGGGTTTGTGGGGTGGCAATCTAGCGTGTCGCCTGCTTGTCACGCCCCGCCTCCGAGCCAAGATTTATAACTGGAGAGGTGAGAAATGCGGTTGTGTAGAAAGGGTGGTTGTGTCCTTGAACAAAAAGCAACCTTTTTTTCCCCTTCCTCTGCTACACACAGACGCAAACACAATTAGCTGCAGCAAGTTCAAACTCCACAGAGATTATAGACAGGGCGAACATACAATCCTAGCCCTGTTGTGAAGGGTGGCGAGCTTATTTATTTGCCAGTTTTTATTTATTTTTATTTCGCGTATGGCCTCTACAGAGGTCATGCCATCACTGATAAACAAATTCAGTTTAAATAGAGCATCAGCAAATATATATATATTTGCTACACAGGGGACTACACAGAGAATTTTTCCCTTCCTTTGGAGAAAATGTGTTAGAGACGCATTAGTGGAGCTGTAAGAAAGCAGTCAGAATATCAAAAAATATTATGAAGCATCCAGACAAAGGGGGAAAAGAGAGAGGGGGGGTCTGGTTGGGAATCCTGGATATTGTAGTTCCGGGACTCTTCCCGCAACGTACCTCTAGGCTTGCAGGTGGAAAAATGGCTCCTGATGGTGTATCGTTGCGCCTCTTCTTAATGGCAGGTGTTTGGTTATTTGTTGGAATTATTTCCTGACTTTTAACACCCGGGTTTCTCAGCAGGTTTGTCATCCAAAGCCCGGCTTTGGCCTTTCATGTGAACAAGGCCATCATGGAGAGCTATAGTAGAGTTACTTCTTGGTGTAGAGGGGGACCGAAAGCTGGGTTAGGCCAGCCTGGGTTTAGAATGCAGGCAAACTGTGAAATATTTCTTCTATTTTGTGTGAAACCATTCAGGAGGCTAGCAAATGGCTTCTTTTCTCTTTTTCTCTCTCCTTCCTTCCTTCCTTCCACCCTTCCTCCCTCCCTCCCTCTTTCTCTTTCTCTTTCTCTCCACTTCTCCTTTTCTCTCTTTCTCTGGCTGTCTCTCCTCTGTCTCTCTCCCTCCCTTATTTTCTTTAATATAGTTGTTTTAGAAGGAAGGAAGGAAGGAAGGAAGGAAGGAAGGAAGGAAGGAAGGAAGGAAGGAAGGAAGGAAGGAAGGAAGGAAGGAAGGAAGAAAAGAAGGAAGGAAGGAAGGAAGGAAGGAAGGAAGGAAGGAAGGAAGGAAGGAAGGAAGGAAGGAAGGAAGGAAGGAAGGAAGGAAGGAAGGAAGGGGAGAAGGTATGCAGGCCGGCTTCTCTCCGAAGCCTAAGGTCCCGCAAAGTCAGAACGTGTGAATGAAAGAATTCTCCTTTGGCTCGAGGGCCGAGCGAGGACTAAGCTGGATTGTGCCCAGCGCTGAGCGATGGCGCCGGTCTGGACGGGGCACCTCCCGTGATTGGCAAGGCGGGGGGAGGAAGGGAGGGGGGGGGGCTTGACATTCAAGCTTCTGGAATTTCTCTTCTGGGCGGAACTTCTCCCCGTTCAGCAAAAAGCGAGCCTTTGTTTTCCCGCGTGGACGTGGCTCTCCTCTTTCCTCGCACGTAAGAAACGCCTCGATGCGCGTGCAGTGTTTGTGCTTCCCGGGCTGGGGACTCCGCGCTCTTTCCCCCTTCCCCTTCCCGCCCCCCTCCCCATTAACCTGGATTAAGATTAGGAGACCCAGGTCCAGGTGCCTCCAGAGGGTCTCCCCCTCTCTTTTCTCAAATCAGCCTACCCCACGGGGTTGTTGTTCAGGAAAAACGAGGAGGAAATGTGACCTTCAAGTATTTGGGGCAGTGGGGATCCCGGGGAGACCTGAGGCTTGGGTGGATGTGGGAGACCCCCTTAACCCCTCCCTTCGAGGGAGAATGGAGGAAGAATCTCGCCTCTGCTTTTTCTCCAGATGGGGGCTTTCTGGGGATGGGGGGGGGCGGGATAACCACTTCCATCATCCAGGCTGAAGGGGAGGGGTACCCCAACTGAAACACTCTACCCCACCCCTCTTCCTCGTTTCTCCTTTTCTACGGACCCTCCCTCCCCATCCCCTCCATTCTTCCCACGCCCCCCCACCCCGACTTCAACGCGTCTGATCGTTTTCTCCCTCTTTCCGTCCAAACAGCCCCCTTTCCTTCTTTTTTTTTTTAAAAAAAACAACAGTCCCGAGAGGTGGGCTCGCGCGGAAAGGACTGTCCACGTGTAATAATAATAATAATAATAATAATAATAATAATAATAATAATAATAATAATAAAGCACCTGCAACATAACACCCCAGATTTAACAATTGTCGATAAGAAAGACAAAAAAGTCTGGATAGTGGACGTGGCAGTGCCTGGAGACAGCAGAAGAGACGAGAAAGAACTGGAGAAGATAACAAAATACAAAGACCTACAAATAGAAATAGAAAGACTGTGGCAAAAGCAAGCAAGGGTAGTACCAATAGTCATAGGCTCCTTGGGTGCAATCCCAAAACAACTGGAGCACCACTTGAACACCACTGGCATTGACAAATTCGCTATTAGTCAATTGCAAAAGGCGGCCTTACTAGGAATTGCTTCCATCCTGCGACGATATCTGTAATACCATCAAACATCCACATCTGCCTATCCCAGGTCCTGGGTAAGGACTCGATAGGTAGACAAAATGCCAAATCCAGTCTGAACATCTGGCTGACTGTGCGATGATCGATGATAATAATAATAATAATAATAATAATAATAATAATAATAATAATAATAATAATAATAAAGTTGGAGGGGACCTTGGAGGTCATCAAGTCCAACACCCTGCTCAGGCAGGTAACCTAAATGGCTGTCCAGTTTCTTCTTTAAAAAAGGGGTTTATTTTATTTTATTTTTACAAGGGGGCAAGGGGCAGAGGTGTGCGTGGACTTACTTAGCAAGCCAAACGAGAAGTGGGGCTGGGGGGAAGTGGGGGGGAGGGGCCAGGCCTATTTTCGAAGCCTACATTCAAAGTGATGGGGGGGAGGGGACAGGTTTGACACCCAGAGTCGGTAAACACGAGCTAAACAAACAGAGCCGAATTGTTCCGTTTGGCAAAGGTGGCTGGACGCCTCAATTTCTCTCTCCTTTCAAGGCTTATTCATTTCTCAGTCACAAACGCGCAATTATTTATAATTATGAACTTATACTTTATTTAGGTATCAGTTACAAAGGCATCGTTTGGCATTTATTTATTACCAATGTTTATTAATTAATTACAACATAAATATAATTATCTCTTATTTCTCGCACACGTTTGTTGGTTTATGGTTTATTTCAACATTATCTACTTCACCTCTCCTTTCCAGAAATAATATTCCACCCCTGCATCTTCCATCCCTGTATCTTTTGCCACCCGTCTTCAATCGGTCTCCGCTCCCCGGCTGATTTATTTTGTTTCGCTACCCCAAAACGCAGTCAAGTTAATTCCGTGAAAAGAAACGGGGTCCGAAATGGTGTAGGGTTTCCTGCCCGAGCAGGGGGTTGGACTAGATGACCTCCAAGGTCCCTTCCAACTTTACTATTATTATTATTATTATTATTATTATGGACCCACAAAATAACCAGAGCGGATGTGAACAGCGGGGATAAGCATAGACAACCCTAAAATGTGGTGGGTTTGTTTTTTTTGTTTTTTGTTTTGTTTTTGTCTAAGGGTAAAACGCGTTTCTGTCTTTTAAAATCGAAGCAGCTCCAAAGAGGGGAGAGTGTTCGTGTGGATGGATCGATTTTTAGCGAGGAATGTTCCAGGGTCTTCAAATCCTTGGAAAGGAGAAGGACAGAGTCAAGGTGAAAATCTCGCCGGCCTCTGACAGAGAGACGGTTCTGCATACCTGAATGTTTTTTTTTCTGCGTTAATTGATGGCAACCACCATCCTACCGATATGTATAATCATAAAAATAATCATAACAATGAGGGTTTGGATTAGAATGTCTCACAATGAAAGCTAGACGAAGCTGGAAAACTGTAAAAATTTCGTGGGAAAGGAAAGGAACCGGAAGGAAAGGAAAGGAACCGGAAGGAAAGGAAAGGAACCGGAAGGAACGGGAAGGAAAGGAAAGGAAAGGAAAGGAAAGGAAAGGAAAGGAGGAAGAAATAGAGAAAATAAAAAAAAAATAAAGCGAAGAGAGAAAGGGAAGGAAGGAAAGAAGGAAGGAAGGAAGGAAATAGGAAGGAAGGAAACCATTTAGCCTGCGTAAACTTTGCTTTAAGCCGGAATCCCAGCTAAACCAACTTCAGTCCGGATCCGTGCCCAGACCCAGAGACGTGAGAACTGCGCCTCTTTATTCCTCCCTGAGCTTCGCAGAGAGATTTATCCTGAGATGCTGTTGTAAAATAATGTATGTGTGTGTGTGTGTGTGTGTGTGTGTGTGTGTTTTAAAGCATCTTTCCAAAAGGGAAGGCCTGTCCAGTTTCGGCAGGAAAAACCCAGCCAGGAATCTTTGCAGCGCCTTAAAACACAGAGGCGATCTGCCCAAGCTTTGCGCGCGGGAGCAGAAGGAAGTCACCCAAACAAGGCGAAGGCGCAAAGGCGCGCGCTCCACGGAGGACGAGGATCCGGGAAGGAGATGCGGAGCGGCGCGGGGGCAAAAGGACGAGCCCGGGGTCTTGAAAGGCGGCCCCGTTTGCTGGCCTGCAGCGGAGGCGATCCAGACGAGCTTATTCCCCAAGCCGGAGCGCATCTTAACGGGTGGCATTTGAAACCTAGCCAAAACCGCGCGTCCTAAAAAACCGAAGATTGGCCGATTTAAGCCAGCGCCGATTTAAGCCAGCGCCGATTTAAGCAGGGCAAAAACAGGCCCGGGTCTTCCTACTTCGTGCACACACCTGGCCGCCCTGCTGGACGAGACGCGACGGCTGTCCCGGAGCACCAAACGCGAAAAAGCCAAGAACCCTGGAATAATGAGAAACGCCATCCTCCTTCCTTTCTGGAGCGGCAAAGAACATTGTTTGACCCCCCCCCCCGCGACCGAGAATGGTAGATTTAACCGGCCGCATCCTATGCAATGTATACATCCCCATCGCCGCCCATCACGCCCCCTCCCCAGAGCTGAAGACCCCCCAGCCCACTCCAAAACCAGCCTTTAAACGTCCAGCGCTCCCTCGCTGCTAATTCTCTGCCTGGTGGGTTTTGGTTTTCTCAAACGGGTGGGGGCTTCTTCTCATTTTTTTTTTTAAATCAAAAGGCCACAAGCTTTTTCTCTCTCTCTCTCTCTGTCTTTTGTGCATGGACCGAAGAGAGCTCTGGTACGGCTAACCAACTAGGAATATTCTTGGAATATTCTTGGTATATTGAGGCGGCCCTGGATCCAGTTCGGTTTGTTTTATTTTTGCGTCCCAATCCCAGAATTAAGCTCCAGCTTTGAAGTCATTGTTGGTTCAACCTATTTAGAAACCACTGGAAGAGGTGCCAATTTTTTTTTATTTTTTTAAAAAAGCGAATTAAATCCTAGCTGTGGATTGAAAGCTCACCCTGTTGTGAAACCAATAGATTACTTCTTAGGTATTTGGGGGAATCTACGCCCCTTTCCTGATCATCCCAAGGCTTCTTCTAGAACCCACATCAACCTCTGAGGCTCTTACTGCGTCTCCGGGTTGATCAATAGATTTTGGGCATTTTAGGATTATTTGGGGCACAAAACGCCTCTTGTCTGGAGTTGTTCCGCAGACCAAACGATTGATATCTTACACAGCGTCCAACACGTTCAAATAAAAATCCGCGATTGAACTTGCCTGCTTGCCAACCAACTTTCCTTTTCTCCCTTTCCTTCCTTCCTTCCTTCCTTCCTTCCTTTTTCTTTTCTTTCAGTTTCCTTTTTCTTTCCTTTTTTCTTTCCCTTCCTTTCTTTCTACCTTCCTTCCTTCTTTCTTTCCTTTATACCTTTTTACCTTTCTACGTTCCTTCCTTTTACTTTCCTTCCTTTCTACCTTCCTTCCTTCTGTCTTTCCTTTCTACCTTTTTACCTTTCTACGTTCCTTCCTTTTACTTTCCTTCTTTCCTTTCTATCTTCCTTCCTTTCTGCCTTTCTACCTTTCTTCCTTTCTACTTTTCTTCATTATTATTATTATTATCATCATCATCATCGTTGTTGTTATTATTTTGATTGGATTAGACTAGATTACCTTTATTGCCATTTTTTCCTGTGGGCACAATGGCACACATTAAAAATGAAATTTAGTTGCTTCCTCTCAAAGCGTACACATAAATAACACATAGTTAAAACATACTATATACAACATATGTATAGACCTACACCCTTACATATAAGTAATATAATTATTATAGAGGATCATTGCACAGTCAGCCAGATGTTCAGACTGGATTTGGCATTTTTGTCTACCTATCGAGTCCTTGACAAGGACCTGAGATAGGCAGATGTGGATGTTTGGTGGTATTACAGATCTCGTCGCAGGATGGAAGCAGTTCCTAGTAAGGCCGCCTTTTGCAATTGACTAATAGCAAATGTGTCAATGCCGATGGTGTCCAAGTGGTGCTCCAGTTGTTTTGGGATTGCACCCAAGGAGCCTATTACTATTGGTACTACCCTTGCTTGCCTTTGCAATAGTCTTTCTATTTCTATGTCTTTGTATTTTGTTATCTTCTCCTGTTCTTTCTCCTCTATTCTGCTGTCTCCAGGCTCTGCCACTGTCGTCCACCCCCCCAACCACTTTTATCCGCAAAACATCCCAGCTTAATGCCCATCGTCCACAGCCACTCAGTTATCCAGTGTTTCTGGGACGGAATGGGGGGGGGAAGTGCCCTGGAGAAGACCCTGCCTAATTCGGGGGGGGGATTTGTCCTCCTTATTGAAATCCAGGTGAAAAACCGTCTGGGGGGGAGGAAATTTAGCGCAAGAGGGGAGCAAGCGAAGCTGGGAAATGGGGGGGGCTTGCCGCCTCTCCCCCCTCCCCTTTAGAAACCTGGTTCTTCCCTCCCGCGTTGCGCAATAGCTCCCCGTTTCTTGGCTGGGGGGGTGTAGCCCCCCGTGAAACGACGCGAGCAAGGCGGAGAGGCGTTGTTCGTGTGTGTGTGTGTGTGTGTGTGTGTGTGTGTGTTTAGCTGCGCCTCGCCTCCCCCCCCCGCGCTCCCCCCAGTGAGGAGGAACGGGAGAAAGACCAGCCGAGAGAAGGCGGAGGATTCTCAAGGTGGGCGAAACTGTGGAAACCAAAGGGGTTTTTTTGGGGGAGGGGGGGGGAATCAGGTGGGAGAGGATCGTCCTGTCGACAGCCTCCACCGTAAGTCTCCCGCGTTTAACCTCGTCCTTTGTCTGCCGACCTCAAACCTTAAAGAAGGGAAGGGATTGTATCCCCCTCCTCTGTTTTTTTTTTTATTTTTTTTATAGGAGGGGGGAAAAAAGCAGCCTTTGGAATAAGCATTTTCATGTGCAGGGTAGGTCCTCTTTTAAAAAGCCGTCCCTGGATTGGGGGAAATATATATATATATATTTAGCTCTCCTGCAAATTGCAAAACTCAAGTCAGGTAGCGGTAGATTTCCTGGCGAGATAAAACGGACCGAATCCTACCTGGAAGTAAATATATCGGGCTTGATTTTAAATGAAGACATATTTGGGATTTTTTTTGTTTTTAAAAAAGCTTCTTTTACTGATGTTTAGATAGATATATAGAAAGATAGATAGATAGATAGATAGAGAGATAGAGAGAGAGAGAGAGAGAGAGAGAGAGAGAGATGTCTGTGTGGGGGGAGTCTGTGTGTCTCTGTGTGTGGGTGTATATATGTATGTATGTATGTATGTATAAATAAATATAAAAATATAAATATAGTCTCCTAAACACCACTGAAGATGTTATCTAGCCTGGTAACAAAACGTTCGGAAACCAACCCACAAGCTCAGAGAACGAACCTTCACATTAAATATAAATATAAATATAAATCTATTATTTCGGTGGCTCTCTTGCTAGAACTCTCCCCACCCTCCGTCAAAATTAATCAAACCGCACTTCTTGTCTTCCAATTTCTTTTAAAAATGAAAGGGATCCGCTTTTTTTTTTTTTTTTTAAAGAAGCATTTTTGTTGAACTAAAATGCAGCCGGCTGGAAATCTGGCTGGATTTGGGGCGTGGAGGCGCGCGTGGGGATCCGCAGGTGCAAGAGAGAGAGTCTTGGTTTAAGGCTAATCCGGGTTTCCAGCTCTGGAGGGCAAAATTGGCGTTGGCTTCGAGAGTTTCCCCCGAGTTGCTTTGCGTATTTGTTATGAGGAATCGAACCGGAAATCGGGGAACGAAGTGTAAAGGCGTTTCCTTCCCTCCCTTTGGCCCGAAAGGCGGGTTCCAGACCTGGACCCTGAAGTCGGATCCCCCCAAACAACTTTAGATCCCCAAGCGTGGAATTCTATTTAGTACACACGTGCATTGGGTACACGTGTACTCTTAGCGAGTTTGCAGACTGTTGGAAAGAGACGGGGTGGAGGTTGCAACAGAGTTCAACACTTGGCAAAAGAAAGTGGGAATAACATTAAAGGGACTTTGCCTTTGAATGCAGGACTAAATAAGATCTCCTCCTAAATAAAAGTGGGTCTATTCTAGAAGGATCCAGACTTAGCTCTATATCCCGCGTTCAAGTCAACATGTTTTCCTTTTCAATGCGGCTACCCCAGTTCTGATTCCGTTTGAATCCAAACTCCTTGAATTCAAGGGGACTGATTTCAGAATGAGTAGATCAGCGATCCTGCTGCTTAATATTTTAAAAATATTAAGTTTATGGTGTTGTAAACCGCCCAGGGACACTCAGATGACACGGGTGGTGCAAAAAATTAATAAAGAACATACACAAAAAATTGTGAAGTTATCCTCCGTCTCCCTGCGCAGGTGTTTAAGGGACAGGAAAGGCAAATTTTGATTTATTACAACGATATAGTAGCAATAGCAAAATAATCACACAAGCATCTACATTCCGGGTGTTGAATGCACCCAAAGATGGGATTTTTTTTCGACCCAATCTATGCCTTTCCCCTTTTTCAGACTTTTATTATCAAGAATTTCCTGGGTGCTTTTTAAAGAGGGACACAGGCCAGGAAGAAGCAAATGAATTCTGTAGCCATTATTATTCCTAATATTAGCAATCTTTGTAGCATTATTGAAAATGGACCATCATGCCAGAAAGGTTGCTAATATTAGGAATAATAATGGCTACAGAATTCATTTGCTTCTTCCTGGCCTGTTTCCCTCTTTAAAAAGCACCCAGGAAATTCTTGATAATAAAAGTCTGACTAGCCAAACCCAAGTCCTGCAGCCATTCTTCATATGTTTTAGTCTCCAGGCCTTGGATCATCTTAGTTGCTCTTCTCTGAATTTTTCCAAGGTCTCAACATCTTTTTTGTGACATGGTGACCAAAACTGGCTGCAGTAATTCCAGGTGTGGCCTTACTACTAAAGCGGTACTAATACTTCGCGTCATCTTGATTCTATGCCTCTGTTTATACAACCCAGGATTGTATTAGCAAGGAAACTACCCTAGGCTCAATTTCATTAGCAGAACAACAGTCCCTACACTCTGATAGCGACTGGTTCGTGTGTAGGAGCTAAGCTATTTTTTTTTTTTTTATGTTAAGTTATTACAACCTGTGAGCCAAGCCATTACAACTTTACACAATGCACCAAGCACGCCACTGGGATGTTCCAAGAAACCATGATTTAAATGTCTTGGCTTGTCACAACGTTTGCCCCCAGCTTCTTCTGTTTCCTAAATGGATTTTGCATCTGTTTACCGAGTCATTGCCTCTCATCCCAAGGCGCAACAGCCTTATCCTTGAATGGAACATTTTTATTTTTATTTTGAAGCGGAGCCCAGCCTTGGCTTTCTAACAAATGGTTCCGACTTATCTTCTTTCCTGGGAAAACAGACCCTATAAATAGGATGCTCTGAATTTCCTGGTGATGTCTGCCACTGAAGGCCGAAAAGCAAGACTGACAGCTAAGAGGATGCGCACAAAATAGCCAACAGGAGCCAGTATAAGGGAGTTATGGGGGCAGCTGCTTCTCTTCTGCCCCCTTCCCCCAAATCATTTCTTGGGGGAGGAAGCTGAGCCCCATGAATCAAGTTCTCCTAGATGTTCTTCGGCTGAAGAGCCTTCAGGAAAAGGATCTCTCAAGCCATTTTTACATCTCCTCCTCCCCTGTTTAAAGCCCCAATCTGGAGCCACACTATTTGCTAGATTAAGTTCCAGAAGGGTCAGGAGTTTTAGGCTAGTGAGGGTTTTTTTTGGGGGGGAAGAGACTGCTGTTGTCCTACATATTGTGTGAATCTGCTCATCAATTCCAGCTAATCATTTCTGGATTACTAATAATGGAGGATATTTGTAGCTCAAGGTTGAAATGAGGATTATTTGGCGCTGTCTGAGCTTGGTGGTTTTCTTGCAGATGTTTCATGACCCAACTAGGGAATATCATCACTGCTAAAAGGGAGCGGGGTTTGCAGGGATGAGGAGGAGGAGGAAGAGGATTCTGGGGCTGTTGGTGCTCTCTGAGCTTGGTGGTTTTCTTGCAGACGTTTCATGACCCAACCATGTAACATCATCAGTGCCAGAAGGGAGTGGGGTTTGCAGGAGGAGGAGGAAGAGGAGGAGGAGGAGGAGGAAGAAGAAGATTCTGGGGTCCTTGGTGCTGTCTGAACTTGGTGGGTTTTTGGTTTTTTGGCAGACATTTCATTACTCAGACTAGGTAACATCATCAATGCTAAAAAGGAGTGGAATTTATGGGGAGGGAGGGAGGGAGGGAGGGAGGGAGGAAGGAAGGAAGGAAGGAAGGAAGGAAGGAAGGAAGGAAGGAAGGAAGGAAGGAAGGAAGGGCTATGGGATCCTTGATGCTGTCTGAGCTTGGTGGTTTTGTTGCAGACGTTTCATTACCTAAACTAGATAACTTCACCAATGCTAGAAAGGGATGGGGTTTGGGGGAGGAGGAGGGGGGAGAGGGAGGAGGAGGGGGAGGACGAAAACTGTGGGGCCCTTGATGCTGTCTGAGCTTGGTGGTTTTCTTGCAGACTTTTCATGACCCCAACTAGGGAACATCACCAGTGCTAGACATAATCCATCTTAGAGAGCGAGCACCAAGGCCCCCTCAGAATTGGCACTCCAACCCTCTTCTGCCACTCTGTCCCTTCCAGATGTTTTCAGCTATAACTTCTACCCTCCTGGATCTTGAGCTGCTGCTTTAGGTAAGCGGGTGGACAAACAATCTGGGAACAAAGGATAACTCAGAACGTCCGTTCGACATATTGGGGTCAATGAGCCAGGAAGCCAAAGACAGAACACAGATGCTGGTGGGGCAGCCCCAAACCTGAACTAGCTCCTTGAGATTTATTTCCACGGGTCCCCGTGGACGTGTCAGTCACGGACCCAGATTCTGAAAAGAGGGTCTTTCCTATGTATATGTCAAACACAATAACCTCATACACACTGACTTTTCCTCAGTCGGCAGTTTTTCAAGAGAGATGCATTTTGTAGATCGGATTCCAGGAGGGTCGTTTGGTCTCAGGGGACCTGCTTAGGGTGAAGCCACCCCCTCCCCCCTCCAATTCAGTGGATCGATCCACCAAGCCTTGTCTGGCAAATCCTGGAGGAGGAAAGATTCCCCAAAGCTGGATTGGAAAAATAGAACAAGATGGCTCCAGCAAAACAAAACAAAAAAACAAACACCTGCCTGGAACCGGGATCTCTGGGGGCAACTGGGTCAGGTTAAAACTCCTGGACCGTATATTTTCCATTCTTGTTGGGTAAATTCCGAATTTTCCCTCCTGTTAGCGATACCTGAATGGGTTAACCTCCAGATGGGGAAAAGATAGGGATGCTGTCTCTCTAGTTTGCTTGAATTGCGTTTCACTGTATTTAGATATAAAGTCTGTGAGCTCTACTGGTTGAAGCCGGCTTGTGACCGTAATAAAACAATGGATCCATTGCTCAAAGAAATGTCAACATTCTGAATTTTAGACTTCTCCTAAAGTGTTCGTTTTTATGCAGACCTGATCTTCAGTTCAAACAACCCTTCCTTGCCTTTGTTTAATATTAACACTGATCTTATTGGTAATTCATGGTGGAGGTGGGGTTTAAATTGTGTGTTTTTAGCTGGATTTTTAAAAAAATGTTGTACACTTCCCCAGTGTACACCTCCCCATGTGAGTTGAGCAGCTACAAAAAATTGTGTAACAAATATAGAAATACGTGCGGATTCGAAGGACTTTTCTTGCTGTTTCGAATTGTGTCGGTTTTGGGAATATAATAATTCGTTTTCTCTCCCTTTCTTTCTTCTATTTCCAATATGCTGTATTGATGCTAGAACTAGCTAGATGCTCTTTAGGAAAAAAAAAACTCTTAAGTATCTCCTGGCCTATTTGCACTGGATCTTTGATGCCTGTGCTGTGTTAGGCAGAAAAAATGAATAAACTGCATTAATCCAAACGATACATCAACCCAAATCCGTAGCTCTCCTTCCTGATCTTCGATGCATACCAACGGTTGTAAAAAGAGTTTTGGCGGGTTTAGAGTATGATCCGAATTTAATTAAGCGGATAAGTAGTCTAGTCTCATTTTTATATAGCTAGGACCATTATAAAAGGTTTTTTTTTTTCCCTGTTACTTTAGTAGAGGGAGGGTTATCTAATGCGATACATGTCTATGATTTCAGCCTGCTCCTCCCTCTAAAAAAAACAACCTCATTTTGGCTTCAGGAATTAAGAGTATTGGGGGGGGGGGTGTAGGGATGATGCAAAACCTAAGCTAATAATCTTAAGAGATGGCTCTGCTCTGACTCCTTGTTTTATGCCAAGGATAATGGCTGGAGGAGCACTTAACTGGGGAGGGAAGATTAAAACCAAATCAATAATAATAATTATTCATGCCACTTGTCTACTTTTAAACATGTTAAATGTCGTCCACTGATAGGAAAGGTAAAACAGACTGTTTTGTAGATGTATGATCCTTCTTGAGCTAGGAAGCGCCTAACCAAAACTGAGCTCTAAGGAAAACATTACAGGGGAAACAGTTGATTGATTGAAATTGATTTATGAGTTGGTACCCTACTAGCTTAGCCTACCAAGGTTGTTCTCTCTCTCCTTGGGTCTACGTTTATGGGCATCCGATGCGCCTTCAGGTGCCTGGCACTCTGGCTCTCGTAAGCCCCAGCCAGCAGATCCAATGCTTAGAGATTATACCAGGGGATGCTATCACATTTGGAGATCTTCTAATCCAACCCAACCCCCTGCTCAATCAGGAGACCCTATGTTATGTCATTCTGGACAAATGGCTGTCCAGTCTCTTCTTAAAAACCCCCAGTGATGGAGCACCCACAACTTCTGGAGGCAGGCCGTTCCACTGGTTAATGGTTCTCACTGTCAGGAAATTTCTCCTTAGTTCCAGGTTGCTTCTCTCTTTGATCAGTTTCCATCCCTTGCTTCTTGCCCTGCCTTCTGGTGCTTTGGAGAATAGGTTAATCCCCCTCTTCTTTGGGGCAGCCCCTCAGCTATTGAAAGACGGCTATCACATCACCCCGAGTCCTTCTTTTCATTAAAGTAAACATACCCAATTCCTGCAAGCGTTCTTTGTATGTTTTAGCCTCCAGCCCTGCTCTGCTTGGGATAGGGGGATGCCGAAGAAGACACGCGTCCTTGGAATCAGGACCCCCGCCCCGCTTTTGGTCTGGATCTTCCAGGGACGGGGGGGGGGTATTTCCAGGCGTCCCAGTCAAGGCCAGTGGGGGTGCGAAGTGCAGAGTTTTGTATTCCCAGACTTATCTTGTCTTCCCTCCCTCCCTTAAAACTCGATTATCTTGTCTTAAAATCTTTGCTGCTGCTGCTGCTACTACAAGAGAGAGCAATAGAAGAGAACGCGGCAGCCGGCACAGGTAGATTCTCTTACGCGGGCAGGGCGCGCACCCCACCCGTGATCTTGCGCGGAGGGGACAGGGCGCGGAAAGGGGGTCCTTTGCATGCCCTGTAAGGGAACGGGCGACATCAATAAGGATGGGGAGGTGGGATAGAGGAGGAAAGTGGGGCGCCGGCGCTTGAAAGAGGGACCCGGAGGAATACAAGTTTTTTTGGGGGGGGGGAAGTTTTGGAAAGAGAACCGGGTGCGCCAGTTTTGACTTCGCACGTCCTCGCCTCTCCGGATTCCTGGCGGAATGGGACAGCCAAGCGGCCGCGGTCAACTCACCACAGGGACAAGTCGACGCACGCCGGACAATTCAACAATTCAATTTCATCATTTAAAATAGTTTTTTTAAAAAAAAAAACCAAAAAAGCTATTTTGATGTTCCTTTCGTCCCTCCGTCGGCATCCTTCCTTTCATGTTATTTCCTTCGGTATTAGTGTAAAGGCTTGTCCCGCGGCGAGTTGGCGCCTGGGAAGAGAAAGGAGCGCATCCCACCGGGCTGAATCGGGCGCAAACGGCTCCGGATCGCTGCCTTTGCCTGCCGCCAGCGCGGGAGGTGTCGGCGGCGGGGCAGGGCGAAGGCGCGCTCGGCGGCGCTCTCCGCCAGCTGGTTGGAGGGAGGAAGGCGGCGAGGGGCTGGGGAGGGGCTGGGGAGGGACGGGCCCCGGGGGGGGGTTGAGGGGTGAGCCGCGTTGGGAGCCTCCGCTGCCGCTTGCCTTTCCTCGCCACTCGTTCCGGCCGCGTTCAGGCCAGCCGCCCCTGGAGCGCTGAGCTGGGGCTGGCAAGGCGCCGTCGGGCGGGTTTCCCCGCTGCCCCCCCCCGCCTCCCATGGACGAGGCGAGCCCCCTGTCCCCAAAGGCCAACGCGTTCAGCATCGCTTCTCTGATTGCAGCCGCCGAACGCGCCAGCGAGGAGGAGGAGGAGGAAGAAGAGGAGGAGGAGGGGGAGGAGGAGGAGAAGGAAGAACCTGCGCTGGACTGTCTGCCCGGCGCCGCCTTCGCCGGCGGGAGCCTTCGCAAAGCTTACCACCCCCCCGCCGTCGCCCGGAGAAGGATGCATTTCAGCGCGGTCACCCGAGACATGGAAGGTAAGGCGCGGAAAGAAAAAATCACGGTTGGCCTGCGCGCGGGGGTCCAAAACTCCGGGGCTCCTCTGCTCTCCGCTACCCCTCCGGGGACCACCCTCCCCGGCCGAGATTCGGACGAAGGGGATTGCCTGGGGGACAAATCCCCCCTCCTCAACCCATCCACCCCCCTTAAATCTGCCTGCTCTTTCGCCTAAAATAAGGACACTAACGTACCTCCGATTAAAGACCCCCTCCTTGCTTAAGGCTGCCCTTCCCTTTTAAAAACGAACCCCTCTCTTGCAATTGAACTGGGGGGGGGTTGTCTCTCGGAATAGGCCGGCTTTGGGGGGGCTTCTGGCCTCCAGGCCAACGCGTTACGGGATGGAGGCGCAGAAACCTGGCTAAGCCGCGCTAGCTGTCCAGCAAGCTATGCCGGTCTTCCCCGACGTTCCCGGCTGCCGTCCTGTCGACGGACAGCTGAAATCCAACCGCCTTTCAGAGCACGGCTTCAGGAAACTTACGACCGAGTCTTGCCTAGACTTAGTGGAGGCTCGTGGGACCCCCGAATCTTGTCTCTTCTGCTCATCTACCTGTCCCACCGCGGTTGTGTGGTCTCAAAGATGCGCGTCCGTAAGGAACACCCCAGAATTGGCAGCCTGAATGACCGGTTGGCTATAGCCGTGAATCTGAAACTGCAGGGTGGCTGGGATGCAGGCAAGGTGGCGAACGAAGTGGCCAAAGTTGGCTTGTTTCGGAGGAAGCCAGGTTGTGCCCCTACGTCCTCACACGTCAACCATCTAGAATAGCTGGGCTTGAAATGGCTGGGGAAGTGACCTCTCCCCTCCCTCGCTGCCCCATTGTCACCCCACGGTTTTGTTGACAGGTCTATGGACCTGGGTCTCTTTTAGGGCTCATCAAATGAGTCCACCGGGGCACCAGATCCAACCGCGCCTGCATTCACACAAGCTTGAATCTCGATTTAAGTTAGTTGCTTAGTTTATAGGTCAGCCTAGAAAAAGTTAGCTCGGGACAGTTCGGGGATTAGCAGAAGCCCGCTGGGCAAATCCTGCTGTGCCGCTTAAGAAAACGGGATTCTCTGAGTAAACCCTTAGTTAATTCTGAGTAACGCGTTGTCTCTAAGTAACCATGCCTTCGGAACAGAAACTTAAGAGTCCTTTCTATCAAAGGGCTTTGCTTCGTTCCCGAGAAGTAAATTCACCACTGAACACAAATAGAACACAAACTGGGGTGCATATATATATATATATATTTCTCTTGGGAAGTCTCTTCCGATGGGGGAAACAATCCAGAAGCTACGAGTAGCTCAGATACGGGGTGGATAAACCTAGCAGTACTCTGTTAATGACAGCTATTTGTCATATTAGCGAGCTTGCCACGAGCTGTGCCGCTCCAGGGCAAACTCACGTGTCTGTTAAGTCCACGTGGAGAGGGGGAGGGGTGGCATGCAGCCTGTCGGAGGCAGAAATACAGGAATCTGTACCCCGGATTCAGACAATAGGCTTTGGGGTCGTTAGCCCCTGGGGAGAATCCACGAACGATACAGGTGGCTTAACGTGGGATTCAACGCAGTCCAGACTCTTTGCAATCGGTGAATTGCTAAACCGTGGTTAATCAAAGGGGTAGCTTGGCAAAATCTGGGAGGAAGAATGATCAAGATGTTTCCTCGTCAGCCACAGGATCCTTTTTTTAAAAAAGCCCCCCCCCATTTATTTTAAAGAGGCGAAAATGGCTTGTTTTCCCCTTTACAGGACAATAAAATAAAACTAGCTTCCGTGCATTTATCTTAGGCTGGATTTGGAGACCACAGATAGGTCTCCAAATGGCGCGTTCTAGATCCCTGGCATTAACTGCCCACCAAGCCGGGTTTCAGACCTTATTGCCACGCAAAACTGACTAGCAATATTTGTGCTTTGCCAGCCCTGTTCTTATAGACACCCTCCCCCCCCCAACCACGCCTTAAGAAATTACATTTTTAGCTCAGCGCTATTTTAGCATCCCTGGATCTGCCACCTAAAACGCTGGTTTGAACAAGCCATGATGTAATTAATTTAGCCAAGCAGGTTGGGGGAGCGCTGTCACAACTGAGGCAGGGTGACTCTCTTCTCCCCCCGCCCCCCAAAAATAAAATTTGATAATAGTGCCTTAAGAAGCCTTTTTTTAATGCGCTCAACTGAATAAGAGAAAGGAGATGGAAGGGGAGACTGTGAATTCAAGTCCCTCCTTCGCCACGAAAACCGACTTTGAGCCAATCGCCAGGAGACGGTGAGTTCTAGTCCTGACTTAGCCATGGAAGCCACTTGGGTGTCTTCGGGCCACTCCTTCTCTCTCAGCCCAACCTACCTCACAGGGTTGTCGTTGGGGGCAAATAGGAGGACGACGTGGTGGATATGTTCCTATCCGCCCGCTTTGTAAAAATAATAAAGGCGTGATGCAAATGAAAGAAATGAATTCACGGTTTACACAGTGCAGAAGAGATGAAAAAAATAAAATAAAAGAGGAAGGGATAACTGGGTGGTTGAGACAAAAAAAAAAGATTAGGAGAAGCACCGCGTGTAAAAATAATATTGTGGCTCCGTTTGAGAGCTGCAGGTCAAAGAAAGTGGCTTCGCCTTGACGGCTGAGACAGGCCTTTGAAAAACCAAAATATTGCTCTGAACTGGAGAATAGGAGAGAAACCCACAGGGTTTTGACCTAAATATTTGTCCCAAATATTTGTGATGGAGGTCGAGACGCTGTAGCTATCAAATGAAGAAAAAATACCTTGAAAATTAAGCGCCAGAAACCCCCTCCCCTGCCCCAAGCGAGCGTAGAATACTGGCGGAGCGTTTAAAAGAAGGAAGGGTGGAAAGGGACAATAAACAGCGCAGCTTCCTCTGGATTTTATCCACTTCTTTTTATAGGTTTTTCGGCTTGGCCTCGGGATTGTTTAAAATGTCCTCTCTCCTTCTCTCCCTCCCTCCCTCCCTCCCCCCCCAAAAAAAACACAGGCACACTAAAACACACACACAAAAAGACACATCTCTATTAGCTGTCTGTCTATCCTAATTCTTATATCATCTGTCTGTCCATCCTTCCTTACCTCCCTCTATCCCCTCCCCACAAAACACGGGCACACTCAGACACACACACACACACACACACACACACACACAAAGACACATCTCTATCATCTGTCTGTCTATCCTAATTCTTATATCTGTCTGTCCATCCATCCATCCTAATTCCTATATTTTTGTCTTTCTATTTCTATCTATCTATTCATCTATCTATATTTTCTATCTATCTATCTATCTGTCTGTCTGTCTGTCTGTCTATCTATTATTATTATTTATTATCTATTTATTATTATATCTATCTATCATTATCTATTTATTACCTATCTATTATTATTATCTATTATCTATTTATTATTATTATATCTATCTATCTATCTATCCTTATCTATTACCTATCTATTATTATTATCTATTATTATTATATCTATCTATCTATCCTTATCTATTACCTATCTATTATTATTATCTATTTATTATTATATCTATCTATCTATCTATCTATCATTATCTATTACCTATCTATTATCTATTATTATTATATCTATCTATCTATCATTATCTATTACCTATCTATTATTATTATCTGTTATCTATTATTATTATATCTATCTATCTATCTATCTATCTATCTATCTATCTATCTATCTATCTATCTATCTATCTATCTATCTATCTATCCTAATTACTATATATACTATTAAAAATACTCCTAAAAGTCGACAACCACTTAATGGCACACAGTCAATATATATAAAAAAAATTAAAAGCCGTCGCCCTTATTCTCTAGCATGATAAATACCGACGGTATCCGAGAGTTTCATCGCGGGAAGAAGAGAAAATTAGGGCGCCCCGAGGCCGCCGAAGCCCTGGCACGAACGGCCTCAAAAGCCAAGTCTCTCGCGAGCGGCTTCCCCAGGGCTTTCGAGGAGGAACCGCGGTAGGAAATTATTGCACGAGACCCCCCCCCCAACCCCAAGGCGAGAGGCGTTGGAGGGATGTATGGAAAAAAACGCTTGACTCGTTTCCTCGCCTCCCCCCCCCAAATGTCTTTCACTGGCATTGGGCATTAAAATAAAACGGAGAGTGGATCGCGCCTTCTCCTCCAGCTGCAAATTTCCAAAGGCGAACTCAAAGCTGTTTTTCTCCTCCTCCCCCCCCCGCTCCACAACGAGTATAAGCCCCATTTAAAATTCCTTCCTAATGGATGGGGTTTTCGCCCCCGATTCCGAGGCTCGGGGCGCCCCGATAGATTGCCCGGAGCTTAACACGCGTTGGGCTGGAGGAGTCTTCAGAACGTGGCTCCCTCTGGAGCTGTTCAGCCTTCTTTCTTCTGGCCTCGAGCCTCGGCCCAACCGGGCAGGGTTAGAGTTGGGGGCCCATGGAGAGGATCGGGACAAGGCCAGTCGGAAGGGGGGGTTGCGGGATTGGCGCCCCCCCTCCACTTCTTGCTGGTGTAGGCCAAATTCCTCCGGCAGGAGGGCGAACGGGAGAACAGGCGCTAAGCAGATTGCAGATATATATATACATACATACATATATACATATATATATATTCATACATATATACATATATATATATTCATACATATATACATATATATATATTCTAGAAGTCAGCCCCCCCTTTTCTTTTTGGCCCGAGACCGGATTGCTCTCCTCGTCAAACATTCCCGGGGGGGGGGAGTTTACCTGTAAAGGTGGTTAACCCCTTCCCTCCCCCTCCGCCTTCTCTCAGAGGAAGGAGAGAAGGAGAGCTAAAATCCAAAGAGAACCGGTTTGGCGGCGGCTTCGGGGGCACCCGGCGAGGCAGCCTCGCAGCCAAGCCAGGAGAAAGAGAGGCGGACAAGGTTGGGGAGGGGGGGGGGAACCAGCCTCGCCCGGCGGCGTCAGCGAGCATATTGTTGGCTGCCTCCTCGCCTGCTCCCCTCCAGGCTGGGGAGGCCGAGAGAAAGGAGAGGAGAGGGGCGGGAAAACTTGCTGGCTCTCGGAGGGAAGCCAAGACGAGCCGCGGTGCGCGCTCCCTGGAAGAGGCAACAAAGCGCGGCGCCGCGCCCTTCCAAGCTGGGAACGCGCCCTGGAAGCAGAAGGAGCGCGCCCTCGGCTGGCATAAACCCCGCCTGGGCGGAGAAGGGGAGAAGCAGCGGGCAAAGCCAAGCCTGGCTTTGCGCGCACGGGCTGACTTGGCCCGGCTCCGGGGAGAAGAGCGCCCAGTTGGACGTGGGGAAGGGCAGGACCTCCCCTTAACTGCAGCCCGAAGCCTGGGTCTCTAAGCGGGCGGGGGAGAAAGGAGGAGGAGGGTGGGGGGGGGAAGAAGGTGGAGCGCGCGCGCCTGGAGCGTGCGCGCTCCGGCTCGAACTTGGCCGAGCGCAAAAGCGGGGCAGGAGCGCAGGAGGCAGCCGCCAGGGACGCGCGTTCCGGGCGCCCTTCTGAGGGCGCGCACGCCGCTGGCCGGCCGGCGGAGTGGCGGGCTGGCTGTTCGGGGTGCTATAAGTGGAGGCGGGTCGCGACGGGGCGGCCCAGAGCCCAACGGGAGGGAGGGAGGGAGGGAGGGAAGGCAGGGCGGGCAGGCGAGGGAGCCAGGCCGGCCGGCGGCGCTTTGGTGCCCTCCCCGCCCTCCTTCTCTTCCTCCTCCTCCTCCTCCTCTCCTGACACACTCTCTCTCTTTCTCCCTCTCTCTCTCTTCCTCGCCTCCTGCCTGGGATGATCTCAGCCGTCTCCAGCCCGTGGCTCACGCAGCTCTCCCACTTTTGCGATGTTGCAGCTTTCACCGCCAACAGCCTGAGCAGCTTCAACTCGGCCGCGGCCGCCGCGGCGGGCTACCCCCACCTCCCGCCCTCCCCGGCTGGAGAGACCTACGGCCAGCATGAGCCGCCGCCGCCGCCGCACTACGAGCCCTGCTCGGCCCAGCCGCCGCCTCACCACCCGCCGGCCCAACAGCAGCACCACCAGCCACCCCACCACCACCACGGCCAAGCGCAGCACGGCGGCTACTCCTTCGCGCCCGGAACGGGGGGCAACAACCCAGCTCCTCCGGGGGGCTCCGAGGCTCCCGAAGGCGGCGGCGGCGGTGGAGGAGGAGGAGGAGGAGGCGGCGGCGGAGGAGGAGGAGGGGGAGGAGGAGGAGGAGGAAGCAGCGGATCGGGCTCCGGCTCCGGAGGATCGGGCCCGGCTTCAACCAAGGCTCCGGTCAAGAAGAATCCCAAGGTGGCCAACGTCAGCGTCCAGTTGGAGATGAAAGCGCTCTGGGACGAATTCAACCAACTGGGCACCGAGATGATCGTCACCAAGGCCGGCAGGTTAGCAGGGCCCGGCGGGTCCCTAAAACAGTGGCGTGGGGTGGGCTGTGGGTTTGTGGGTAGGGAGGGGAGGAACTCTACTTCCCATGCGTTGGGGGGGGTGACACTTGGACTCCAGCGGCTTCCCGTCCTCGCGCTTTTTCCAGGCCCCGCTGCGCCTCCTGTGCGCCAAAGGGGTCTTTTTTTTTTTTCCCCTCTTTTTTGGAGCGCAGCCCGCCTGCCCGCCTTGCGCGTGGTCTTTGGCGAGGACTCGGCCGACTTTGCGCGTCTTTCCCAGGGATTGGGGGCGGCAGGGGAAGGCGGAAAAGTCTGGGGGGGGAGGGGCGCCGTTGCTTTGCTGTGGGAAAGTGCCGGGAACTGTTTTGGATCGGGAGGCGTTTTGGATGCCGAATGCTCGGTGGAGTTTGTCTTACAGTTTAATCCTCCGCGGGTTTTGCGCGAACAAAGCGGCGCGGGGGGGGGCGAAGTGCAGCCGGTCGTATTTGAAGAATGGCTGGAAACACGTAGACACACACACACACACACACACACACACACACACACACACACACACACAGATTGTGATTTTATTAACGCAAGGGAAGACTGAAAAGTTAATTCCTAGCTAGCCGGTGCCCGACCTCGCTTGCTTTTTCCACCGTCTTAGGCCTCTCCTGTTTTAACGGCGTTGGTTTCCCAACGGCTCAGCCTATGTCTACTTTTCTCTTCCTAAAGCTGACTTTTTGTTTCCTTTAAATTCGGCCTGGTTCTGAGGGTAGGTTACAAGCTGGGGCAAAAAAACTCCATCTTTTAGACCTCCCCCCTTCCCCTGCAAACCCTTGGCTGGGTTTTGGCCCGATCGATCGAAAGCGCGTCTGCAGAGGTTGCAGGAAATGAAAAACGTAACCCAAGCCGGGGTGGGTAATCAGAAGAGGAATAATTAGCTCCTGGCGATAAGTGATCAGTTCATTAAGGGTAGGGCAAAGATCTCCGGAACCTCAGGTTTCAAAAACCTGTTTTTAGTCCTTCTTAACTCGTCCGCAGCCTCCCGCCTCCTTGTGTGCATGCGTGCATGCGTGTCACCCTTCTCCTTCCCTCTGGCTGGGGATGATGGGAGCTGCCTCAGACATATCTAGAGGAACGGCCTTGGGAAAGGGGTAGGGCCTGTGTGTTTTCAAACCCACGAGGGCACATTTTCGTTTGTGGTTTATTCTGTGAGGGAGGGGGTGGAAGCAGGGCTGTCTGAACGCTCTGAAGTTCAAGGGTGCTCAGAATTTTAGACTCGGTTTTCCTTCCTTCCTTCCTTCCTTCCTTCCTTCCTTCCTTCCTTCCTTCCTTCCTTCCTTCCTTCCTTCCTTCCTTCCTTCCTTCCTTCCTTCCTCGGATAGAGCTTCATTGAAAGTGCCAGAGCGCAGATAGTTTGACCGAATGGAATTGTCCCCAATTGACTGGGCCGCTCCAATTCTTAGCCGCGCAAAAGCTCCCCAGCAAAAGTTAGCAAAAAAAAAAAAAAAAAGGCGGGGGGGGAAGGCAACATTAACAATCAAATCCATGGCGGGGGGGGGGCGCCGGGGGAGAAACCAACAAGCCAGGCATTCAGTGACTCGCCCACCATTTATTTTCCTGCCTCTTTCAAGAGCTGCAAAAAAAAAATCTTCGCGTCCTTTCCGGACAGGAATTTGTGTGACGCTTTTAACCATGGCGCTGGCCTTGAAACCTTCAAACCCTCATCCAGGGGGGGGGATCCAAAGCCAGCTCCACCTCTAGGACCGTCTGCTTAATTAATTAACATCCTCCCCCCCCCCCGCAAGAGAAAATATTACTGTAGTTAGGAATGGTCGCTGCTGAGGCCAGGAAAGAAAAAACGATTTAGAAGAAAATGGCCACCAGCATTTAATGTAATTGGTAGAATAAATAGTGTCTGAAACCTGGCATTTAGTATAACTTATATTATATGTGTGTGTGTACTTGTGTGTGTGTACATATATACACATTTAAAATAAGCGTGCACATGTGTGTGTTTATAAACATGAAAGCATGGTGTGCGCATATGCATGCATGTGCATCTATATATATGTACGTGTCTATATATATATGTGTGTGCGTGTGTGTGAACATAATTTAAAACAGTATGTGCTCCTGTGTTTTACCTGCGTGCTTTGTGTGTGTGTGTGTGTGTATAAAAGCGTGCATACATATCTTCATGTGTGTGTGTGTGTGTGTGTGTTACATTTTAAAGGGTGTGCCTGTGTTTATGAAAGCATATATATAAAATGTATATACATTTTAAAGGACACGTGTATGCATAATTTGTGTGCGCACGTACACATATACACGCCCACATTATTAATTCTTTTCCTCCCACCCCCCCAAAAATTATTGGTATTTGGGTTGTGTTGTAGGGTCTCCGTTTATGCTTTCCTTGAAACGTTTTTGCTCCGTTAATTTCTGCTAGTAACCCAACGCGATGAATGACGTTCCCGGTTAGGAGAGAAGCAGCTTCGGATTATAAAAAACGAGAAACGCAGCTTCGGTTTAAAAAAAAAAAAAGGGGGGTGGAAAATATATCGCTGGCCCTCAAATGCAAATCTAAGGATGGTTTCCTATCGAAGGCAACCAGTTTTGAACGCGGCTTTGGCAAAAGGGGGGAAATATATATTGCTGGCCCTCAAATGCAAGTGGCAACCTAGGCAGGCTTTCCTATTGAAGGCAACCAGTTTGCAATTAATCTCTTTGGAGAGTCGATCTATAGGCGTCTTAAAACTGGGGAGGCATGGAGAAAAGTCCTCAGACAGCGCCTGTTCGCATTTGGTTAAAAAAAGGAAAGAAAAAAAGAAACGAACGGGATTAAGTAGAATGCAAAACTGCTCTCGTTGCTATCAAAAAATAGAAAAAAAAAAACAGAAATAGACACCACCAGCCCCCTCTCTTCTCCTGTGTGTTTATATACCTTTATTCCCCCTTCATTTTAAGGGAAAAATCATGTAAACCTGGAATTAAAGTGGAGATCCGGCCGACCCTTATGCATAATAGTTTGTGGGCACGCGGATTCGTCTCTGTTGTTGGAAATGAAGCAATGCAATCCAGGCGCGCCCTGGCTCTTTTTTTATTCGTTGGTCTTGGATAAAAAATGAACGGAAAATTAAATGTTTTCGTGGACCTTAACTTCTTCCCACATCAGCGTTTCTAGGTATAGCTTTTTAACTGATTTAACCGCCTGGATCTACAACTAAAGGGAGCCGCAAAGCAGGGGGGGCTTCCACATATTTTGGAATCGGGTTATATTTTACTTCATAGGCCAACAGATGCTGTGCAGATAAATTCTATATTTTTGCTTCCTAGGATTTTTTTTTAAAAAGGGTAGTTTCAGCACTCTTCTTTACACAATCCCTAAAAGTAAGCCTCCCTTGGTGTGTTGCTTGGATTTAAGGTGTCCTAAAATATGTTTTCTGGAATAAATCAGAATTGCATTGGAGAGTTGTGCCCGGGCATAAACCACGGTTTACCAACAATGGAGATTTGGGTTACCCAACACACAAAGCCACAGCCTCCTCCCCCCGTCCTCTCAGAGTTGTAATTTCCCCATTTCCGACTCTAGCAATTCCACGGATCATCCCTAGAGGGCAACACAGACTGGGCCCACTGGCTCCATCCTGCTGCCCTCTAGAGGACGCTCCGATTTTTGCAGCCAAGATGCGGTAGCAATACATTTTTTTTATTATTATTATTTGCTGGCTGGAAAATACTAGCCAACTCAGCTTAGTGAAGAGACCATAGTTAAAGGTAACCCTGGCTTTGTACAATTCCACCCCACCCCCCCCCCGTCCCACTTTCTTCCAACCTGCACTCTCTCCATAAAGCGTGACTATAAATTCCATAAATTCCAGTACCCGAAATTGGAATCCTGCAGTTTGTAATGTGCAATCCCACAAATGTATTGGTGAGAGACGAAACGTTTCTGTGTGTCTCTGTAAGAGACAGAGAGAGAGAGAGAGAGAGAGAGAGAGAGAGAGAGAGAGAGAGAGAGAGAGAGAGAGAGAGAGAGAGAGAGAGAGAGAGAGAGAGAGAGAGAGAAAGAAGTATTGAGACAGAGACGGAGAGACAGTGTTTATGTGAATTTTCTATGAATCAGCCTGGCATCACCTATGAGTAAGTTGGGAGTTATATAAAGTTGTTTAATAATAATAATCATTTTATAAATAGGGCAGCTGCTCCATTTTATTTCGGTTTTAGAGGCCACAGTAAGCTGGAGAACAGTTGCTGAGAACTTTTTTAAGAGTTGGGAGCCTTTTTCCCATCTCCTGCCCCCCCCCATCTTTTCTAGGCTGGGTTATCCCAGAGAGAGAGAGAGAGAGAGAGAGAGAGAGAGAGAGACGGTTAGAAGGAACACCAATGGGCCTGATCCACCAGCGCCAAATAAATCATTTTCCTTGATAGATTTTTTTTTTCTTTCTGTCTCGTCTCCTAAATCCACTGAATAAGTTTAACGCTCTTCCACAGAATTCCGTCTTTGGAGATTTTCAAAGCTAAAGGGGAAATAAGGGACCCTTTCTTCCCCACCCCGCCCCCCCCAGCTCAGGAAGGAGGCTCAGATTATGCCCTAAAATTTTCTGTATGCATAAAAGGAGGGGGGGAATGCCTCTTTTTCGCAAAAGAACAAGAAGCGGTTGGGTCACGGGTGCAAATCCTAAACCGTTACCGATTTGTTATCAATCCTGTTATCAATACCGCAGGATCAGGAAATGATCACGAAGCGCAGGGTCATGATTTAAATTAAAACAATAACAATCTAAACTCCACTGAAGTTACCTTCCGTCGTTTTGGCCGTGCACCCCTTTTTCTGAGCAAAAAAAATGTCTTGGGGGGGGTCTTGTAGCCCCACGCCCGGCAAAAAAAAAATATGTCGCGGATGGCACTTTTTTTTTTTTTACCTATTTCTGTCGATTTATGTGATCTGTATAACCGCCTGTCTCGAAAAGCGCTTTCAAAGTCGACCCCCCCCGCCTCCCCAAAGGGTAAAAAATTATATAAAAAAAAAATCCAGTCGAAAAAAAAAAGTCATTTTCTCGCCGAAGTGCCGCCCAGTTTATTTATTCTGTGTATATATATTTCATAGTTTCTTAAGCCTCCGACTCCCTCGGAGAGTTCCCGGCTTTGCAAAACGTGCAAAAAAGAAAAACTAAACTAAACTAAAATAAAATAAAAAATAATTCCGCCGGCGCCCTTTTGCTGTTTCGAGTGGGGGAGGGAAGTTTTCCAAGACACCCTCTCCCCGCGGTTGGTAGGGTTGATTTCAACGGGATTGCACGGTTTTACACAACCACACAATCACACTTACACAATCGCACACACACATACACACGGGCAAAAGAATTCTTCCAAATGGACAATCGGAGGTTCAATTGGACTAAGAGGTTAGGTATTATTGTGGGTCTTCGCACAGTCGGCCAGATGTTCAGATGGCCAGATGTTTCGCATTTCCCCCCACCACCACCTATCGAATCCTACCCCAGGACTTTGGGATAGGCAGATGTGGTCCTTGGAGGGTGTAAAAAAGTCAGCTGTTCCAAAAAAAGATCCCTTTTGCTAGATCTTTCACGATCAAATACGACACGATCAGATGTTATCATCGTTATCAAATATTATATTACCCTATTATATTTTGGGTCGCGTCGCGTTGTATTATCAGGCTACCTTATTTATTATTACGATAATAATAATAAGGTAATTATTATTACCTTATTATTATCGCGTTGTATTATTAGGCTACCTTATTTATTATTACTACGGACGATTAGCCTCACAGACGAAAGCTGGAGAAAACTCTTTTTTTAAAAAAATAAAGAAATAAATATTGACTTGAAAAAATAAACATTTTAAAAGTAAACTAATTCAGGGCCAAGGACTTGGCTTCTTCGTGTATGGGCTAACCGTACATCAAGCCAGATGTTTAAATGATGCTTCTTTATTTTATTCGTTCATATCCCGCCCGCATTCGTTTTATAAGTCACTCCAGGCTAATTCGCCTTCCTCCTCCCCTTCCTCCTCCTCCTCCTCTTTCCCTTATTCTTCTCCGCCTTGTTTGTTCAAGTCGTATTTATCAAATTATTCTGGTAGCGCCAATGTTTGCGGGTCGGATGGAGCAACCTGAATCGTCCCGAAGGGGGTCAGGACGAACGGAAACGTTTGGGGTTGATAAACCTTGGTTTCCCTCGGGCGGAGCGAGGAGGGCCTAAGGGGGAAAAAAAGAAACGGAACAAACCCAGATCCACCCTCCGCATCCAGACCGGGGCTCAGAAAGTTGCGCCAAGGGGAGCGAAGGAATGGAAACAAGTCCGGATCGTTTTCGCTCCGGCCGAAAGGAAGAAGGAAGGAAGGAAGGAAGGAAGGAAGGAAGGAAGGAAGGAAGGAAGGAAGGAAGGAAGGAAGGAAGGAGGGACGCGCGATGCGTTTTTAAACGGCGGCCTCTTCTCCGATTCCTTTGTCAATAAAGCCCCGTCTGGTGGATCTGGGGACTTTGCTCCTCTCTCTCTCTCTCTCTCTCTCGCTCTCTCTCTCTCTCTCTCTCTCTCCCCTCCCTCCCTCCCTCCCTCCCTCCCTCTCTCTCTCTCTCTCTCTCTCTCTCTCTCTCCCTCTCTCTCTCTCTCTCCCCCTGGGGGTAAAATTGAAGGGCAAAATGTAGAAAATAAGTATAAGGTGGATTGTGAGAGTTTAAAACCTCCTCCTCCTCCTTCTTTCTCTTTTCTCCTCCATTTTCTCTTTCTCCTTCCTCTTCTCCTTCCTCTTCCTCTCCTCCTTCCTCTCCCTCTCCATTTTCTCTTCCTCCTCTTTCTCCTCTTCCTCTCCTCCTCCTTCTCCATTTTCTCTTTCTCCTTCTCCTTCCTCTTCTCCTCCTTCCTCTTCTCCTTTCTCTCCTTCTCCATTTTCTCTTCCTCCTCTTTCTCCTCTTCCTCTCCTCCTCCTTCATTTTCTCTTTCTTCTTCTCCTTCCATCTTCTCCTCCTTCCTCCTCCTCCTTTCTCTCCTTCTCCTTCTCCATTTTCTCTTTCTCTTCTTCCTCTCCCTCTCCTCCTCCTTTCTCTTCTTCTCCTTCTCCATTTTCTCTTTCTCCTCTTCCTCTCCTCCATTTTCTCTTTTTCCTTCTCCTTCCTCTCCTCCTCCTCCTTTCTCTCCTTCTCCTTCTCCATTTTCTCTTTCTCCTCTTCCTCCTCTTCCTCTCCTCTTTTCTCTCCTTCTTCTCCATTTTTTCTTTCTCCTCCTCCTCTCCCCTTCCTTTGCTATAAATTTGGAGTAGCCACCCACATCATTATAATTAAATCCTGACAAACGGCTAGGGGGAGGCCACATGCTCAGAAAGGAGATCAGCCAAAGATCAGTTTCTAGACCCCAGCCAGGGTAGTAAAATTCCCCACTTTTGTTCCTTGCAAAGCCTCCCTCTCATCCACCTTTCCTCTCTCGGATTCGGACCAAGGAGAAGAGCAACAGGGAGGGAAAGCTGGTGATCTGCGCACCGCTTGGACTACAACACCCATCCTCTCCACCTGGCTGGGGAGGCTGAGGGTTGAAGTCTGGGCAATGGTGAGGAACCTCTCTAGGTGTCCATTCAAGCGACCTCAAATGATCCTGGTTTTTCTGTTCCTGGTCACACCAGCGTGAGCGCAAGACAACTTCGTCACTCTTTGGAACCAGCTCTAAAGTCCCATGCACCCAGTTGTTCGAAGTGCTTTCACTTCTCCTTCAGCTGAGTTTCAGGAAAAATATTTCCTAACTGGATGGAATCTTGCCCACAAATTGTCACATTTAATTTGAACAGGCAGATTCTTTTAACAACCAGCCTCCTTGCTATTGAGCTTTTGATATTGGCTTGCCAGGAGATCCGGAATATGGCAATGCATCTTGTGTTTGGAAGGAAATTTTTGTAGGGCGTGTGTCGACCTTTAATGCAAGCCCGGAGCAAGGAAAGTGTTGGAGGCATCTGTAAATTAAGAGGGGCGGGGGAGTTTCTGTGGAGGGATTCCAGTGAGTTTAATGATGGAATTTATTCATTCCTGGACATACACGCTATCCCGGTTAGCTGCTCTGGGTTTGTAAAGCTCAAACTGCCTTTTAAAAAAAATAATAATAATAATTCTAGAACTTGCAACCTTGAGATTCACCAAAGAAAGGCAAAAAGCAGATCAGACGGAGTTTGGCCTTGAGTTCTGGTGAGAACTAGAAGCTTTACTAATACAATTGTGCGGATTTTTCACTGGTGCTAATTTCCCTCTTTGTCAGGGGTCGGGGATGGGCGCCAGGGATTGCCATGCTAGCGAGAATACCTTGATGGGTTTATTTTAGCTCCTTCCAAGGATGTCAAAAAAAAGATCCACTAACTCAGAAGGCCAGGAAGATGAAGCCAAGAATTTAAACTTGGGAGCTTAAATTAAAAAAAAAAAGTTGCTTCTTTATCTGTGACGGGCAACCCAGTCTTTGACTGCCAGTTTTATTCTGGTCAGAAATACAGATTCATAGAATTCTTCCCCTGGATATGCTAAGTGCAGAATTAAGCAGTTAGAGAATTGGTGCTCTCTGAACATGGTGGTTTTCTTGCAAACGTTTCATTACCCAACGAGGTAACATCATCAGTGCTAGAAGGGAGGAGGAGGAAGAGAAGGAGAAGGAGAAGGAGGAAGAGGAGGAGGAGGAGGAGAAGGACTATGGGGTCTTTGGTGTCCTCTGAACTTGGTTGTTTTCTTGAAGACATTTCATTACCCAACTAGGTAACATCATCAGTGCTAGAACAGACTGGGGCTACCTCTCTGTTCGTCTGCAAGAAAACCACCACGCTCAGAAAGCACCAAAGACCCCACAGTTTTCAACCCTGAGCTACAAATATCCTAACTGGTAGTTAGAGAATTGAGATTTACAGCGTGAAATCTGAAATCCGACAGCATATGGTCTCCATCTCTAAGTTAGGTTTTTTTTAGATCAAGAGGCCAAAGAGGCCAATCTGTAGCCAGTAGGGCAACAGAACAAATAACGAAGAAGAGTCTTGTGACACACTGAAGATGGCCAATTTACAGTCAATTCCTAATGGGAACTAAATTGGTTTAGTTTTTCAATGTCATCAAAAACACGGCTATGGTGACACCCTAAGTGTTGGGTCACCACCATTGGCTGGGTGATGTTAGAAATGGCCTTCAAAACAGGAACAAGGGACTCGTGGTGGGCAGAATCAAGAGATGGCCATGTCCACCCCAAGGTCCTCTGTCACGATCTAACCCCCTTCCTACAGGGTTTTGATTTCCTCGTTGCTCAATGCCACCTCAGTTTCCCTTTCTTTGGAAAGTCTTCCTTCAAGCAGAGATCAGGGTGGGCCTTTGCCAGATGCTCATCCCTCCTTCTCAGCTTTCTCCCCTTCCTTCTGCAGGAGGATGTTCCCCACCTTCCAGGTGAAAATCTTTGGGATGGATCCCATGGCAGACTACATGCTCCTGATGGACTTTGTCCCGGTGGATGACAAACGTTATCGGCAAGTATCGGAAGCCTTCTCTGGGGAGTGGAGCACTCTCCAAGGGGTGCCATGGGCCTTGAATGGAGAGGACCTCTGAGTAGGCAGCTGAGTGTCTTGCAAGGGACGGAGGGAGGATGATGATCACAAGCTGCAAGTAGATCCCAGGGCTGGGTGGTCTGTCTCCTTTTTGCTGATGCTGGAGTTGCAAATTCCTCCTCAAGACAGACTATTCCTCGGAGGATTTAGTATTGTTTTTACAATATTGTGGGGGTCGGTTTGGTCTAGGGGTTAAGGCAGCAGGGCTAGAAACTGGGAGGCTGTGAGTTCTAGTTTCACCTTAGGCATGAAAGGCAACTGGGTGGGCCAATCTCAAAGAGACAGGGAGTTCTACTCCCGCCTTAGGCATGAAAGCCAACTGGGTGACTTGGCCCAATCACCAGGAGACTGTGAGTTCTAGTCCCGCCTTAGGCATGAAAGCCACCTGGGTGACTTGGGCCAATCTCCAGGCGACGGTGAGTTCTAGTCCCGCCTTAGGCATGAAAGCCACCTGGGTGACTTTGGGCCAATCACCAGGCGACGGTGAGTTATAGTCCCGCCTTAGGCATGAAAGCCACCTGGGTGACTTTGGGCCAATCACCAGGCGATGGTGAGTTCTAGTCCCGCCTCAGGCATGAAAGCCACCTGGGTGACTTGGGGCCAGTCCCTCTCTCTCAGCAAAACCCACCTCACAAGGCTGTTGTTCTGGGGAAAATAGCAGCAGGGAGGTGTATTGGATATGTTTGCCGCCTTGATGTATTTGCAAAAATAATAAAGGCAGGCTACAAACAATAAAATATTGTCCTTACCCCAGCCCATTTGTCTTAATCTATTCTATTAACCAGGGAGAGGAGCAAAAATCAACTTTTTGGAAACGAGGAAGGTTCATTTCCAGCATACAGTCATGGGAAGGGTCGATTAATCCTATGCCTTTCAGTGGATGGGGGGGCTTCACTGAGTGGTATATTCCTCCCCCAGTGGCCCTCCTTCCCTCCCTTCCCTTCCCCTCTCCCTCCCCCTAATTTGTTCTTCCACGCTTGGCTCCTTCCACACATTTCTTTCTCTCTCCAAAGCTCGAACTGTCTTGCTTGCCCTCTGCTTCTTGCCAAGAAGCGGCAATTTACGAGCAAGGAGCTAAATCTCAAATTTGTTACTTTTTTTTTTTAAATCATTATTATGCTTTGAGGCTTCAGTCATTTGTCAGTGATTATCTCCAATTTTGTTCTCAGTTTAAAAGCAAGAATGCCTCTGAGCCATTTTTTAAGCAGGTTTAGTAGAAATCTTTTCTTTCTCTCTTTCTCTTTGTTTCTCTTTCTCTTTTCTGTTTCTTTCTCTCTCTTTTTCTTATTTCTTTCCTTCTCTTTCTGTTTCCCTCTGTGCATGTGTTTCTTTCTTTTTCTTTCTTTCTCTTCCCCTTCCTTCCATTCTTTCTTTTTTTCCTTCCTTCTTTCCTTCTCTCTTTCTCTTTCTGTTTCCCTCTATGCATGTGTTTCTTTCTTTTTCTTTCTTTCTTTCTCCCTTCCTTCCTTTCATTCTTTCTTTTTTCCTTCCTTCTTTCCTTCTCTCTTTCTCTTTCTGTTTCCCTCTGTGCATGTCTTTCTTTCCTTCTTTCTTCTTTCTTTCTTTCTTTCTTTCTTTCTTTCTTTCTTTCTTTCTTTCCCTTCCTTCCTTCCTTTTATTCTTTCTTTTTTCTTCCTTCTTTCCTTCTCTCTTTCTCTTTCTGTTTCCCCCTGTGCATGTGTTTTTCTTTCTTTCTTTCTTTCTTTCTTTCTTTCTTTCTTTCTTTCTTTCTTTCTTTCCTTCTCTCTCTCTCTCTCTCCTTCCTGCTGCCTCCTTCCCTCCCACTTTACCTACCAACTGTGCACTCCCCACATGTGCTGGACTCCAGTTCCCATACTTCCCAGCACTACATGGGGGTATTCAGTTAGGGAAAGTTCATTCCTATTCACGTTCATACTTCATCCTTGAGCTAGCTATGAACTTCACCTACTTTTCCGGGAGCGTGCCTGATTCCTTAAGCTTCACATGACCCCTCAGGTGGTCGAATATCATTGGAGTTTCATGCCTCTTGTGAACACATCCACCACCCGTTCCACTGACCTGCTTGACGGCGACTGATAACTTCTGGCAAAATTGAGTGCCCTCGGTGTAAGAAGAGAGAATTTTGTGTGGCTGGTAATCCCCCCCCCCAGTTTTTTGGGGAAAACTGTCCATATCGTTTCTTGCACGAGCATAGTTCCATCTCCTACCTCCCTTGTTCAAACACACAAGCACATGTGTGTACACCCACCCACCCACCCACCCACACACACACACACACACACGTGTCTCTCGGGAACAATGCTAGCATTTGTTTGCTAGTTTGTTTATTGATTACAAGTGTATGTCTTCTGTCTCCCTCTCCAAAGCGACTCCGAGCAGCTTAAATTAAAAGCCTAAATATAAAAGCACGGAAAGCATGATTAAAACTAAAGTGAACTTGAATGAATGAAAAAAAAAACCAAGAGCCCAAAGGTTAATTGCTGTCTGTTTTCCACCACCACCCGTTGACCACCCAACATTCTGGGGGGGGGGGTGTCAAAAGGGAAGCCATGTTGACCTCTTGTGTTCCGTGATGACCTCATGGACCAGAGTTGTGGGATTGTGAGTTATGGGATTGCGCATGGTGTTACTCTCCCCTTCCTATGCCCCTTTTCCTTTGCAAACCCCTTCAAGCTCCTTGCTTGATAAGGAGGTAAATATCTCAACGGCTTCCCAGCTTCCTGCAGGGCTTCAAAAATGTTTGCTTGTCAAAGGAAACGGGATCTATTGCAGGCAAGAAAGAGGATTTTGCCTGAGGCGCCCCACCTTCCTTCTTACTCGATTCCTCATTTGTTTCTGTTCAGCCTTCATTGGGAGCCTCCACCCTTCACCGAAACCTGATTTTTTAAAGAGACCCGTGGCTGGGAAGTCTAGAATTTCCTTGGGGGTCCGATGCGGGCAATGGGGTTGGATAGAAGAGAACAAGCAGCACTCAGATGTCAAGGCAGCCATCCTGCAGTTGCTTCTTTGTGCAACCACAATAGGATAGGATAGGATAGGATAGGATAGGATAGGATAGGATAGGATAGGGATGGAGAATAGAATAGAATAGAGAATGTAGAACAGAACAGAACAGAACAGAACAGAACAGAACAGAACAGAACAGAATAGAATAGAATAGAATATGGAATGGAATAGAGAATGTAGAATAGAATGGAATGGAATGGAATAGAATAAATAGAAAATATGGAATAGAATAGAATAGAAAATATGGAATGGAATGGAATAGAATAACAGAGTTGGAAGGGACCTTGGAGGCCATCTAGTCCAACCCCCTGCTCAGGCAGGAAACCCTATACCATTTCAGACAAATGGCTGTCCAGTCTCTTCTTAAAAACTTCCAGTGTTGGAGGCAAGTTGTTCCACCGATTAATTGTTCTGTCATTTTTTTTTACATCTAATTTACACCTCTGTGATTTCCTGGTGGTCTCTTTTCCAAGCGCTGTGAGTCAAATCAATTCCTGGCTTTTCTGCTCCCCACAGGTATGCATTTCACAGTTCTTCCTGGCTGGTGGCTGGCAAAGCTGATCCTGCCACGCCTGGGAGGGTGCACTATCACCCAGATTCCCCAGCGAGGGGCGCTCAGTGGATGAAGCAAATTGTGTCCTTTGACAAATTGAAGCTGACCAACAATTTACTGGATGACAATGGGCATGTAAGTGGTGGCTGGGAAAGGGAGAATCAGTTTTCCTGTGACTGTTAAGAGTCAGGTGACGTTCAAATGATTGAATGAATGATCAGATAGTCCATTTAAATTCTTCCCGAATCAATCAAGAAACTGTTGACCAGATCTACTGGGCTACAACAGATCTGTTGGGTTATGACAATGTGTCTATACCTTATCAGCCTGAACTGGCCTTGAAAATTCAGCAGGATTAAGACTTGTTTGGAAGACTCAAAATTGTGGGCTAAACTAAAAAGCTTAAATGGTTGGAAAACTGAATAATTGAAGGATAGAATGAGCAGGTTGTCCTGTCAAATTCTTCCCAAATTGATCAAGAAACTATTGACCAGATCTATTGGGCTACCATAGATCTATAGAAATCTATTGGGTTACAACCATGTGTATGCATCTTATTGGCCTTAACTGGCCTTGAAAATTCAGCAGGATTAAGACTTTGGTTGGGAACCTCAAGATTGTGGGTCAAACTGGGAAGATGAAAAAACATTTCTGACTTAAAGCATCTACTACATCAGGGGTCTTCAAACTTGGCCCTTTTATGACTTGTGGACTTCAACTCCCAGAATTCCTCAGTCAGCATGCCTGGCTGAGGAATTTTGGGAGTTGAAGTCCACAAGTCATAAAAGGGCCAAGTTTGAAGACCCCTGTCCTTTGCCTTTTAAAACTCAAACCATAGCTTTCCCAATGAAAAAATAACTCATTGTTTTAAGCTTTGGGGATCACCTTCCCCCAAAAAGATACTCTTCAGATCTTTCCTCTACAACAGAAGAAGATGATGGGTGAGGTGTCCACCACATTGGCTGGGAAGGATGGGGCTTGCTGTGTCGTGCAGCTGCAAAGTTGTAGAGTAGGGTTTTTCAACTTTGGTAACTTTTAAGATGCGTGGAGGTCTACTTCCAGAATTCTGCAAGTCGAAGTCCACACCTGTTAAAGGGTTGAGAAATCCCTACTCCACAACTTTGCAGCTGCGTGACACCACCAGCTCCATCATTCCCAGCCAACATGTGGGAACACCTCCCCCATCAACTTCTTCTGTTGTAGAAGAAGGATGTGAAGAGTTATCTTTTTTTGGGGGGGGGAGATGATCCCCAAGGCTTAAAACAATGAGCTATTTTTTTCCCCAGCCAACATGGTGGACAACTCCCCCATCCTTCTTGCCCAGCCGAGTTGAGCAAGCTGCCTTTGAAGTGGCCATTTTGTGAGGTCTCCTCCTCTTTCTCTTCTCCGCTACCGCCTCGATGTGGCCGAACGGACCAGTTATACGATTTCCCTCGCTCGTTTTTGTTATTCAGATCATTTTGAACTCCATGCACAGATACCAGCCCCGTTTCCACGTGGTCTACGTGGACCCGCGGAAAGACAGCGAGAAGTACGCCGAGGAGAACTTTAAGACCTTTGTCTTTGAGGAGACCCGATTCACTGCTGTCACGGCCTACCAAAACCATCGGGTGAGTATCTGGAATTAATTAATGAGACGTAGTCATTTATCAACGCCCGCCTGCCCTTGCCTTAAAAGCCACCTTCCCCTGTCCAGAACATCTCCATCTTAGTGACATGATGGATGAAGAGCCGGAAAAGAGAAGGTAGGAGCTCGTTGGGCGCAGTCAATCAACCAAACTTTGCTTGTTTCAGTGGGAATTTTTTTTTTTTTTTTTGGTGCAAATCTCTTAAAGGCGACGCCTTCCTGTTTAAATCATCTCAGATGTGAGGGACTGGAGGAAAGAATTAAGGCAGCTTGCAATCAGAATCTGGCTAATTAAAATTAGGCTTTCTTCTCTAGTTTTAGCAACTCTGCGGGGTTGCTAAATGAGGTTCCTTCACCCATCTCCACAGGAAAAAGAAAGGACAAATGTTTAGGATGCCAACCCGAACAGATGTCGGGTGAAAAAGACAAGAAATGATTTATTTGTAACTAACCTCTTTGGTTGAGTAGTAATAATAATAGTAGTAAAGTTGGAAGGGACCTTGGAGGTCATCTAGTCCAACCCCCTGCCCAGGCAGGAAACCCTACACCATTTCGGACAAATGGCTGTCCAGTCTCTTCTTAAAAACTTCCAGTGTTGGAGCATTCACCACTTCTGGAGGCAGGTTGTTCCACTGATTAATTGTTCTCACTGTCAGGAAGTTTCTCCTTAGTTCTAGGTTGCTTCTCATGTGCTTTGATGTGCTTTGATGTGCTCCTCACCGAAGAAAATCAGAACAATTTTGGGATCTGTTTCACAAATCAAATCTCTTTCCAGATAGTCCTTGACTTACGACAGTTCCCTTAGCAATGGTTCAAAGTTAGAAGGAGACCGAAAAAAGTGCTTTATGACCTGTTTTTTCACACTGGTGACTGTTGCAGCATCTCCTTGGTCATGTGATCAAAATTTGAACCCTTGGCAACTGGTTCATATATATGACAGTCGTGGTGTCCCGTGACCTGACAATGGGGAAGCCAGATAACAACCCTGTTATTAACTTAACAACTGCAGTGATTCGCTTAAGGTCGTAAAATGGGGCAAACCTCTCCTGACCAATGTCTCGCAGAGCAACAGAAATGAGTGAGGTTTTCTACTGATGATGTTACGTAGTTGGGTAATGAAAGGTCTACAAGAAAACAACATAGTCCAGAGAGCACCAAGGATTCCTCATCTCTGGAAACAGGACATCCCACGAATTCTTCCCCCCCAGCAGAGCTGATGGGAAAACATCAAAGCAGACTCTGGAAAAAGCTGATTAATTTTGCACCCCCCACCCCTTAATCCAGAGGTCCCCAACATTTTTGGACACCAGGGACCGGTTCCGTGGAGAGAGGTTTTTCCACGGAGTGGAGAGTGTGTGGTGTTTTTTTTATAACATGTATTTATTGATTTTCCAGTTTTACATTTAAGTATTTGGAAAGCAGCATGGTGTTATGGTACCATAACAAAATCTTTAGTACATATCTCAGGTTACATCATCAAAAAATCCCTTCTCTATTTCCCTTAACATTTACTGTATCATATTTAAGCTAATAGGTTTCTAGTTGTAACAAGCTCAGTTAAAACATTTATCCTTATATTTTTGCTTATACATATTCATATCCTGTATCTGAATTTTAGCTAATTTTTAATTAGAATATTCCCATTTAACCTTTAATATCCATATATTTACATTCCGGATAACCCAAATTTCCTTTATTTCACTCTATAAAAATTACAATATCCAAAGTATACCTATTACTTACTTGAATATATTCTTATTTTATTTCATAAACGTTTTCTATTTCTCATCCTAGTACATCACTACTTGCTAATGGAATATCCTCCATTGTCTTAAATCCATCATCTGGGCTCTTTGGACTAAACAAGTTGTGGTTTTGTGTGCTGCCTGCATCCCGCGGATGGGGCTTTGTTTGTTTGTGTGGAACGGTTGCTGGCATGCCGCGGCCCTCTACCGGTCCACAGACTGAGGGTTGGGGATCCCTGCCTTAATCCATTAAATGGGTGCACTGCTGGGGTAGCCAGCTGTAAGTCCTCCACATAACACATAAAACTCAGACGCTGGGCGTTGATCGTGACATATTCCAGAAGTTTCAATTTGGTAACATCTGGAACGTTAAGAGGTTCCTCCTAACCATGATATGGGATCGTTAGCCAACTGGCAACCCAGAAACCAGATATTTGCACGGAGCATTGTCTTCAGTTGTACTTACCAGCTTCCCATGCACGCAATTACTATGCCCCAACGAAGCAACGTTGTGTGAATTTGCAGCTGGGGATAAAAACACCATGTCCCTGCATCTGTTTATACATCTGGGAGATCTTCGTGCCCAGAATGTGCCCATGTAGCCAAAAAGTCCTTTCATCGCCAGACTCCAAAGATTATGGATGGCTTGTGTCTAATGTGGCCGGCATATTATCAACGCCGGAAGATTTTTTTTTTTGTCTTTCGCAAAGCCCAGATGGCAAAGATGCATCTACAGAGAAGAAAACCATGAAATCAGCAAAGCCCAAATTCCAAAGGAACTTTTAAATGCTTCGAATCGCCGGGCGGTTCAATCAGAAGTAGAAAAAAAACTTGTGTTTTTTGTGTTAAAAAAAACTCCTTGGAGACTTTGCAGCCTTCTCTTCAACCCAGAGTCGAAGCCACGTAGGGCACGGATTGTCCTCGACTTACAACAGTCGGCTTAGCGACCGTTCAAAGTCGTAAACGGCAGTGAAAAAAAAGGACTTACGACCGTTTTGCCTATTTAACGACAGTTGAGACAGCTCCACGGTCACGTGATCAAAATCCAAAGGCTCGGCAACTGGCATGTACTTAGGATGGTTGCAGTGTCCCCGGGATCACGTGATCATCTTTTGAGATCTTCCGACCAGCAAAGTCAATGCGGAAGCCAGATTGACTTAACGACTGTGTGGCTAACTTAACAATTGCAGCAATGAACACTTTAACAAGTGTCTTGCTTAACGACAGAAATTGTGGTCGTTAAGTGGAGGACTACCTGTACTTTAGAAGAAGAACTAGAGTCAAAGATGGTCCTACCTGGATCCGAGTTGGTTAACATCGCTGGGATTTAACTCATATTAGGGGTTTATAGGAAAGCAAAACTCCCCTGCTTTGGAAAAGCGAATTCTTCTCTTTCTCATTGATGTACACCGCTTAGAGAGTGCTTGCATTTAAAGTGGTATATAAGTTTCATAAATAAATAAATAAATAAATGATGGATGTGCCATCTTGGGTCTCCCTGATTTAGAGGGCAGATGATGGTTTGCTTCCATCAAAGGGTAACACATCAGTTTTTAAGAAGGGACTGGACAGCCATTTGTCTGAAATGGTATAGAGTTTGCTACCTAAGCAGGGGGTTGGTCTAGATGACCTCCAAGGTCTCTTCCAACTCTGTTATTCCATTCCATTCTATTCTGTTCTATTCCTTATAATGTTCTATTCCTTATTCCGTTCTATTCTGTTCTGTTCTATTCAGTTTCATTCCATTCTATTCTATTCCTTATTCTATTCTGTTCTGTTTTATTCTGTTCTGTTTTGTTCCTTATAATTCTATTGCTTATTCTATTCTATTCTATTCTATTCTATTCTATTCTATTCTATTCTATTCTATTCTATTCTGTTCTGTTCTGTTCTGTTCTATTCTGTATTTTATTATTCTATTCTATTCTATTCTATTCTATTCTATTCTATTCTATTCTATTCTATTCTATTCTATTCTATTCTATTCTATTCTATTCTATTCCGGGGAACCCTGGGAGTTGAAGTCCACCCATCTGAGGAATTCTGAGAGTTGAAATCCACACATCTTTACATCTTATGTTCAAAACTCCGAAAGTTCCTTCTGGGAGGCTTATCAAGGAGACTCGCTCTTTCGTGCCCAGCAGCTTCTCCAGCCAGATAATGTACATTTTGCATCTCCACCAAGTTCTGCAGACTGTCTGAAGAGCTTTCGGCCTCTTCTGTTTTTCCTTAAGCATTTCATCTGCTAAATCCGTTGATGGCTTTCTGAAGGAATTCGATCACCCTGGGAGGCCTGATTCTGGAGAAGCAGAGATCTCTGCTTTCCCTGCCCCCCCCCCCTCAAAATTGGCAAAACAGCACGATTCGGGTTCAACTGATCTCCCCGTATTATCGGTGGAACCATAGGCAGCTCCCATCCCTTCTCCTCCCCCACCAGTGCAATTCACACACCCCAAAGGGAGCCCCTCCCTGCTCTTCGTTAGCGTTGGATAATGTTGGGCCCCCATATTTTTGCATTTGCTTGGATCAGCTTCTGTGAGCTGGCTGTGTTAGAATAATACCGAGAAGTCCTCTACATTTCTGAATTATGCACCAGTATATTTTGCTTTGGTGGTGCATGCACGGAATAGAGAAGTGTATTTTATTTATTTTTTAATTTGTTTTGTTATTTATTTTTTATTTTATTTTACTTTATTAATTTTATATTTTTATTTTATTTTACTTTATTTTACTTTATTATTTTATTTTATTAATTTATTTTACTATTTTACTTTATTTTACTTTATATTTTATTTTACTTTATTTTACTTTATATTTTATTTTATTTTACTTTATATTTTATTATTTTATATTTTATTTTGTATTTTATTATTTTATTTTACTTTATTTTACTTTATATTTTATTTTATTATTTTATTTTATATTCTATTTTATTTCTTTATATTTTATTTTATTTTATTGTTTTATTTTATATTTTATTTTGTATTTTTTTATTTTATTTTATATTTTATTTTATTTTATATTTTATTTTATTATTTTATTTTATTTTATTATTTTATTTGTATCCTGCCTTTATTAGTTTTACAAATAACCCAAGGTGGTGAACATATCCAACACACCTTCCTCCTCCTATTTTCCCCACAACAACCTTGTGAGGTGGGTTGGGCTGAGAGAGAGGGACTGGCCCAAAGTCACCCCGCCAGTTTTTCATATTTAAGACAGGACTCGAATTCCCAGTCTCTTGGATTGACCCAAAGTCACCCAGCTGGCTTTGACACCTAAGGCAGAACTAGAACTCACCATCTCCTGGTGATTGGTCCAAAGTCACCCAGCTGGCTTTTATGCCTAAGGTGGGACTAGAACTCGCCATCTCCTAGCCTGGTGCTTTAACCAAAAGACCAGGAGTCCCCTATTTGCAAGTGGGCCGTGCAAGTGGCTGGCCAGAATGCATGCGCGTGTGCGTGCAATTCAATTTGCACAAGCACTATGCCCCCCAAAATAGTCCTGCATGTAAAAATCCTCCCAGAAGGGGGCGGCGCTGACCTGACTTTCAGTGAGTTTTTCAAAAGCAAGGTTGAACTAGGATGGGAGACCACCAGAAAAACCCAGAGGCTGTCGATTAGGAAATGGAAAAATCCACCAAGAACGTTGCACAGAAGAAATAGAAAAGAAACCCGGGGGGTGTGTGTGTTTGTGCTTGATTTGAATCTTATGCTTCCTCCTGATGGACTTACGATGCTCTTGCTTTGCTGGGATCACAATTCCGCTTGAACTGATCTGCAGAAGTGCTTGTTTGCCTACATGTGCCATTTCCTGCTAAATATAAGAAAATGGTAATCGTGTTCGAGGAGGGGGAAAAGGAGAGGGTGAGGAAGAAGAAGAGATGTTTTCATAATAACGGAGAAAGAAGAGGAGGAGGAGGAGGAGGAGAAGGAGCAGGAAGAGAGAGAGAGAAGGGGGGGAGGTGCAGGAGGAGGAGGAAGAGGAGGAGAAGATGTTTCCAGAATAATGGAGAAAGAGACGGGAAGGCTATTTCCTTTCATAATGGAAATAGTATTACAATAGTGAAGAAGGAGGAGATGGAAGAGAAGAATTTTTTTTCAAAAGAGGAGGAGGAGGAGGAGGAAGAGGAGGAGGAGAGGAGGAGGAGGAGGAGGAAAGAAGGAGCAGCGATGGAGCCCCAAAAAATTAGGGGAACAATGGAAGCAAAGCGTGAGGGAGGCTGTGCCTTTAAGAAGCGATTTCCAGACTGGCATCTCTCTGATCGCTTAGAACAGCTGCTTATTTTCTCTTCTGCTTTCTATCACTTTGACCTCCAAGGGCTGAACTGTCACCGAGGGGCTTAAAGTTTGTTTTTCAACCCATTCCGGAAACTCACAATCATTATACATTGTCCCTGGATTTGTTTAAATATAAAGGGGTTATAAAGGAGAGGGGAGGGGGCGAATGTCCTTCCCCCCTTCATTCTTCTCCCAACCCCAACCCCCCAGTGAATGAAATAAATACTCTGTAGTCTGGATATTTTGCAGGTAATACGTGCTTTTCAAAATGGGTCTGAAACGTAAAAGATGCCTCTGTCCTAGAGCCAAGAATAAGACTTAAATGAGCAAGAGCAATAGTGCTTAGACTTATATACCGCTTCACAGTGCTTTACGGCCCTCTCTAAGCGGTTTACAGAGTCAGCCTGTGGCCCACAACAATCGGGGTCCTCATTTTACCGACCTCAGAAGGATGGAAGGCTGAGTCAACCTTGAGCCGGTCAGGATCGAACTCCTGGTTGTGGGCAGAGTTAGCCTGCAATGCTGCATTCTAACCACTGCGCCACCATAGGAATGAAATAGAATAGAATAGAATAGAATAGAATAGAATAGAGAAGAGATAAGAGGGAAGAGAGAATAGAGAGAATAGAGAACAGAGAATAGAACAGAATTAAAATAGGAATAGAATAGAATTAAAATAGGAATAGAATAGAATAGAATAGAATAGAATAGAATAGAATAGAATAGAATAGAATAGAAATATAGAATAGAATAGAATTACAGGATTGAATAGAATAGAATTACAGGATAGAAAAGAACAGAATTACAGGATAGAACAGAACTGAACAGCAATAGCACTTAGACTTATATGCCATTTCCTAGAGCTTTACAGCCCTCTCTAAGCGGTTTGCAGACTTTACAGCTTTACAAGCAACACAATTTATAGTTGAGAAACCTGAGGTGATAATCCATGTGGCGGCTATTCAAAACCAGCAACGTTGACCGCAGCCGTTTTCAAAAGAGCGGCATGCAAATACGGGCAGTTCCCACCTTACAGTGATTTGTTTAGTGACCGTTCACAGTTACAACTTCACTGACAAAAGTGACTTAGGATCATTTCCCAGACCTAACAACCGTTGCAGTCAGTCCCATTCAGACGCTTGGCAACCAACTCATATTTATGACGGTCACTGTGTCCCGTCTGTGTATGTGTGTGTGTGTGTGTGTGTGTGTGTATGACGCGATCCCCTTTTGCGATCTTCTGAAAAGCAGAGTCAGTGGGGGAAGCTGGATTCACTTAACAGCCGTGTGACTAACTTCACAACCGCAGAGATTCGCTTAAGAACAAGGAAATCGTGAGATGACTCTAAAACCACTTCCCTAATTCTCTCCTTCAGATCACCCAGCTTAAGATTGCCAGCAACCCATTTGCAAAAGGATTCCGGGATTGCGATCCTGAAGATTGGTAAGCCTGTTTAATTGGTTCTTCTCTTCTACAATGTGAAATCGAATACAGGACACAATAGCAGAGTTGGAAGGGACCTTGGAGGTCTTCTAGTCCAGCCCCCTGCTCAAGCAGGAGATCCTATATCATTTCAGACACGTGGCTGTCCAATTAGCTTCTTAAAAATCTCTAGTGTCGGAGCACCCACAAGACAAGTTGTTCCACTGATTAATGGTCCTCCAATTAATTAAGCACTAACTAACAAATGGATTAATTGGTCCGTCTCGGGCTTGACTCAGATGGGGAACTTAATCTGCTTGTACAAAAAATGTGGTTCGTCCATCGATTTTTGATGAAGACCTTGACATCTTGTGGGTTATGGGCCATCAATGATGTATAGTCCAAAAATACGATTCATACAAAAACGGAGCCCCCTCTGCAAGGGGGGGATGAGGAGGTATCTTCCCTCTGTTCAATCACAGAGTAGAACAGTCTTCTGATCCCCCCCTCCCTCTTTCCTCCCTACCCCCATAACAGGCCTAGGAATCACCGACCAGGAGCCCTGCCTCTCATGAGCGCCTTCGCGAGGTCGAGAAATCCTGTGTCTTCCCCAGTGCACCAAAATGGAACGGACAAAGGTGAGTCCACCTGCACTATCACTCTAGGATAGTCACGGCTGCACAGGAAAAAAGTAGCCAAAAAGGGGGGAGCTTAGTCATTTCCTTATGGATAATTCCGTGTCCATCACCCCCAGTCATCTAATGCTCTCTCTCTCTCTCTAATCTCCATCTATCATTCATTCATCTCTCTCTTTATCTTGCTATTTCAGTTTCTGTCTCTATCAATCATATTTTTATCTATCAATCATCAATCTCTATCTTCTATATCTTTCTATCATCTATATCATTTATCATCTACCATCTACCATCTGTCTGTCTGTCTGCCTGTCTGCCTGCCTATATAATCTCTATATCATTCATTTATCTTTCTCTCTTGCTATATCTCTCTATTAATCATTTTATATCTATTTCTTATCTATCTATCTATCTATCTATCTATCTATCTATCTATCTATCTATCTATCTCTATCATCTCTATCATTCCTATCTATCTATCTATCTATCTATCTATCTATCTATCTATCTATCTATCTATCTATCTATCTATCATCTATCATCTATCACCTATCTATATCATCTGTCTGTCTGTCTCTGGGCAATTCCCAATCAAACATTAAAAGCCACATAAAATCATTTTAAAACTATAAATCTCCACCCATTCCAACATTAACATGGATTTCAGGCAACGCTACTTGAAAGCACCATTACGGTGCCGTCAGCCCCACAAAACCAGCCATGTCTGTTGTGTGGACGGGGCCTTAAGGTTGCCCCCTTTAGGGTCCACGTCAACCCTGCCGTGCGGGATTTTGCTCTCCCTTCGCCCTCCGAAAGTGCACCCTTGGGTCTTAAGGGAGTGACGCACAGGGACCTGCCATTAAAGGCGATGCACCGCCAGATCAGCTAACTAGTTAAGACACAGCGCTTGGCAATTTGCCAGTCTGCTTTAGAGGATTACAAGAAATCACAAAGAGCAAAACGTCTAACCAGGATTTAAGAGATGGAAGTTCGCTCTTCTTTACTGGGCTCTTAGTGGCTGATCTTTTATTGTGCTTTTCCTGGCTGATCTGGTTCTTCTTCGGGTGTGTGTGTGTGTGGGGGGGAATTTTGCTCTTAATGCATCTCCTTGCAAACTCATCAAAAGGATTTAATTCCCAAGACAGCCAGCTTTGTAAATAGGTGGTTTGACTTCAGAGGGTGGCGGGGGGGGGGAGCAAAATTGATCCAACTAGCTGTATCACCATCCAGCAATCTGAGTCTACCTGGGAAAAAAAACAACAACAGGTCCCTACAAGCAAATGTTGTCCTGGGGTGCAAAGAATCCTGCAAAGAATAAGGGTGTGTAAGTTAACAGTAGCTGTTCAGTTCGTCAATGAAACATTCTGGGTCCTGTTTATTTTGGGAAAAGGCAGAACTTTCAGTAGCGTTGTTCAGGAAATATTTGAAGGCTAGTCAAATTGCAGTAGCACGTTTTTCCGTAATAACGCAATGAACGACCAAACAGTCTCCAGGTTAGCGTGTCAGCTGAAGCCCACAAAACCAAGCCAGCTTAAAACTAACCACACCCAGCAGTGATGTGAGGACCCAGATTGTTGGGGGCAATGTAAATATATATATATACATTGCTTACTGGTGTACACCGCTTAGTGAGTGCTTGCACTTAAAGCGGTATCTAAGTCTCATAAATAAAAAATAAATAAACCTCTGAGGTTAGGATAGTTCTGCTTTGAATGAGCTGTGTGAACCCCAAAGGTGCTTTTTCAACAGGCAAATGGACTTTCTTGTTTTTTCTTTGAAGATGTTTCACTTCTCATCGAAGGAGCTTCTTCAGCTCTGACTGGATGGTGGGGGAGTGGAAGGATTTATACTCCTTGCAGACAGCTGGTCATTTGCATCCTTTGAGAGAGCCGTTGAGGCCTCTTGGAGGTTTATCTGTGAAGGTTCCACACCCATTTGCACCACTCAGGTGACCCTGAGGACACAGATAAACCTCCAGGTGGCTTCAATGACCCTCCAAAAGAAGGCAAATGACCAGCTGTCTGCAACGAGTATAAATCCTTCCATTCCCCCACCATCCAGTCAGAGCTGAAGAAGCTTCTGGGAGGAGAAGCGAAACGTCTTCAAACAAAAAACAAGAAAGTCCAGTTGCCTCCAGAAAAAGTGCCTTTGGGACCTGGATGACTGAGAACCTCCATGGATGAGTTGTGTGGATGCAACCTCTGATAACTCTGGGTTGACAAGCAAAGAATGGACGAAAGAGCATTGTCCAGAGAGAAAGATGTACTCAGGAGAGACTATAGCAAGAGCATTTAGACTTACATGCTGCTCCCTAGTGCTTTACAGCGGTTTACAATCTCAGCAAATTTCCTCCAACCATTTGGGTCCTCACTGCAGAAATTCTGGCCTGGGGTGGGCAGGTGAATGACCTCAATTATTCTGTCTGTCTTTCTCTGAACGGCTGAATTAAGCTACAGCTTAATCATACAGGTAGTCCTTGATTATATATAAAACCGAGTCTAAAATTTCCACTGCTAAGGGAGACAGTTGTTAAGTGGGTTTTGCCCCGTTTTCTTGCCAAAGTTGTTAAGGGAATCTCTGCAGTTGTTAAAATAATAACACGGTTATTAAACAAACCTGGCATCCCCCGTTGACTTTGCTTGTCAAAAGGGGAATGGCGCGACAGTCCCCCTGGGCACTGCGACCATCATAAATACAAATACACGATTTTGATCAGTGACCGCAGGGTCGTAAGTGTGAAAAGGGCCCTAAGTCCCTTTTTTTCAGTGCCGTTGTAACTTGGAACGGTCACTAAAGGAATAGCTGTAAGTCGAGGACTACCTAACGTGGAGATGTCGCTTGCAGTTCCAAGGAAGATCTCCAACCCTGTGGCTTCATTGGGGTTCATGAGATTCCTAACAGATCAGCCTGTCACCCACCGAGCTGACAGCCCTCCCCCCCCAGAGCAAAGCTGGAATAAAGCAACCGGCTTCGAACACAGCCCAATCTATTTCACCCCATCAATCCTAAAAAGAAAATTAACTTGCTATTCCAATGTATGTACAAATACAATTGGAATTCCAATCGAACTTTCATTGAATTAAATGTTCAGGGTTTTCTTACCATCTGCTCAAGGATTTAATATTTTCTTTGCCCTCCCGTGTAAACTTACAACCAATTCACATTAAATATGACTCATTTTCCCCCCCTCCCCCCATGTATCTTTTTTATTGTTCATTTACCCTGTAAACGAATTCCCGGTGTTTCCACAAGAGCTATTTTACACAAGCAATTTTCTTGTACAAACAAACAAAAGGATAGGTTGTGGGAGAAGTTGCAAAAAAGAAAGAAAGGAAAGGAAAGGAAAGGAAGAAAAAAGAAAGACTCCCCAACAATACCCAGTAATTGCCTTTAACCTCCTCAAAAACCTGCTCCAGAGATCTATTTAAGCTTTCTCGCTGATTCTATTTCCATTACACAGAATAAACAGTTGCTCAGGAGAAGTAGAAAGAACAAGAGAGGGGGGCCCTTTCTCCCAGCGCACTCCGAGCCTATTAAAATAAAGAAAAGCCTCTATTTGTTTAGCGTTATACAATTGCAAAAATTTCAGGCGTGTGCAAACGTGTCACTCAACCCCGCTCGATTTATCAAAGTCGAAATGCCTTGTCTCGGGAGCTGGGCTCTTTGCTGAACACTATGTCAAACAGTTCATCTTTTTAAAAAAAGAAAGAAAGAGAGACAGAGAGAAAGAAAGAAAGAAAGAAAGAAAGAAAGAAAGAAAGAAAGAAAGAAAGAAAGGAAGGAAGGAAGGAAGAAAGAAAGAGAGAAAGAAAGAAAAAGAGAAAGAAAGAAAAAGAGAAGGAAGGAAGAAAGGAAGGAAGGAAGGGAAGAAGGAAGGAAGGAAGGAAGGAAGAAAGAAAAACCTAAACTTTGGGATATTTCTGCATTCTTACTCTCGTCTCTGTTCATGTCAAACAGTCCGTCTGAAAAGCAATCGCAGTGTGCATACCTATACACTCACAATCACACAAACACACTGAGAAGTCTCCGTTTGTTTCCTTCTTGTGGAGAAAACATTGTGCTGGCTTTCCGTGGAACTGCCTTGTCATGAAGGTGGGGGTGAAAAGGTATTTCTGAACCTCACAGGTGACTTCAGAGCAGGAGACATTAAAAAAAAACAACAGAACAGAGTTGGAAGGGATCTTGGAGGTCTTCTAGTTCAACCCCTTGCTCAAGCAGGAGAGCCGATACCATTTCAGACAAATGGTTGCCCAATCTCTTCTTAAAAACCTCCAGTGTTGAAGCACCCACAACTTTTGGACGCAAGCCGTTCCACTGATTAATTCTTCTCACCATCAGGAAAAATCTCCTTAGTTCCAGGTTGCTTCTCTCCTTGTTTAGTTTCCATCTGTTGCTTCTTGTCCTGCCTTCAGGGGCTTTGGTGCTCCTCTTCTTTGTGGCAGCTCCTCAGATATTGATACACTGCTATCATGTCACCCCTAGTCCTTCTTTTCATTAAGCTAGACATACCCAATTCCAATAAAAAGAACAACCAGATCCAATATTCTCTTGATTAGTAGGGGCATTATAACTCTGAGGTGTCCTGAGACAGCTTAAAGACCAAGCAGTCTAGTATCTCAAGCTTCCTCTTTGGTGGATCACAACCCACTTCATCAGAAAGTCTTGCATCTGAATTAAAGTATCTGAGATAGTGCCATCTTTCCATCTGAAGACGAAGACAGCTCTGTGTCCAGAGCACACAAGAACAGCTACAGCTACTTAGCTTAGCGGCTCCCATCTTGGTGAAATAGTGTCAGATGATCCCTTGAACCTTCTCCTCACGGTGGTAGGAAGCTTATTTTTCCTCCTTCTGAATTTCTAGGGTAAGGACAACCTAGATGCTTTTTAAGACTGGGGGGCTACTTCCCAGCACCAAACACAAAATGAAGAAAGTGACAGAAGGGGGCAAAGACAGAATAGATGACTCTGTGTCAATTAATGTAGAATGGAGAAGGTTAGCTTCTACATTCTACACTGAATGCAGAATTGACATTGACCCTCAATTCTACACTGAATGTAGAATGTAGAATTCTGCGATCCGGAATGTAGAAGACTAGCCCAAAGTTGTGTGGTTTGCTCGCCTTCTCTGCAGATGCTGGACCTAATGAACTGAAACATCTGGGCACTGCACCTGTCCTTGCATAGGGAACCTGATCCCTACGCCTTTATAATTCCGTTGTAAAGTAGGTTTCATGCTTTCACTCCGCAACCTCAGGAGTGCAAGAACAGGAACAGAATGAAACTGATATACGGCATGACGTAATGGAATACGTGGGTGACCTTGGGGGAAGATGCAGCCTAGGAAACAATCAGACAAGAGCGGCAGGGCCCCCCAAGAGCGGATTAAACAATCAGAGGAAGAAATTTAGGAAGGACCCACCTTAATTGCTCAGGCAATTAAAAGGGGGGTGGGTGGGAAGTTTGTATGCTGTTATTATAAACTTTTACAATAAAGTAGAAGTTTAGTGCATCTAGACAGGTTTCCTGTCTGGTTAACCCAGGGAAGGCTGGAGACGTGCCAAGAAATTCCTAAGCCTAGGTGAAGGGGAACTTGCAGCTATCTCGACAGAATGGTATGTGAGAATGACCTTGAGGGAGAAGGAAGAGTTGCAGACTGAACAAACAGCATGGACAACATTTCCCAGCCCAACAGGAGGAGAGAGGGTGTGGGAAAAAGTTCGCAAGGGACCCTCCCAAGTTTTCTGGGGGGTAGAAGGGGAGAGGGGGAAAAATGCTTTCAGTCTTGCCATTCTGTTAGTGCAGTGGTTCTCAACTTTTTTAATGCCGTGACCCCCAACCAGTCGTAAGTCGAGGACTACTCAACCGGCTGTAAGTCGAGGACTACTCCACTGGTGCAGCACCGTTTGCAGAATGGGACTTTTGGCGGGCTCAGCAGGGCAGAGACAGCCTAGACAATTCCTATTGGCTTTTGAAAGCCAATAGAATTAGACTCTATTCAAGAGAGTCTCTTCTATTGGCTTTCAAAAGCCAATAGAATAAAAGGGAATAGCACAGCTAAGGAAAAAGGGGGAAAAAATGGCGGACTACATTGTTTGGCGACCCCCGTGAAATGGTCGTTCGACCCCAAATGGGGTCCTGACCCACAGGTTGAGAATCACTGTGTTAGTGTAACCTTGCAAAGCCGGTAGTCCTTGACGTACCACCACAGTGGAGCACAAAATTTCTGCTCCTCTTGAGACAGTGGCTAAGTGAGTTTTGTTTGCCATTTTCACAACCTTTTCGGCCGCAGTTGTTATCCAACTAACAAAATAGAATCTAGAACAGAGTAGCTTACTCCGGGGCATCACCTGGATTTACACAACCTGCGGAATGAATGTGGACTATGGCTTAACAAATCTATCGTTAAGAATCATCCTTGCTGAATCAGGCAAAAAATGGCCAATTAGATGTCTCTGCAAAGCCAGGGGATTCTGGGAGTTGAAGTCCACCTGTGTTAAAGCTGCCAAGTTTAGAGGCCCCTGCCCTACGCATTTACACTGCAGAGGCCACTAACTAGAGTCTTGGAGATGTCACACGTCGCTGACCCCTTCTTATACTTTCTCCCCCGCTCCTCTTTCCTGTTCTATCATGTGCTGCAGATATAGTGGACAGTCGACGGGAATATGAACGGGAATCGGCTAGTGGGACACCACTCCACGCTGATCCAACTCATCAGCAGCTCATGTCTCGGGTGTTAAGTCCAGCACTCCCGGTTCCGGGTGGAGGCGGCTTGGTTCCACTCCCTAGTCCAGCTGGAAGCCGGCCTAGTCCCCCCCATCACGAGTTGCGGCTGGAACCCCCTGCTTCCGAGCCTCTCCATCACCACCCCTACAAGCATCCGGTCTCAGCTTACGACCATTATCTAGGAGCCAAGAGCCGGCCAGCCCCCTATCCCTTGCCTACTATCCGGGGACACAGTTACCACCACCACCACCACCATCACATGAATCCAGCTGCTGCCGCTGCTGCAGCTGCGGCTGCCGCCAACATGTATTCCTCTGCTGGCGCTCCCACAAGCTACGACTACGGACCGAGATAACATCTCCGATGCAAGATCCTTGAGCTCGGATTGACTCTTTGCATGGTGTGAATTGCTCAGTACCTTTGGGAAGAGATGCCCGTTTTGTTGACTTGGGGTGGGGAGGGGAATCTGCCATCGTCCCTTGTGCACACGGTTTTCTTCCTGGCACCATCCTTCCACCACTGTTGTTGGACACGTCGTTCAAGATTCACGTTGTCTTGTTCTATCCGGGGGATGTAATATTTAGCTCATGTTAGAGGCGTTGTGGTGGAGTAATGGGAGGCTGGCGTTCTCTTGGATTTGCTTTGCGTCGTCGCTGCTGTGAGGCTAGAAGGGCAGTTTCTCCTCAGCCTTTCCCTTGACCCCTTTATGTGCAGCTGCAGTTCCCACCTCCCTTACAAAGTGTTAGGGTGTATCATTTCCTGGCTGCTCTAGCACTGATACAGCGCTATACAGGGAGTCCTTGACCTACCACTTCATTTAGTGACTTTTCAAAGTTACAACGGCACTAAAAACAAGTGACTTAACGGCTGTTCTTCACACTAACCATCATTACAACAGCCACCCAAGTCACTGGATCAAAATTCGGACACTTAGCAACTGGCATGTACTTGTGACAGTTGCATTGTCCTGGGAATAGCTTCCAACAAGCAAAGTCAATTGAGGGGAGGGGGGATGGAGAGCCAGATTCACGTAATGACAGCATGATTCATTTAACACCTGCAACGATTCGCTGAACGACTGTTGCAAAAGTCATAAAATGAGGGACAACTTAACGACTGCCCTGCTTAACAACAGAAATTTTGAGCTCAATTGTGGTCGTAAGTCAAGGACTACCTGTATGTTCCCCATCGCCCAGTTACCGTTCTTCCCAGTGGGGACCACGTCACCTACCAGGACTCGTTTTACAATGTTGGTGATCCAATCTCAGCTATCTCTATTGGGAAGAAGGTGGGAGCAACTGATTGACACAATAGTCTACTTCTGACCCTGTAGAGATTGCCCCATCTGGGTATGGCTCAGGAATTCTGGGAGCTGAAGTCCACAGGTCATAAAGGGGCCATGGTTCCCCACCCCCGGAGTACACCAATCTGCATTACAAATATGCTGGAACAATAGCAATAGCCCTTAGACTTATATATCGTGTCACCGTGCTTTAAAGCCCTCTCTAAGCGGTCGACAGGGTCAGCCTATTATCCCCAACAAATCCAGGTCCTCATTTTACCGACCTCAGAAGGACGGAAGGCTGAGTCAATCTTAAGCCGGTCAGGATCAAACTGCTGGCAGTCGGCAGAGTTAGCCTGCAATACTGCATTCTAACCACCGCGCCACCATGGCTGTAGAATAGAACAGAACAGCAATAGCATTAGCACTTAGACATATATACCGCTTCACGGTGCTTTACAGCCCTCTCTAAGCGGTTTACAGAGTCAGCCTGTTGCCCCCCAACAATCTGGGTCCTCATTTTAGGATGGAAGGCTGAATCAACCTTGAGCCGGTCAGGATCGAACTGCCAGCAGTGGACCTGCAGAATTAGCCTGCAGTGCTGCATTCTAACCACTGCGCCACCCTGGTTCTTGTGCACCCCTGCCTGCCTCCCTAACACAATCAAGATCAACTGTCTACAATTCTGGGCAGTTCCTTTAGTCTTCTGAGTGACGGGCACAGCTGACGATTGTCAGAGCGTGCAGTCTCTCCTGACCTGGAGCCAGCTGTCACACGGGGGCATGTGCTTGGCATATGCAAGCACATGACAGGCATGGGCAGGGTGCGCACTGACATGCTGACTGTGGCATCTCTTGATCCCCTGCCACACAGCCTGTCCTGATCCAGGCCCCCGTTTTGGGCCGGTGCCAGGCCGACCTTGTCCTTAAGTCCTGGAATTCTCATTGTCACTAACAAGGCATCTAGGAAGCCCGGCCAAGCCCACCCGCCAGAAGCATGGATTTCATGAATACAGGTGGTTCTCGACTTACAACTGTTCCTTTAGTGTCCGTTCTGAAAAAAAGGGACTTCTGACATCCCCACGGTCAGGCGACCGAAATTCACACGCTTGGCAACTGACTCACATTTATGACGGCCGCAGTGTCCCCGGGGGAGTCACTTGTTTCCCACCCCCCCTTTTGCAACCTTGGGACAAAAGTAAAGGTGGGAAGTTGGACTCGCTTAACGGAGCTGTTGCGAACGTCACCAATTGTGGCGATTGACTTAAACCAAGGCGGCAAGGAAGGTCATCAAACGGGGGCAAAAAACCCTGCCTCACTTAGCGACAGAAATGGGTGTTCGTAAGCCGAGGACTATCTGTATTCCCCATCCCAACAGTGTATTAGGGGCAGTGGATGCCAATGGGACGGAAAAAAAAAATCTCTGTTCCCCAAGGGGGAAACTCTGAGAAAACATCTCCCCCCCACCTCCAAGAAGCAGGAGAGTTTTTTTTTAAGAAGGTCAAGGGTCTTATTTATTTATTTATTTCCCCCCCCCCCCGGCAGTCGGCTGAGATGCAGCTCAGAATCTGTAAGCACCCCACAACGGAATAAACAAGAGTGGGAAGGGACCTTAGAGGTCTTCTAGTCGAACCCCCTTCCCCAAGCTGGAATAAAACCAATGTTTTTTTGGATTGCCTCTTCCCTGGAACTGAGATTTATCTCTTCACAAGGACCAGTACTAGCATCATCCTCTTAAGAGTAAGTTGGCCAGGTTAGGGGCGGTTGGGAGGGGGTGGGAAGAGGTGTCACAATCCAAACTGCTCCTCTTTCCCCCCCCCGCCTCCTTTAGTCTTTTATCTCGGTGCAAGAACCACAGGACGAGAAATCATGATGGTGGTCGATGCTCAAAGGCAGAAGCTGCCTACCACGTCCCTAGCTTCCTTCTCACTCCACTGCTAACACGTTGCAAATCTACACAATTCTTCACAGGGGTCACTCTTTCGGCTTTTTTCTTTTGTAAAGGATGCCTTCGTTTTGCATTAATAGACGCCTTTCTTTGCCGTTTCTGACACGGCCTAAACTTGCCCAGGTCTGGGAAAATAACTTCTTTGTGCATTTCATTCCACCGTCTGCAGCTTCTTGTTCACCATGCCTCAATCTTTCTGGCCTCTCTCCTCCCCCCCCTCCAGCCCCCCCCCCCAAATGCAGAAGCTTAAAGTCCCAGGATAATATCAGCAGCCAAGCATGCTATTTTTTGGGCAGCCTTCAGGACAGGTGCGGGCATAAACCAGCTGTAGCCTTTATACATTGTTGGTTTTTTTTGTGCATTGTTTTATCCGGTTTAAGCAGTGGCAAAGCAGAAGAATACAGCAGCTGGCAAACTTCACGCCGTAAAAATGAAAAAAAAAATGGTTTTGTTTTGTTTTTTTAAACGAATTTCGCTGTAGGATCCTTTTAAGAACCTGTGTAAGATCCATTTGGAAGAATTTGGCTGTCCTGCGTGCATCGTAACTTTGAGAAAGCAATTTTCTCTCTCTTTTTTTGTGTTCTGCTTGATGATCTCGAACGTCGTGGAAGGATCAGTGCCAAAGGCTGGAGTCAAACCTATTGTGACATTGATATATTTATTAATATTATATTATTCCTCTTCCCACCCCTACTCCACCCCCTCCCAAGTGATTACGTATGCAGTTCCTGCTGGTTCTTTTTTCCCCCCTTTATAGTTGCTGTGTAAAGAGAAAGAGTGGGAAAAAAAATCAGTGGAACCAAAGAATCATATCTGCAAAATATGTAGATAATTTGTAGATATTTGTAGATATGTGTAGATAACACTGGGGGAGCAGTAGAAGGGAAGATGGCAGGCAGTAATGTTTATAAACAGTATTTCTCTGAGTTTTTGCTTTATCTCATGTTTTTTTCCCCCTCACATGGGGGTTCCTGGGTGCTTTGTCTGTTGCAAAACATCAGCCCGGCATTCTTGTATTTATTTTATATTTTATCGATCAAATTTAGAGACTGTCTATCTCACTCACCGGGCGACTCTTTGCATTAAAGAGCAACAAAGATGATTAGGGGACTTGAGGCTAAAATGTACGAAGAACAGTTGCAGGAATTGGGAATGTCTAGTCTAATAAAATAAAGGATTAGGGGTAACAGGAGAGCAGTCTTCCAATATCTCAGGGGCTGCCCCAAAGAAGAGGGAGTCAAGCTATTCTCCAAAGCACCTGAGGGTAGGACAAGAAGCAATGGATGGATGGAAACTCATCAAGGAGAGAAGCAACCTAGAACTAATGAGAAATTTCCCGACAGAACAATTAATCAGTGGAACAACTTGCCTCCAGAAGTTGTAGGGACTCCATCATTGGAAGTTTTCAAAAAGAGACTGGACAGCCATTTATCTGAAATGTTATAGGGCACTGATGGCGAACCTTTTAGAGACCAAGTGCCCAAACTGCAACCCAAAACCCACTTATGTATCATCGGGTGCTGGGTGGGTGTGGCCCATGGGGTGGGTGTGGCCCATGGGGTGGGCGTGGCTGCAGTGGTAACGGCAGACTGGGTGGGACTAAAAAGTTCAATCAATCAATTCCAACTTTGCAAGATGTTTTTTTTTCCTGCGAGAAGTTGAAATTGATTGATTGAACCTTTTTTTTTTTTTTGCACATGGTGGTGGAGGCCTAAAGCGAAAAAGTTTTATAAAACCCAGCTGAAGGCCTAGGACTGGGGCGACGGCTTGCATGCCCACAGACAGGGCTCTGCGTGCCACCTGTGGCATGCTACACACACACACACACACACACACACACACACACACACACACGTATATGTATATCTATAGCCAGTGAGAACCTACACAAGTCTTTAAGTGGGTTTTGAAACCAGAGACAGATGTTTGGGAAATAAACCCCTGAGATTTCATCTCCTAGCCTATGACATCCCAACGGTTTGTAAATGTCACATTTGTTTGGGGTAGACAGCAGTGGGTTTGGCTGACCTATCTGTGACTAAATGAAGATAAATGGGCGCCTTTCCTTACTCACATGGGAAAGGAGATGCCAGCGTTGCAAAGCAAGGCTTACTTTGAAAGAAGGACAATTCAGCCTCCACATTTTCCCCATTAAATGCATACTTTGAAAAGATTAGCTGCGGATAAGATGTTTGACAGGGCCCCAAATTCTAGGTACAGGATTTTCTGATGACTGTATGCACAGAAACCAAAAAAAAAAAAAAAAAAGGGGGGGGGGAGAAAAAACTGGACTCGTACATTCTTTTTAAAACACACACACAGAGAGAGAGAGAGAGAGAGAGAGAGAGAGAGAGAGAGAGAGAGAGAGAAAGAGATATCTCTTTGCCTAATCTGTATACCAGTGATAAGTTTTTTTTTTTCCCCAGCAAGAAAGTTTCATGCTTGAAAGCAACAGGATCTTGAAAGGGATCAGATCAATGTAAATATATATATACATTGCTTACTGGTGTACACCGCTTAGAGAGTGCTTGCACTTAAAGCGGTATATAAGTCTCATAAATAAATAAATAAATAAACTGTAAAAATAAAATAATAAAAAAAATATGGACCAGCTTTTAAAAATTAGAAATAGCAAAATGATAGGGAAAAATAAAACGCTCGCCCAAACTCTGCAAGTCTGTTGTGAAAATGATCCAGGGGAATTTTTTTTCTTCTTTCATTTTAAGTGCTCCAGGGAGAGGAAGGCAGAGCAGGTATTAAATATACAAACTCTTTACCTGAATGAGAACTGTGAAATAGGCACACACGATGTTTTCCAACAAGCATCCCGGGGTCATGGAATCACCAATGGCGATCTTCCCAGCCCTCTTTTGACCAACAAAGTCAACGAGAGATGCTGGATTCATTTCACAATCGCACGATTCGCTTGATTGCAGGGATTCACCGAAGAGGTCATAAAATCAGGCACGACTCAACAATTACCTTGCCTAGCAATGGAAATTGTGGTTGTAAGTTGAGAGCTACCTGTGTTGTCCAAAGGAACAGTTCTAGTGCCAGCATTAGAGGTTCAATCAACTGTCAACCATATAAGGCAAAGGTCTTCCAACTTGGCCCTTTGATGACTTGTGGACTTCAACTCCCAGAATTCCTCAGCCAGCATGCCTGGCTGAGGAATTCTGGGAGTTGCAGTCCATAAGTCATACAAGGGCCAGTTGGAAGCCCCCTGCAGTTAAGGGGTCTGCAGAATCTCTGCTGGGTCTGCGCCAGGGACAGGAGGAGGCAGCAGCAGCCACAGACTACCAATGTGAGGCAGATGCAAACAAACCATCTTGCAAAGTGCTGCACTTACCAACACAACAGGAAGCAGAGCAGTTCCCAAAGGGATTGCAAACGACAGAAGTCCAGTTCCACAGAGTAACAAAAAAGAATATTTTAAAATACTTGCAGAAGTAATTCTAGCTCTCTAGTCGTCAAGGCCAGCAAGCAGCAGGTCACCCAGGCAGCTCCAGGAAAGCAAAAGCAAAGCAGGTCTTGCAAAAATCCCCCAATCTCCTTCGGCCATGTGACCAGGCACCAAAAAAAAAAAAAAAAAACCCCTCCACTTCCGGCTTCTCCTCTCCGAGCCACGTGGCTGCAGAGGCGCTTTTGGTGGCGGTTTTGCACGTGTAACAGTGAGTAGCCTTTGTGAATGAGTCCGTTTTGGGGAACACTGGCTAAATAAACGTTCATACCTGGGGGGGATTAAGTGTACATAGCCATTTGTGGTAAAATTAAGAATTAAGTCCCACTTGAATAACTGCCCCCTGCGTTTAATTAAACGGCCAGTTGCACGTCCGTTGCATTTAAACATGGAGACCTTGTTCAAGAGCCACTGATAGACTCCGGGGCTCCGTTTTTTTCCAGACACCCAGTGGAAAGGCTTTTTAAATAAAATACAATACAATAAAATACAATAAAATAAACTCCTAGGGTTTTATTTTGCGGTTGTTCCAATTTACTGCGCACTTGAATAACCGCACCTGCTTTTAATTAAAGGGCCAGTTGCATTTAAACATGGAGACCATTTTGAAGAGCCACTGATGGACTCTGGGCTCCCTTTTTTTCCAGGTACCCAATGGAAAGGTTTTTAAAAATAACAATAACAATAATAATAATAATAACAATAACAACAACAACAACTCCTAGGGTTTTCTTTGCGTTTGTTCCAATTTACTGCGCACTTGAATAACTGCACCTGTTTTTAATTAAACAACCAGTTGCATGTAGCTGCAATTAAACATGGAGACCTTGTTGAAGAGCCACTGAAGGACTCTGTGGCTCCCTTTTTTTTCCAGGCACCCAGTGGAAAGGTTTTTTAAAAAATAAAATACACTCCTAGGGTTTTCTTCTCAGATTGGCCAGACAAGGTGAACCAGTGACATGCTGAACCTGTCTGTGCGCGCAGAGGCCAAGGAAGCGCATTGAGACCAGCTCTTACAGCATCTTGAAAGACGGGTGTTTTCTCTCCCTTCCTTTCATGGCAAGGGTAGCCTAGTTGAATTTCATTCTGACGTGGTCTTGTTTCTTGAGCTGACCTCCCATTTTGCTAACCATCTGTATCTTCCCCGAGGTCAACCTTATGTTGGTCTATTGCAGGGCTGGGCAACCTTGGCTCTTTGATGACTCGTGGACTTCAACTCCCAGAATTCTCGAGCCAGCCATGTTGAGGGGAAAGAGAGCTTCCAAGCTGAGCCATGCTGGCTCAGGAATTCTGGGAGTTGAAGTCCATGAGTCATACAAGAGCCAAGGTTGCCTACCCCTGGTCTATTGCCATTTCTCTTTCAAATGGCTGGGATTTTATATTTGATTGGGTTGTCCTCCATGGGGGATGTAAGCATTCTAAGATACCACACCTTCACACAACTGGCTTGCACGGCTACACAAAGGATGTTGCTTGGAAGCAACATGAATTCCTTGCTCGTAGGACCATCACCCGGGTCCTTGGGTTGGCTCTGAGGATGCACTGAGGACTTTCTCAGATGTGTGTCTTTCCACTCTGGCTTTCAGTGCCACAATCATAAAGGTTGGGTAGCTGTGCCCAGGTCTGACACAACACAGACCAACTTTAGAAGCAACTACATGGAGCATTTCAGAAGATGGAGATCCCCCAAGTAATATTGGAAAACCTGAGGAGGAGAAACGATGAAGAGCTTGGCTAAGGTCTTGGTGCCTTCAAGGGGGATTCATCTTGATCCTCATGTCAACTTCTTTCATTCACTAATCTTTATCAAGAGCACGATAGAAGAAAATTAGAGATGGGGCCAAACATAGATTTCCAGATGCTGTTGGACCACAGCCCCCAGCATCCCTTACTCTGGCCTGAGGCTGCTGGGAGTTGTAGTTTACCAACATCCGGACAGGTTTTCTGCCTCTGTTACTGTTTTGTTCTTTGTATTCATTGTCTATCATCTATTTGTCTATCTTATCTATCTATCTATCTATCTATCTATCTATCTATCTATCTATCTATCTATCTATCTATCTATCTTATCTTATCTATCTATCTATCTATCTATCTATCTATCTTATCTATTCATCCATCTCTATTTCATCTCTATCTTTATCCACCTTTTCTCTTTTTCATCTCTGTACCTCACTCTTTTGTCTATATCTTCACATTTTATATCTCTTTATCTCATCTATATTTCACCTGCTTATCCATTGGTCTATCGATCTCTCTATATCTCTTCTCTGTTTCATCTCTCCCTTGCTCTCTTTTTCCCTCCCTGCAATATCTTTTTTTGCTTGTAATCCATGGAGAAAGGTGGGGGTATCACACAAATCATAAATAGGGAAAAAAAAACACTTTTTGTAACATAACTGCTGCTAAAAGTGAAATGAATGCAGTAGAGCCATCATATACCCACTCGAGTAAAAATACTCGTGGTGTGATATCTCACTGGTTGAATAATTTAAGAGACGTAGTAGTTATCCAGTGTGTTGAGTTTTCCTTCTCTCTCCTTGCCTCTTTTTCCTTATGTCGTGTCATCCTGACTATAAATGTACAGGCCAAATGGTATAAAAAAGACTTTTGTGGAAATATTATCAACTTTATTAATAAAAGTTAACAGTACAATCCTTCATGCAGCCTATGTAAAAAACAGGCAGGCTTTGACTTTTTTTGTGACTTTTTTTCCCCCTTCCAAGTGCCCCCTGGAGTCTTGTGTAAAGAGAAAAAAAATACAGCCTCTTTTATCTCTTTTTCTAATTAATAAATATAAAAAAAGCACCAAATTCTAAAGGGACAAGCTAAAAAAAAGAAATGAAAACATGCAGGATATATATTTACAGAACCGGAAGTGATGATTCATTACAGACATTCATAGCTAATCTATATTCATTAATTGTGCAAACCACAGAATAGTTGCAGCCATATGTTTGTCTTTCCCGGCCTGGCCTTGTGGCTTCTCAAGCATAGGAGCCAGAACGGAAGATGGGAATCCCAACTATCTTCAGCTCTGTAGGGGTAGACAACCCTGGTGCCTGTTTGCTTAGTGGACTATTCCATTTCAATTTGAAATTGGAGAAAGGTGTTACGAACGTTACAAGGGTGGTAAGGTTAGGTTAGCTGGCCCAAGGAAAGCAGAAAAGAGTCCTCCTTAAGGGAGGAGGGCAAAGGGTTCACAAGAGGAAGCCACCCCATGCAGGACCAAGCAAAGTCCCTGCATCCCCTTTGGAGTGAATCTCTCTCCCACCAGCTATTTTTGGGGAAAAATCTAAGGCCAAGTCAACTGTGAGTCATTCTGGAATGTAACATTTGCTCCTTTCTGAAGTACCACTGAAAATTTGCAAGATCAGAAATTGTCTTCTCCTCTAACTCTGTTTTTTTCTTTCCTTCCAATGCCAGATATGAAAAGGAATCGACAGACCAAGATGCCCGTCCACTTCCTGACGCTGGAACCCATGGCGCTCTGCTACTGACGACGGCGGAGTAGCTGCAACCGGGTGGTGGGAGGCTTTGGAGATGGCTGAGCTTCTTTGGGTGGGTGGGAGGGCCACATGTCTCTTGGAGCAACTGCCAAGATCCACGAAGTTCAGACTCATCTGGACCAGCCACATGGATTCCCGTCTTGAGTTGAAGGCCAACCTTCCAGTGTCCAGTAAAAGGACCGCTGCGTTGATGCAATGTTGTTGTGTTTGATATATTTGTGCAGTTGTTATGTGTTTTACTTCTAGCTTCCTGGGCTGTTATAAATCCCCAAACACCAAAAGGACCCTCCCTCCACATTATGAGGGGGGGTGCCATTATAAAGGGGTGCCCATGGTAAGCTAGCTTTCGGGGCGAATGGCTATATATATTACAGGTAGTCCTTGACTTAATGGCCACATTTGAGTCCAGAGCTTCTGTTGCTAAGCGAGGCATTTTGTTAAGTGAGTTTTGCTCAATTTAATGACTTTTCTTGCTACATTTGTTAACTGCAAATGTTGAGTTAGTTACATAGTTCTTAAGCGAATGTCGCTTCCCCATTGACTTTGCTTGTCAGGTCACAAAATGCAATCACCTGACCCCAGGACACGGCAGCCGTCATAAGTACGAGTCAGTTGTTAAGCTTCTGACCTTTAATCACATGCCACGAGGATGTTGCAATTATAAGCTGTTATACCTTCAAATTGTCACTAAATCAACTGTTTAACTCAAGGCCTACCTATACCAGCTTTTATGTAGTAATATATATAGGCATTCTTCTATGTACATATTAGCTTTTCGTACAGATAGTTCTATTTACTAAAATATGCTAATATGCACATATATGTGTATGTATATATATCCACACAGAGAGACATAATTTGTCTATTCCTGGAATAAACAAACTATGCCAACAAGTCTCTGCATGTGTATATATGTATATATACATGCCCCAACGTTTCGCTTCTCATCCAAGAAGCTTCTTCAGTTCTGGCTGAATGGTGGGGAATGGAACGATTTATATTCTTTGCAGTCATCTGGTCCTTAGTACCCCAAAGGTAAGTCATTAGCTCTCTGAGGGCCGTTGAGGCCACTTGGGGGTTTATCTGTATCCTCGGGGTCACCCGGACCAGTGTGGAGATGGGCCTGGGACCTTCTTGGGACGACTGCAAGGACCGTGTTGGAGACAGGAGGTAAGTGGTGTCGTATCCCTCCCCCTCTGTCGAGAGAGGCCTGTTCGATTTTAACACAGATGGCCTCTTTGACCCCTCTTTCAAACCAGCGGTCCTCTCTATCCAGAACGTGGACTTTGCTGTCTTCGAAAGAGTGGCCTTTGTCTTTCAAATGCAGATGGACCGCTAAACTTTGTCCTGGTGGAGTTATTCTCCTAGGTTGTGCCATGCAATTGTGGTTTGTTTTGTTTCTCCAATGTAGAGATCTATACATGTCTTGTTACATTCTACTGCACATATTGCATTGCTCAGTTTGTGTTTGAGTGTTTTATCCTTGGGGTGGACAAGCTTCCGCCTTAGTGCAGAGTTTCTCAATCTTGGCAACTTTTAAGATGTGTGAACTTCAGCTCCCAGAATTCCTGAGTGAGCATGCTGGCTGAGGAATTCTGGGAGCTGAAGTCCACACATCTTAAAAGTTGTCAAGGTTTTGAGAAACATTGCCTTCTCAATCTTGGCAACTTTTAAGATGTGTGAACTTCAGCTCCCAGAATTCCTGAGTGAGCATTCTGGCTGAGGAATTCTGGGAGCCGAAGTCCACACATCTTAAAAGTTATCAAGGTTTTGAGAAACATTGCCTTCTCAATCTTGGAAACTTTTAAGATGTGTGAACTTCAGCTCCCAGAATTCCTGAGTGAGCATTCTGGCTGAGGAATTCTGGGAGCCGAAGTCCACACATCTTAAAAGTTATCAAGGTTTTGAGAAACGTTGCCTTCTCAATCTTGGAAAGTTTTAAGATGTGTGAACTTCAGCTCCCAGAATTCCTGAGTGAGCATTCTGGCTGAGGAATTCTGGGAGCCGAAATCCACACATCTTAAAAGTTGTCAAGGTTTTGAGAAACATTGCCTTCTCAATCTTGGCAACTTTTAAGATGTGTGAACTTCAGCTCCCAGAATTCCTGAGTGAGCATTCTGGCTGAGGAATTCTGGGAGCCAAAGTCCACACATCTTAAAAGTTGTCAAGGTTTTGAGAAACATTGCCTTAGTGTATTTTGGGGTTGAAAGTGTGCATGTATGTTAAGTTAGTTGAAAATTCTTCTGAGCTTTTCAGATAATTACTGCATTTTATGGATTGATGTTGCTTTGTTGTTGTTTTGTCCTTATTGGGGGCAGGGAGGACAAAGGATCCTACTGGAACTTTGTCTAGATTTGATGAAGGCTCAGTTGGGATAGCCACAGGTTCTGAGGGATTCTTCGATGTGTTTTAGTCCTTTTCCCTCTTTGCTGGTAGGTAAACTTTCAGCTCAGTAGTGTAGGATTCTGATGACTTCCGTGTTTTTGCTCCAGTGAAGGTAAACACTGTGTGGGTTTTCTGTATACTTCAGTGTTGAAGTATGAATCTTGTCCTGATAGGTTTCTTCTATCTTGTGCCATGCGCTTGTGGTTGTTTTGTTCATGAACGCATGGCATAACATAGGAGAACAAACCCATCAGGACAAGATTCAGCAGTTCCATGTGTCTGGAGATTCTTAGTCATGGTTTGCTCCAAAGGTCCTTTTCCAAGAGGCAACTAGACTTTGTTTTTTCTTGGAGACTTTCACTTCTCATCCAAGATGATTAATAGATGAGAAGTGAAACATCTTCAAGGAAAAACAAAGGAAGTCTTTTGCCTCTTGGAAAAGCACATTTGGAACAGCGGTCCATCTGCATTTGAGAGACAAAGGCCACTCTTGAAGACAGCAAAGTCCACGCTTTGGATGGAGAGGACCCCTGGCTTGAAAGAGGGGTCAACGAGGCCATCTTGTGTTAAAACTGAACAGGCCTCTCTCAACAGAGGAGGAGGGATAAGACACCACCTCTCCTGTCTCCAGCACAGTCCTTTCAGCTGTCCCAAGAAGGTCCCAGGCCCATCTCCACACTGGTCCAGGTGACTCTGAGGGTATAGATGAACCTCCAGGTGGCCTCAATGGCTCTTGGAGAACTAACGACCAACCTTTGGAGTACTAACGACCAGATGACTGCAAAGACTATAAATCGTTCCACCCCCCCACCATTCAGCCAGAACTGAAGAAGCTTCTTGGATGAGAAGCGAGGCGGCAAAAAAAAAAAAAAAAAAAAAACCAAAACACAAGCACTGCCCCCCCCACACACTGATCCACGTATAAAGTCAAGTCACAGAGTGTCCGGTTCATTCCACTATATTGGGACACCCCCCCCAATTATATGTGCCTGTGTACCTTAACACAGATGCACACAGTCATCTAAGATGTATTGGGACCTTTTTTTCCTAATAGATCTTAGCCTATATTGCTCTATGTGTCTGTGTATCTTAGCACAGACACATAGAGCAATATAGGCTAAGATCTATTAGGAAAGCCCCAATAGATCTTAGCCCATATTGCTCTATGTGTCTGTGCTAAGATACACAGACACATAGAGCAATATAGGCTAAGATCTATTAGGAAAGCCCCAATAGATCTTACCCTAGATGACTGTGTGCAACTGTGTTAATGTACACAGGCACATAGAGCAATATAGACTAAGATCTATTAGGAAAGCCCCAATAGATCTTAGCCTATATTGCTGTGTGTGTTAAGATACACAGAGCAATATAGGCTAAGATCTATTAGGAAAAAAGGTCCCAATAGATCTTAGCCTAGATGACTGTGTGCAAATGTGTTAATGTACACAGGCACATAGAGCAATATAGGCTAAGATCTATTAGGAAAGCCCCAATAGATCTTAGCCCATATTGCTCTATGTGTCTGTGCTAAGATACACAGACACATAGAGCAATATAGGCTAAGATCTATTAGGAAAGCCCCAATAGATCTTACCCTAGATGACTGTGTGCAACTGTGTTAATGTACACAGGCACATAGAGCAATATAGCTAAGATCTATTAGGAAAGCCCCAATAGATCTTAGCCTATATTGCTGTGTGTGTTAAGATACACAGAGCAATATAGGCTAAGATCTATTAGGAAAGGTCCCAATAGATCTTAGCCTAGATGACTGTGTGCAACTGTGTTAATGTACACAGGCACATAGAGCAATATAGACTAAGATCTATTAGGAAAGCCCCAATAGATCTTAGCCTATATTGCTGTGTGTGTTAAGATACACAGAGCAATATAGGCTAAGATCTATTAGGAAAAAAGGTCCCAATAGATCTTAGCCTAGATGACTGTGTGCAAATGTGTTAATGTACACAGGCACATAGAGCAATATAGGCTAAGATCTATTAGGAAAGCCCCAATAGATCTTAGCCTATATTGCTGTGTGTCTGTGCTAAGATACACAGACACATAGAGCAATATAGGCTAAGATCTATTAGGAAAGCCCCAATAGATCTTAAGCCTATATTGCTGTGTGTGTTAAGATACACAGAGCAATATAGGCTAAGATCTATTAGGAAAAAAGGTCCCAATAGATCTTAGCCTAGATGACTAAATGTGTTAATGTACACAGGCACATAGAGCAATATAGGCTAAGATCTATTAGGAAAGCCCCAATAGATCTTAGCTTATATTGCTGTGTGTGTTAAGATACACAGAGCAATATAGGCTAAGATCTATTAGGAAAAAAGGTCCCAATAGATCTTAGCCTAGATGACTTGTGTGCAACTGTGTTAATGTACACAGGAACATACAATAGGCATATTCCCTAATATATGGCATATGTTTATATATCTACATATTACCATATATTAAGGTGTATGCCATACTAAGGTTGCAAGCTTTGGGCTGCAAAAGACAAAAAAGCCACTAGAGGGCAGCAAATTACATTTGGCACCATCTAGTGGCCTAGCATATTTTTGCAGCCCAGATCTCTAACCTTAAGAGCAGTCTTTTTCAAACTTGGCCACCTTAAGATGGACGGCTTTCAACTCCCAGAATTACTTGGGAGTTGAAGTCCCCCACATCTGACAAGTTTGCAAAACACTGCCCTGGCTTATACACAATATACATCTAGCTGCATGTGTGCATCTTTCTTCTGCAGCTCTACTGCATATATATGGGCAATCCAGGGACCCTCCATCATGTCGCAATGATGACATCATCTACGACAAGAGTTTTCAAGAAGGAAGTTCCTAGAAAAGGAAGTGTCTTGATAGGGGCATCAGGATACCTCCATAAGACCAAAACCATCTTCCTGTTCTAGAAAGATTCCTTTGGGGAAACTGCTGGATTAGCCCAATTGGAGTGAAGAAAATAAGGACATTGAAAGTTGCCCAGAAAAGACCCTTTTGCCCATATATACCAGTCACTTTTCTCCTGATTGCACAAGGACTGCACACTCTCAGATACTAAGGCCTTGCCCGAGTTCTCTCTGGCCACCAAGTCCCATCATCCTCAACCCATGTTGCAATGGCTAAGAATACCTATGGCGCTCTCCCTGCTAGTTTGGCAGCTGCCCTAGCCCACCCAGCAGGAAGGCCCCACAAGATGACTTGTGACCAAGCCAGCAAAAACTGGCATGGAGAATGGATCAGGCAAAGATCCCCATGCTGCACCAAGCTAGAGATGTACTACAACTCCCAGCAGCCCAGGCAGCACAGTTAAGGAGGAGGGGAGCTGCTTCGGCAGTCCTGGTGCAACCAGGCAAAGTGCCAGTGGAGCTGGAGAAGAAAGGATACTTACACACACATGCTTGACTTACCTGGGATGGCCTCTGGATCCTCTCCTAATGTGGTATTTTAAAAACTAGCACCCCTGACAATAAAACAGCCATTTTCAAGCACACCAATCCCCTCATCCCGAGACCAACACTCAATAAAGATATTTTATTTACAAGAAAAACGCTCCCAAAGTCTCTTCTTCTTCTTAAGATCTCCAGAAGTTGCAGGTAGCGTCGCCATCTGTTCCGGAAAAGCAGCACTAAACTACTTTAGCTAGGTGCAAGGAATGGAAGCCCTCCCTTCCCCCAGAATGATGTCTGCACATGTGGGCTACAATGTCTTACTATCTCCTGATTCTTGGGCTAAAACCTTTATTATCATCTCCTGATTCTTGACTATCTATCATGGTTCCTGTTAGCCACCATCTCTTCTATGTTCCTACAGCACTGTTATTAAAGCTGTGGAACCCCAATGTATTCACCCCCCCCTTCTTCTGCTGCCTGCTTGGCCAACCCATGGCTTCCGAGCCCTCCAAAGAGGTCTCCAGGAACGCCATCCTTGGGGCTCTCCTTCTCCAGGGTCCAGCTCAGCTGGACTTCCCTGCTTCCCACCCTGCCTAGATGTTGTCATAGGGGACCACAAGGCCAATGTTGTAGCTGTAGCCGGCCACTTCGTTGTAAGAGGAGCAGCAGATAGGAAGGACGCTCTCTGACACCAGCCTGTCTGTGGAGAATTCGTAGGCGTAGATAATGCCTCTGTGCCTGTTCAGAGAGAAGCAAGGGGAGAAGAGGGAAAAGAAAATAAGCAGGGTGCTTTTCAACCAGCCTGGTTCCCAGCAGTTCAAAACCCTCTGGAGCAACTTTCCAACCTTGGCAACGTTAAGATGTCTGCACTTCAAATTCACACTGGCTGGGGAATTCTGGGAATTGATCGACATGTCTTAAAGTTGCCCAGATTGAAGAACGTTGCTCCAGGCCAGGGGCCTTCAAATTTGGCCCTTTTACAACTTGTGGACTTCAACTCCCAGAATTCTTCAGCATATTCTGGGAGTTGAAGTCCACAAGTCATAAAAGGGCCAAGTTTGAAGACCCCTGCTCCAGACTCTGGTTCCTCTCTAGGGCCAAGGAGATGTTAAAATGCAAGCACATCAATTCAGAGTAGGCCCATGTGCTTGAAGGAGCACCCTTAATGGTTCTGGGTTGTTCTACGTTTGTAGTAGTGCTTCTCAACCTTGGCCACGATAAGACATGTGGACTTCAATCCCCAGAATTCCCTGGCTAGATATGTTAACTGTCTTGTATTCACTTTCTCGGAAGTCAGTTCAGAGTATGAGGAAACAGATGGGAAGGGAAGTGGGGGGAGGGGAGGGGAGAAGGGAAAAGGAGGGAAGGGGAGAGGGGATGGAAGGGGAGAAGAGAGGAGAGGAGGGAAGGGAAAAGAGAAGATTTAAAACAGGATTTGGATAAGCTAAACTACTGTGTATTCCAAGAGGAGGGGAGGCCAATAGCCATCCAGAAGCAGCTGGACTATAATCCCCATCAACCTTAGCCAAGCCAACCCATAATAATGGGTGCTGGAACATCTTTCCACCCTTCACCCATCACGCTGGGTTTGTTCTTCCAAGCCACTTGCTGCTCACCAGAGCTTCTTGCGATTTATAGCTGGCTACCCTCCCATCCTAAACCCCTGCCTGGCTTGGCCACAACATCCTGGCTCTCTGCCACCATAAGCTCTCAAACGCTCCTCCATTGCGGCTTCTTCTCTTTTCCTTTTTAAACCAGGGGTCTTCCAACTTGGCCCTTTTATGACTTGTGGACTTCAACTCCCAGAATTCCTCAGCCAGGCACGCTGGCTGAGGAATTCTGGGAGTTGAAGTCCACAAGTCATAAAAGGGCCAAGTTGGAAGACCCCTGGGTTTAAACTGAGGAAGACCAACTTGGGGGAATGCCTCCAGCGTCCTGCAATATTGTCTGCTGGGAATTGTAGTCTAGCAACCCTGAGAGTGGTGTCACAGGGCGCCTCCTGCTGGTTGAGATAAAAAGTACCACTGTGAGGGTCAGCTCTCACCTTCAGCGAGCGGTCAAGTCGTCCTCCCTGATGCTGGCTCCATTGGGGAGTCTTTTCACTGGGGATCTTGGCCATGATGAGGCTGTGGGAGCTGAAGCAAAGATGGCGAACTGGGTGCCTGGAAAAAAAAAGGGAGCCAGAGAGTCTATCAGTGCCTCTTCAACAACCTCCATGCAGCGGACAAGGAACTGTTTAATTAAAAGTAGAGTGCACAGTAAATTGAAACAAATACAAAGTAAAACCCTAGGAGTTTCTTTTCTTTTCTTTTATTATTATTATTATTTTTAAAAAAGCCTTTCCACTGGGTGCCTGTAAAAAAGGGAGCCCCAGAATATCAGGGGCTCTTCAACAAGGTCTCCATGTTTAAATGCAGCATTCAACTGCCTGTTTTATTAAAAGCAGGGTGCAGTTATTCAAGTGCACGGTAAATTGGAACAAATGCAAAGTAAAACCCTAGGACTTTTTTTTTTAAATTATTATTATTTTAAAAAACCTTTCCACTGGGTGCCTGGAAAAAAAAAAAGGGAGCCCCAGAGTCCATCAATGGCTCTTCAAGATGGCCGCCAAATTTAAATGCAACTTGCTGTTTAATTAAAAGCAGGGTGCAGTTATTCAAGTGCACAGTAAATTGGAACAAATGCAAAGTAAAACTCTAGTTTATTTAATTTTATTTAAAAAAACCTTTCCACTTGGTGCTGGAAAAAAAAAACGGAGCCCAGAGTCCATCAGTGGCTCTTCAAAATGGTCGCTGTATTTGAATGCAACTGTCCGTTTAATTAAAAGCAGGTGCGGTTATTCAAGTGCGCAGTAAATTGGAACAACCGCAAAATAAAACCCTAGGAGTTTATTTTATTGTATTTTATTTAAAAAGCCTTTCCACTGGGTGCCTGGAAAAAAAGGGAGCCAAGGAGTCCATCAGTGGCTCTTCAACAAGGTCTCCATGTTTAAATGCAACGGACGTGCAACTGGCCGTTTAATTAAAAGCAGGGGGCAGTTATTCAAGTGGGACTTAATTCTTAATTTTACCACAAATGGCTATGTACACTTAATCCCCCCCAGGTACGAACGTTTATTTAGCCAGTGTTCCCCAAAACGGACTCATTCACAAAGGCTACTCACCGCTACACGTGCAAAACCGCCACCAAAAGCGCCTCTGCAGCCACGTGGCTCGGAGAGGAGAAGCCGGAAGTGGAGGTTTTTTTTTTTTGCTGCCTGGTCACGTGGCCGAAGCAGATTGGGGGATTTTTGCAAGACCTGCTTTGCTTTTGCTTTCCTGGAGCTGCCTGGGTGACCTCCTGCTTGCTGACCTTGAGGACTAGAGAGCTAGAATTTTACCAGCCTTGGGTGATTGCTGAAATAGCCCAACCAAGCATCGCAGGCCCACTGTGGTTTAGCTGAAAAGTCTCCAAACCTAAGCCACTTTTAAGCCTGGTGGACTTCAACTCCCAGAATTCCTCATGCTGGCTGAGGCATCCTGGGAGTTGAAGTCCACCAGGCTTAAAAGCTGCCAGGTTTGGAGAGCCCTGGTTTAGACTGGTGGTGCTGTATGAGCTTGCCTAATTGTAGTTCAGTCATGGTTTATAAGCCCCAGTTCAGCATGAAGTGTGAAATGAGAGTCAAGTGTTAACAACACTTTACAAAGCCTTGGTAAGGGCACACTTGGAATAGTTTTGGTCACCATGATGTCAAAAAGATGTTCAAACTCTCAAAAGAGTGCAGAGAAGAGCAACAAAGATGATTAGGGGACTGGAAGCTAAAACATATAAGGAACGATTGCTGGAATTGGGGATGTCTAGTTTAATAAAGAGAAGGATGAGAGGGTGACATCATAGTTGTGTTCTAATATCTCAGGGGCTGCCCCAAAGAATAAGGAGTCAAGCTATTCTCCAAAGCACCTGAAGGCAGGACAAGAAGCAAGGGATGGAAACTAACCCCTTACTCAGTCAGGAAACCCTACAAATGGCTGTCCAGTCTCTTCTTTAAAACCTCCAGTGTTGGAGCATTCACCACTTCTGGAAGCAGGTTGTTCCACTGGTTAATTGTTCTCACCGTCAGGAAGTTTCTCCTTAGTTCTAGGTTGCTTCTCTCCTTGATTAGTTTCCATCTGTTGCTTCTTGTCCTGCCTTCAGGGGCTTGGAGAATAGCTTGACTCCGTTCTTAATGGTTCATCAGAAATGAGCTGACTTGGCACCATTTCCACCCAGCCCTAATTTCATTATTTCAAAGCTGCTTACAATAATCTCCCTCATCACAGGGACGCATGATTTGTTAGTGCTAATTGTTAATAATAACAATTGGTTTACCACAACGCTCTGAGAAAAATGATCGGTGATCGGTGCCGAGGCATACACTCACAATCCTGAAGTTGGTTTTTTTTTTATTCCAGCCGCAAAGTGGAAGGGTGTCTTCTTGGGTCTTGCAAAAGGGCTGATGTTGGGATGGTTTTTTGTTTGGTTTTTCTGGCCAGGTGGTGCTTACACCGTCTGTGATAGACCAGCGTGACAACATTCCTCTCTCTAACATGCCTGAGCTTTTATTTTTTTCAAATGTTTTTATTACATGCTTGGCTGAAAAAACAGGGAGCCGTTTCAATGCAGGATTGAAATACTGAGGATATAATTTGATGGTTCTATGTTGGACCGCAGATTATTCATCCACGTTTGTTATAGCCACTCATAGATAGTGAAATTAATGTAGTTGAATGTAAAAATATCACATTCTTTTTTTTTCTGCTCTTTTCCTGTTTTTGAAGTGTGCTTTTTGGGCAAGGATTATAGTGATACCAGATAGATGACTGATAGATAGATAGATAGATAGATAGATAGATAGATAGATAGATAGATAGATAGATAGATAGATAGATCGGCAGGCAGGCAGGCAGGCAGGACTGAAAGATAGGCAGATAGATAGGACTGAATGACAGACAGATAGGACTGATTAGATAGATAGATAGATAGATAGATAGATAGATAGATAGATAGACAGATTTATTAGACAGACAGGCAGGACTGAAAGATAGGCAGATAGGACTGAGATAGATAGACAAACAGGACTGAAAGATATATAAGCAGATAGGACAGATAGATAAACAGACAGACATAAAGGTAGAGATAGATGATAGATACATTTCTTTATTAATCCAGTTAATAATAAATGCCCCTTTTTAGAAGATAATAATTTTAGGCAGATAGGACTGAGATAGGCAGATAGATAGATAGATCTGATTGGTTGGTTTTCAGCAATGGGATCAATTTCTCTCCTGTGCTTTCCTACCATGCTTTCAAATGTTCAGTTTGTAAAAAATTGCTCCCCCCCCCACCCCTCCATCAGCAAGAGGAGAAGAAGCAGCAAGGCGGGTTGGAAACTGTGAAATAATTAAAATCAATTACTCCCCTAGCCCCAGGCCACTGTCTCATTCTTTTTTCCATCAGGAGCCAAAAATAGGAAGCTGCCTTTTAAGCAGTTGCACTGTCTGATCTCTCTCTCTCTCTCTCTCTCTCTCTCTCTCTCTCTCTCTGTGTGTGTGTGTGTGTGTGTGTGACACAGGACTACTTACGATGCCATCAGGAGTGTCAAAAGGGCACCTGCCCTTTGCCAAGCGACCCACGTTGCTCTAGTCGTTCCGGGAGACCCTCGTGTGAACACAACGCTAAGGATCCGCTTCTCCTTTTGCACCGCTTAAACTTGCAGAAAGTGAGACATTTGAAGTTGCAAAAGGATGCGGGGAAAAAAGGGACGTCGCTATTTTTCACACATACGTTGCCGCCTCCCCGCGGTCACGTGATTAAAATTCGGACGCTTGGCAACGGACTCACATTTACGATGGTTGCAGTGTCTGGGGGGGGGTACCTGATCCTTTTGCCACCTTCTGACGAGCGAAGTCAATGAGAAAAATCAGATTCGCTTTTCAACCGTCTTATAAACTTTATCCCTGTCGTGATTTACTTAACAAGGGGGTGGCAAGCGCGGTTGTGAAAATGGGGCGAAAAAAAAAAAATCACTCAGCGACTGTCTTGTTTAGCAACAGAAATTTGGGGGGTCAGTTGTGGTGCTGAAGTCGGACACTTAGCTGTAAACTCTCAGCTTTTCACTCAGGTGAAGCTCCTAAGACAGGCTCACCTTGCAGACTCCAAAGATGCTCAGCCTGGCGGCCCCAGGTAGTTCGGCGGCCTGGGAGTCAGGTGAGGTGAGGTAGCTGCCAAGCTGGTGTCTAGATGTCGGAATGAGCTGGATCAGAGCCAAACTCAGGATAAATCCTGACAGTGGGGAGAACCTGTGGGTAAGCAGTTTTTATGTCCGGGAATTAAATTTACAAGTCTTCTCCCCCCCCCCCCCGATGCTGTTGGCTGATCTTTGAAATAGCAGGTGTGTAGCTTAGAGGGAAGGATGGGGGGAGAATTGTGCAAGATTTCTGAAGCAGAATCAAGGAGCTAAAATGGAATCTGGTACGTAGAGTAGAGTAGAATAATAGAATAGAATAATAATAGAATAGAGTAGAATACAATACAATAATAGAATAGAATAGAAGAATAGAATAGAATAGAATATAGAGAGTAGAGTAGAATAGAAGAATAGAATAAGAATAGAATAGAATAGAATAGAATGTAGAGAGTAGAGTAGAATAGAATAGAAGAATAGAATAAGAATAGAATAGAATGTAGAGAGTAGAGTGGAGTAGAGTAGAATAGAAGAATAGAATAAGAATAGAATAGAATAGAATGTAGAGAGTAGAGAGTAGAGTAGAATAGAATAGAATGTAGAGAGTAGAGTAGAATAGAATGTAGAGAGTAGAGTAGAATAGAATAGAATAAGAATAGAATAGAATGTAGAGAGTAGAGTAGAATAGAAGAATAGAATAAGAATAGAATAGAATAGAATAGAATGTAGAGAGTAGAGTAGAATAGAATGTAGAGAGTAGAGTAGAATAGAATAGAATGTAGAGAGTAGAGTAGAATAGAAGAATAGAATAAGAATAGAATAGAATGTAGAGAGTAGAGTAGAATAGAAGAATAGAATAAGAATAGAATGTAGAGAGTAGAGTAGAATAGAAGAATAGAATAGAATAGAATAGAATATAGAGAGTAGAGTAGAATAGAAGAATAGAATAAGAATAGAATAGAATGTACAGAGTAGAGTAGAATAGAATGTAGAGAGTAGAGTAGAATAGAATAGAATGTACAGAGTAGAGTAGAATAGAATGTAGAGAGTAGAGTAGAATAGAATAGAATGTAGAGAGTAGAGTAGAACAGAAGAATAGAATAAGAATAGAATAGAATAGAATGTAGAGAGTAGAGTAGAATAGAATGTAGAAAGTAGAGTAGAATAGAATAGAATGTAGAGAGTAGAGTAGAACAGAAGAATAGAATAAGAATAAGAATAGAATAGAATAGAATCCATTCTGTAGGACAGTGAGTGGTTGATGTTCTCCTCCCATTCTATAGGACAGTGACCGGTTGATGTTCTCCTTCCATTAACTAGTTCTCTCTCATCTTTCAGCTCTGCAAATGTCGGTCTTCTCCAGTCCTCATTTCATGTCTGATTATATATTGACCAGACACTGATGCGGTGATCCTTGGAGCCAGCTGCCATTAGTCTCTCACTGGGCTGGTTGTGATCTGAGAAGGCTACACAATAGACTGTGGACGTGTGGTAGTCTAAGACCGCTAACGGCTTTAGCTTCTTCCAGCCAAAGAGACGGATGCGGTGATCCCAGCCGGCCGTTGCCAAGATCTTCTTGTCTTGACGTAGAGTCACCTCAGAGATCCCAGGGTTGGTGAGCTGGTATGTTTGTTGAAGCTATGGAAAACATCAGATGTGGAAAGATGAGCGTGGCCAAAGTTTATTTGTGCAGTCAAAGGAAAAAAACAAAACAAAACAAAAAAACCCCCCACTCAGATAAGACTGACCTCATTTCTCCCCAAAGAATGGAAGCATGCTGAAGTTCCATCTCTCCCATCCTCTTCCTGCCCTTTCCCTCCCTACCAATATTTTGACACGATGATATGACTTATAAGCTACAAACCTACTTAGAGATGGCTCTTGCAATTGTCTTCTGTGGCGTTTCCTGACACAAATTCTACCTGAGCTTAAAAGAGCAGCTAAACTGATATAGGTGCTGGAGGCCAAAACATATGAAGAACGGTTGCAGGAATTGTGTTATGTCTAGTCTAATGAAAAGAAGGACTAGGGGGGACATGATAGCAGTGTTTCAATAGCTGAAGGGCTACCACGAAGAAGAGGGGAAGGAGTTGAAGTCCACAGGTCTCAAAACTTGCCAAGTCTGGATCTGCACAAAGGAACATGGGACACACTGTCAGGCCATCCCGAAATGGCTCATTATTGGCGTTTCCTCCAGCAAGATAGACACCTAGGATGTCTACCCTCGGTGTAACACGTTCATTACGGAGCGAGAGCTGCTGAAATACTTCTCAGCAATAAAAGCAATAGAGTGACAGCCGAGTGGCTTTCCAAAATGCCATGGTTATCTCAGGAGCTTGGAATGTCCAGGAAAAGCCCCATCTGGTTTGTATTATTAATTCAAACCGGATAGAAGGGAACAATTGAATGGGGGGTCTATCATAGTCTGGAGGAGGAGGAGGAGGAGGAGAAGGAGAAGAGAAAGAGGAGGAGGAGGAGGAGGAAAGGAGAAGGGAAGGAGAAGAAGAAGGAGGAGGACGAGAAGAGAAGGAGGAGAAGGAGAAGAAGGAGGAGGAGGAGAAGAAGAAGAAGAAGAAGGAGAAGAAGAAGAAGAAGAAGAAGAAGAAGAAGAAGAAGAAGAAGAAGAAGAAGAAGAAGAAGAAGAAGAAGAAGAAGAAGAAGAAGAAAGAGGAAGAGGAGGAGAAGGAAATGATTTCAAATTGTTCAACCTAGTCCATCCTAATTGGCTACTGTGGAAAAAAAGATAGCTTTATCCTTCTGGCAGTCAAATTTTCATTTTTTTTTTTCATATTTCCACAAGGCTCAAGATGGCCGCAAAGAGAATAATGCCTGGTCTTTCTCAGTAGCCTGTTTCGGCTGCCATTTGCTTGGCACGCGACCCCAAATGTGTTATTAGGAAGCGTGACGACCTACAGACCTTGTCAAAATTAGCAGATTCTGAATTTTCAATTGCATGGGATGCAAAACACAAACGCCATTCCCCTTGGAGAATTATTATTATTTTTTTTTAGAGCTGGGAATCAACCCAGAACCCTCCTATTGCTCAGTCCACAATTCTTTTTTGTTTGTTTGTTATTCTTTTATGCTAGATCTGACAATTTTTTTTAAAAAAAATTTTTTTTCCTCTTCTCTGGAGTTCTCCCTAGAATCGGAGGAGTTGTCCAACGTGTTTCCCCAAATTATTTGCGAAGCTGCACAGCCCTAGTAAATAGGTTGCTGCCTGGAGGAGCATCGGCTTGCTAAAAAAAAAAGTGTGGATTTTCTTCCGTTTCAATCTCCTGCTTGTTCCCAAACCAGAACGGTAGCAGCCATTTACTGTATACAGTTCAAATATCATTTTTTTCTCCCACCTCAAGCACAAAGTCCAGAAAGTGGTTTCCAAGTAGAAACAAGGGTATTTATATTCTTGTCTTTTATCAAAAGCCGATTTAGCCATCTCCGCTAACTCCCATCAACTTTTGTAGCCATAGATTGATGGCTTGAGGATTTATTTATTTTTTCAAATTTTTTTTTAATTTTTATTCACTTGCAATGTAAAATACGAAAATACAAAAGCAAATAGTAGGGAGCAAACGGAAGAGAAAGGGAAAAAGAGAAGGGTGGAAAAGAGGGGGGGGGGAGAGAAAAAAAGGCATTGATTTCTGACTCCCTCCGTTGCAGTAAAATCAGGCATTAGCACTGAACCTCAACTTTTTACATTTCTATATCCACAAATCCAAGCATCATTTTTTTCCCACCCTCAAGCACAAAGCTCAGAAGCGGTTTCCAAGTAGGAACGAAGGTCCTTATAGTCTTTTATTTTATCAAAACCATCAATGAAATGTTAAGGGCACTTCCCATCTCCAAACCATCATCTCTCAGAGATCATAACCAGCCTGTGATTCGTTGGCTCAGCATCCGCGAACAATGCCTAAATATTTTTTTTCCCTGTCTATCGAACTGTTAGTGCCCCAAAATGAAGAAATAGCTATTCAGGAAGGGCAAAGAGACTGACCTCCAGGTTCTCCAGCCTGGTGGGGCTCCAGACGCAAAGTTTCTTCTCTGAGGACCCGGACACCCCCTTGGCCTTCTCCGAATCGAAGTCAAGGCTCATGACCGGCTCCTGATGACAGGTGATCCGACTCAACATTCGGCCCATCGACAAATCCCACAGAACCACCGACCCGTCCTCGTAGCCGGCCAGAAGGTGAGGATGAGAGCCAGTGCTGGGCTGATAGCATATAGATCGTTTGCTTAGTGACCGTTGGAAGTTCATCATCCATCTCTCTATTAACTATCTCTCTATCAACTATTTTTCTATCTAATCTCTATCATCTATCTATCTATCTATCTATCTAACCTATATCTATCATCTCTATCTAATCTATCAACTATATCTATCTAATCTATATCATCTCTATCTAATCTCTCTATTAACTCTATATCTATCAACTATCTCTAACCTATCTCTATATCAACTCTCTCTAATCTGTCTCTAATCTCTCTCCCTATCTAACCTTATATCATCTCTATCTATTCTCTTATTTTCTCTCTATCAACTCTTTCTCTCTCTAATATCTCTCTCTCTCTCTCTCTCTCTCTCTCTATCTATCTATCTATCTATCTATCTATCTCAATTATATCTAATATCTATCTTCCAACAGTATCTTTATTATTATTATTATTACCTACCTACCTACCTACATCACGTGATTCCTTTTTGTGACCTTCTGACAAGCAAAATCAATGGGGAAGACAGCCTCACTTAACAACTGTGTTTCTAATTTAACAACTGCAGTGATTTGCTTAAGAACTGGACAAGAAAGGTCGTAAAAGGGGGCAAAATTCACTTAACAACTGTCTTGCTTAGTGATGGAAATTTCGGGGTTCAGTTGCAGTCCTAAGTCAAGATCAACCCATATCTGTGGCTATTTTTCTGTATTCTGTATCTTTTCCCTCCACCATTTCACCACCCCATAACTCAGGGCTCTTCCAACTGGGCCCTTTGATGACTTGTGGACTTCAACTCCCAGAATTCCTCAGCCAGGCAGAGGAATTCTGGGAGTTGAAGTCCACAAGTCACAAAAGGACCAAGTTTGAAGACCCCTGCTATAACTGGTACCAGCGCTGATCTTGGTACCAGCCTTGTTACAGAACATGCTGATGAGGGTGCGATTGTTCGGTTGTTCCATTTTTATATTGATTTATGGCTTGCACGGCAGCTCTGTCAGTTTGTTTGGGCTCCAGGCAGGCTGACTGATTTTTCCTGATTCACAGGAAGATGTTTTATTGCCTCGATACCCATCAACTCCTCCAAGGCAAAATCACACACTTTCCCGGCCAACTGGGCGAGGCTGAATTTGCATGTGCGCGCACACACACACACAGAGTCTTCCCTTCCTTTTCCCACCAGTTGAAGGTTGTTTCGCAAGCGGGATCGTTCTTAAGAAAACGCATGTAAGAACTGGAGAGCGAACAACGTGCTTCATATACAGATAGTCCTTGACTTACGGCATTGTCCGTTGTTAAGTGAGTTTGCCCCCCCCTCCTTACGACCTTCCTTGCCTCGGTTGTTAAGGGAATCCCTGCAGTTGTTAAGTTAGGTTGTTAAGTGAATCTGGCTTGATTTCGCAAAAGGAAAGATCGCGTGAGCCCCCCCGAAGACGCTGCGGCCGTCTTTAAGACACGCCAGTTGCCAAGTGCCCGAATTTTGATCACGTGATCCCGGGGGATGTGGTGACGGTCACGAAGTGTGAGAACCTATTTTAAGTCCCTTTTTTCCATGGCTGTTATAACTTCAAACCCATCGCTAAAACGAACGGTTGCAAATCGACCTGTCTTGTTAAGAGTTTGTGAACCCATGTTAAAAACCAATAAAATATTTTTGGTAAGAGGGTGAGAAATAGAATATATTCAAATAGATAAGACGTGTATTCTGAATATTATATTTGGTGATGAATTGGGACAAAGGGAACTGTGGTTATTTAAAACTTGGAAATTATAAACATTAAATGTTAAATTTAAATATTAATGGGAAACTAAACATCGGGAAAAACCAATCAGGACATTGATAGTCTATAAAGACTGGATGTTAAAATAACTAGGGTATGTATAAACTTAAAATTATTGATAAATGTAAGAAAGTTATTTTTATTTAATTGACATAATAAGAATTGTATTAGTTTAAACGTGAGACAGTAAACACTAAGGGGAAAAGAGAGGAAATATTTAACGTAATAATTTGAGACTTGTACTAAAGATATTTGTATGTTATTGAATTCTCGAGTAACTCAGCCGCCACGTTGCTTTTTAAATATTTAAATGTAAAACTAGAAAATGATATATATATATATATATATATATATATATATATATATATATATATATATATATATATATATATATTTATATTTTTAAAAAGAGTTTGTGAACCCCTGGGCTCGCTTTAGGACCAGACTCTAATTTCAAGCTCAGTTACAGTCATAAGTTGAGGACTTCCTGTATCGTTAAGTGTTTGTGAACCCGTGGGTTTGCTTTAGAACCAGAGCATTGGCTTTACAGTATAACCACCACGTTTGCTTAACACCCCCCCACAAAAAAATGTCACAAAATCAGGCCGGTCACACAACCACCCAATTAACAACCGGCAGGATATGACTGTCATTCTGAGCTCAATTACAGTCGTAAGTCGAGGACTTCTCAGATTTGCAAAACGCGGTTCCCGCAATTTGCCAAAGGAGATTCCCGTTTTCCTCTCCTGCCTTTAAGAACATAATTAGTTGATTGCTTTTGACAATCTCGGGAGAAATATTCTTTGCAGGAAAGAATGATTCATGAGCTCTGTCCTTGCAATTGGTGTGCCGAGAAAGAGTTTTCTAATTAGCTTCTCTCGGCTTACCTGCCAGATCCTCAGAGACATGGGCAGGCCCAGCTTGGCATCGGCCTCCGCCTTCAGGGTACAGATGGGTGTCTTAGATGGCAGCTCCAGAACGTGAACCTGATACATAGATAGATAGATAGATAGATAGATAGATAGATAGATAGATAGATAGATAGATAGATAGATAGATAGACAGACAGACAGACAGACGGACAGATAGGTGGGTGGATGGGTAGGTAAGTAGGTAGATAGGTAGGTAGGTAGGTAGATAGATAGATAGATAGATGGATGTAGGTCAGTAGATATAGACAGATAGATATAGAGATAGATATACACAGACAGACAGACATTGATAGAGGTAGATAGATAGATATAGATAGATAGATACAGATAGATAGATAGATAGATAGATAGATAGATAGATAGATAGATAGACAGACAGACAGACAGAGATGATAGACACCCAGAGATGATTGGTAGATGAATGGATAGATATATAGAGAGGTAGAGAGAGAGGGAGGGAAGGAGGGAGGGAGAGAGAGAGAGAGAGAGAGAGAGAGATGGACGGATGGATAGGTGGGTGGATGGGTAGGTAGGTAGATAGATGTAGGTAGGTAGATATAGACAGATATAGAGAGACAGACAGACATAGATAGATAAAGGTAGGTAGGTAGGTAGATATAGACAGATAGATATATAGATATAAAGAGATAGAGATAGAGATAGAGAGAGAGAGAGAGAGAGAGAGAGAGAGAGAGAAAACCTTTATTGTCATTTTTTACTCTGGGTACACTGGGTACATTAAAAATGAAATTTAGTTGCTTGCTCTCAAACTGTACACATATACATAACACACATTTATACACACTATACACAACGTATGTATAGACCTACACCCTTACATATAAGCAACATATAAATATTAATCATTGCCCAGGAAAGAGGAAAGAGGAAACTTGAGAGTTCACAAGGTTGATACAGTCTGGAACAAAACTGTGACTGAATCTGGATCTTCTGCTTCGGATACCACGGAGCCCCCCTCCTCCCAGAAGGTAACAAGGAAAAACAGGTTGTGAAGAGGGTGTGTAGCATCCCAGACAATCTTGTGGAAAGAAGTCATATTGGTCCCCAACACAACCAACACAATGGAAAACCTTGTCGGGTGATTGACAAGAGGCTGGGGCAAACAACCCTTTCATTTGAAAGATTAGAGAAAAGAAGGACGAGGGGGGACATGATAGCCGTATTCCAGCATTTGAGGGTCTGCCACAAAGAAGGGGGGGGAGTCACCTCATTTTACAAAGCACCAGAAAACAAAGACAAGAAACAACGGGTGGAAACTAATCAAGGAGACAAGCAACTTGGAATTAAGGAGAAACTTCCTAACAGTGAGAACAATTCACCAGTGGAACAGCTGGCCTCCAGAAATTATGGGGGCTCCATCACTGGAGGTTTTTTTTAAGAAGGTTCAAGTTTGTTCCAAAGAATAATAGTTTGAGGAGGTCCTTGGTGCGCTCTGAAACCCGGTTGTTTTCTTGAAGACGCTTCGTTACCCAAGTAGGTAACATCATCAGTTGGGTAATGAAACGTTGCCAAGAAAAGTAACCAAGCTCAAAGAGCACCAAGGATTCCCCCAGTCCTCCTTCTCTGCAAACCTCCGTTCTTCTAGCACTGATGATGTTACCTAGTTTGGTAATGAAATGTCTACAAGAAAACAGCTGAAGCTCAGAAAGTACCAAGGATCCCAGAGTCGTCCTCCTCCTCCTTCTAACTTTGATGATGCTACCTAACTGGGTTTTCTGTACCTGCAGAGAATGTGAGCTACATTGTAATGAATTCAGTCAAACTCTGATTAAATCAGATTGGGGTCTTGCCTCAGATTTCGCAGGGTGCCTGCCACCAATCACTCACAAGCTAACGAAGACCCGACCTCTGAATAAAACTATGATTCATCCCACTTTTGACAACTAAGGCATAGGACTCCATGCGTTCACGCAGCCCACTTGCTAACCCCAACAGGAGGAGCCCCCCCCACGAGCGAGGGGCTTGATAAATTTAATTTATTTCAATATTTCTTTCAATACTTCCCCCCCTCCCATTGTTTTTCCTCTTTTGGCCTCTTTCCCAGCTTTATGCACTTATGGGGGGGGGGGAAATGCTCGTTGAAATGCAAAATGCAAAAGTTTTGCTCCTTGAAATGCCATTTTTGAGTAGTAGAGGGTGGCCTTGCCAACTCAGCGTGTTGCAGTCAACACGCCACTTAGAAATTAACCTTCAAAACTAACCCTGCGCCTTTGTGCCGAAGCCCCTGCTCTCCCCCAGGGAGAACAAAAAAGAAACGAGACCAAGCTGTTTCAAGAATACAAAAAAGGCCAGTTGGAACAGTTTGTGGATTGTATTTCAGTTCCTGCAGTGTGTGTGTATGTGTGTGTGTGTGTACGGGGAGGGGAGGGAGAGAGGACGCCCCACATTTATAATTTACCAACGACACTTTTTTCAACACGAAGGACAGCAAGCTGAGCTGAAGCAGGCGAACGGATCTCTGGAGGGAATCAAATTGGTCATGTTTTTGCTTGGTTCCACTTCTGGAACCAGCGACGAGAGTCAGCTGAGATCAGGGATGTGCAGAAATTCAACAGTGTTGGAGGCCTTTAGAGGAGTTGCCCCAACTGTGAAATGGGCTGTCTGATTCTACTGTGCATTTTCTTGAAGAGAAGAATAGGCGAAGAAGCCGCCTTATTTATTTTTTTACTATCCTTTCAGATTTCTCTCTCTCTCTCTCTCTCTCTTCTTTTCCCCCTTCCTTCCTTCCTTCCTTCCTTCCTTCCTTCCTTCCTTCCTTCCCACTTTTCCTTCTCTTGGCTGAGATTGGCCTCAAACATGGTCCTTGTCTTCTCTTGGGCCTCTCTTGGCTGAGATTGACCACAAACATGGCCCTTGTCTTCTCCTGAACTTCTCTTGGCTGAGATTAGTCTCAAATATGGTCCTGGTCTTCTCCTGGACTTCTCTTGGCTGAGATTGACCACAAACATGGTCCTTGTCTTCTCTTGGACCTCTCTTGGCTGAGATTGACTACAAACATGGTCCTTGTCTTCTCTTGGACATCTCTGGGCTGAGATTGACCACAAATATGGTCCTTGTCTTCTCTTGGACTTCTCTTGGCTGAGATTGGCCTCAGACATGGTCCTTGACTTCTCTTGCCTGAGACTAGCCTCAAACATGGTCCTTGACATCTCTTGGACTTCTCTTGCCTGGCCTCAAACATAGTCCTTGACTTCCCTTGGACTTCTCTTGGTTGAGATTGGCGTCAAACATGGTCCCTGTCTTCTCTTGGACTTCTCTTGGCTGCAATTAGTCTCAAACATGGTCCTGGTCTTCTCTTGGACTTCTCTTGGCTGCAATTAGTCTCAAACATGGTCCTGGTCTTCTGTTGGACTTCTCTTGGCTGAGATTGGCCTCAAACATGATCCTGGCCTTCTCTTGCCTGAGATTGGCCTCAAACATGGTCCCAGTCCCAGTCTGACACACCCTAACCACACCACACATTTTGCTTGTTCAAAGAGTGGGCAAGTTATGGCACGAGCATCTTTGACTAGACTGAGAGAACCTTCACCCATGTAGCCGGCGGGCTTTGGAAAAGTAATATCCTAGTTAGCATGTAATTTAAAACCAGAAGGAGAAGGTTTCCACAGGAAAAAAAAATGTTTTTATTTTTGCCTGGGGTTACTAAGGTTCTTCTGTGGCTACAGGTCACCCCAAGAATATGCATTCTTTTTGTTGTTGTTGTTACATTTCTAAGACTTTTTAAACATGTGTCTGACAAATTGGCAAGAGAGATGCGCGTAGCTCATACCTGGCGGTTTTAGCGCAATCAGGAACAAATACATGCCTGTTTAGATCGTATTATTTATAGAAAGAACCTGCTTCAAGGGGTGAAAAAATTCTATTTTGGATAGTGGCCAAGTGTGAACACATATTAAGTCTTCGTGTTAATCATAAGCCTCAGAGTGCTTTGGCTCTGCCTTTAAGGAGGTTTCCAGGTTTTACAGATTTTTATGGGGCTTCTTCTTGTTCCAAATTTTTGATTACTTTATCACTTAAACATGAGCCAGCAGTGAGCAGCAGCAGCAGCAGAAGTCAAAAAAGCCAACACAATCCTTGGTAGTATAAACAGAGGCATAGAATCAAAACAACATGAAGAATTAGAATCGCTTTATAACGCCTTAGTAAAGGCCACACCTGGAATACTGCATCCAGTTTTGGTCACCACATTACAAAAAAGATGTTGAGACTTTGGGAAGAGTGCAGAGAAGAGCAACTAAGACGATTAAAGGCCTGGAGAGTAAAACATACGAAGAACGGCTGCAGAAATTGGGCATGGCCAGTCCAGAGAAAAGAAGGACTAGGGTAGACATGATAGCAGGCTTCCAATATTTGAGGGGCTGACCCAAAGAAGAGGGGGGTCAACCTGTTCTCCAAAGCCCCTGAAGGCAAGACAAGAAACAATGGGTGGAAACTAACCAAGGAGAGAAGCAACCTAGAACTGAGGAGAAACTTCCTGACAGTGAGGACAATTAACCAGTGGAACAACTTGCCTCCAGAAGTTGTTGATGCTTCATCAAACTCTCCAAAGCAGCTCCACTCTTTCTTAGTATGCGACCAATTCATCACATAAGAACAGAGAAGGAAATTCTACAATACATCAAGTGCTAAGTGCATCAAAGTGATAAAATGTGTTTTGGGCTCAGAACCCCATCCCAGCTAAGATCAACCTAACTATGAAGATGAAGATGGGAAACCCTGGTTAAAACTGGGCTCAGGAAACTCCACCACCACCCTCAAAGAAGATCCAATTGATGCGATGGATTCTGATCTCCCCTCTCCCGTTAGTTCTTTGATCCAGCAATATTTGCCACGGTCCCATTTATGAAAACCTGAGCAACGTTCCAGATGCCTTCAAAACCATTCCCACAACTCCTTGCCCGGGGCCAAGCTCAAAGGAATATCTTGGGGAGTATTTGGCCACCGGGCAAGGCAGAGAAGATACATCTTAGAGGAATGACTCACCTCGTCTAACCCTTTCCATGGGGTGGCCAGGAGGGACCGTTTCTCCGTCACCTCAGAGAGGGAACATTTGCAGAACCCAACGTTGTCGGTGAAAAGAGTTTCAGTGACCACGTTCCTTCCTTCAGATAAGTCCCACAGGCAGATGTTCTGGTCACGGCCCTGACTTTGGCAATCAAAATTATTACTTAAACGTAAGCAAACATAAACCAGGTACTTATGATCCTATGTGGTGGACATGTGTTAAAGCAGTGGTTCTCAACCTTTTTAATGCTGCGACCCCCCAACCGGTCGTAAGTCGAGGACTACTCAACCGGTCGTAAGTCGAGGACTACTCAACTGGTGCAGCACTGTTTGCAGAATGGGACTTTTGGCGGGCTCAGCAGGGCAGAGACAGCCTGGACAATTCCTATTGGCTTTTGAAAGCCAATAGAATTAGACTCTATTCAAGAGAGTCTATTCTATTGGCTTTCAAAAGCCAATAGAAGAAAAGGGAGTAGCACAGCTAAGGAAAAGGGAGAAAAAAAGGGCGGACTGCGTTGTTTGGCGACCCCCGTGAAATGGTCGTTCGACCCCAAATGGGGTCCCGACCCACAGGTTGAGAACCACTGTGTTAAAGCAAGGAGATATCTGACAAAAATTAACTTAACAACAGTTCATTTGGGGACCATTCAAAGTTACAAAGGCACTGGAAGAAGTGACTTATGACCGTTTTTCACTGTTACGACCACTGCAGTAAATCCATAGTTACATAAACAGAATTCAGACGCTTGGCAACTGACTCATACTTATGACGGCTTGTAGTGTCCTAAGGTCATGTGATCCCCTTTTGCAAAGTCAATGGGGAAGTCAGATTCACTTAACAACTGTGTTACTAACTTAACAGCTGCAGTGATTCTCTTAACAACTCTGGCAAGAAAGGCCGTAAAATGGGACAAAATTCACTTAACAAATGTTTCACCTAGCCACGTACATTTTGGGCTCAATTGTGGCCGTACGTTAGGAGGACTACTTGTAATCAATGCTACCAAACTTGAATTACGCCTTGTTAATTGCAGGCTCACCTCAGAAGTCCATTTCTTCTGTTGGGTAACGTTTTCACACAATACACTGATTTTCCGCCGTGGCCATTCAGGCTACTACAGGCTCGCCGTGTCTTCAGATTCCAGATATGGATCAGCCCGTTAGAAGATCTGTTTTAAACCCCCCCCCCCAAAAAAAAAATTTAAAAAGGGAGAATTAACCATGATTTTTGACATTCTGACTCGGTGTTTAATACAACAGATTTTCAACACAGTTGTCAACAAAACGAGAAGCTAAAAAGATGAGATAATTACGTCTCTTATTTAAATGAAACACCCCTGTAGCTTCTTTGCTGTTTCCGTGTGTTGGTTACAGATTTTAAACCACTTAAACGGGATCGCTTGAAAAATAAAAAGGCAGTATGTGGCAATGTAAATACCGCATTGTTGTATTTGTAAAGGTAACGGATTCCCATCCAGTCATGCCCGACTCTACGGCACGGTGCTCAGTTCCGTTTCTTGGCCGAGGGAGCCAGTGTTGTCCGAAGACAATTTCTGTGGTCATGTGGCCAGCATGACTATATGCTAAAGGCGCACGGAAAGCTGTTACTTTCCCGCTGAAGTGGTACCTATTTATCTACTTGTCAGGATAATGATTTAAAGCAGACATGTCAAACTCACGACATCACGTAACATCGCGCAACGTATCGGAGCTTTTTTGCCATTGCCGGCAATGGGATGGGCGCGGCTCCGATATAATGAAACCGGCCCGCAGGTCGGCAGTTTGACACCCCTGATTTAAAGGCTAAACTGCTTATGTAGTGATGTAATGAAACAAAAGGTGGATGATGCAGTAATAGGAATGACTCAGCAGGATCTGTGTCTGTGCCTTTAAGAGCCCGAGTATATAAGGGAAGGCTTTCTCTCTCGTCCGTTTCCTGCTGTAATTGCTGGACATTGGAGTTTGCTGTTTCACCACGTGTATGTATTTTGTTCCTAGTGTATATTGTAGATAGTGTAATATAAACCACCATTTAATTACAAACCACTGTTTACTGTGTTTACTCCTGGATTATCTCAGCGTAATAAGACCGTGCATGCTCCGACACATTTGCCTGCTTTCGAATTGCTAAATTGACAGGAGCTGGAGCAGGGAACGAGAGCTCACCCCGTTGCATAGAGCTCGGATCTTGAACCCAGGCTCTCAGCTCTCCAACTGAGAAGCTTGGTGTCTTTAACCCTTGAGCCATGGCGCAACCACGTTGTGTTTGTATTTGCAGACAATTGTGTGCTCTTTCTTTACTCACCCTGAGTAAAGAATGGGAAAATCTGGATCTGCGTTTGAACACTGAAAGCACAACGTATTGATGCCACTGTCTATTCCTCGCAAAACGTAGACAGGATCTGGCACAGGAACAGCCATCGTGACACAGCCAGTTAGAAGTTCCTGGAAAAAAAAAGAAGAAACAAAGATGGAAAGACAGTCTGGTTCAGCCAGGCTGCTGGACTTCTGGATCACTCAGTAGCCTTGTGATAAATAAAACTTGAAAAAGAAAAATCTGATCGGGCAACAGTTAAAAGCCTCCCAACTTAGTTTGCATTCCTTCCAAAACGCACAACACGTTTACACAAGTTGAAAAGCATACTACAGGCAGTCCTCAAGTTACAATTGTAACTCAGCCTACAATGACCATCGTAAGTCATTGCAGTCATAAGCTGAAATAGTCATGTCATCTAAAGTATTTTTTTTTTTTTTGTGGTGTCTTTAAGGAAAAGCATTCCTTTCAACAGTCTGCCGAAAACTCTGAAAACTGAAAACAGGCTGGGAACTATCCCCAAAAACACGGTGAACTGTGGTCACATGACTGTGGAATGCCGTGACCCACCCCACCCGTAGTCATATGAACATTGGGGGGCACGACTCTTTACGAGAACTATGGAGGGGGCTTTAGGGACCAGAAAGCACTCGTTCTATGGCTGTCGTAACTTTGAACGGTCAAAACAACAGCAAGCAAGGTCTAACTCTAGTTGATGTCTGAATCAGACTGAGAAGCCTGAGTTACGTGGGATGGGTGAGATCAACCATTAGCCGGAGTTTTTAATTCTAACAGATTGCATCTCTCAACTCCATCCAGATGTTTATTAAGAAACAAATTTTACAAACTGGTTTATTTGTTCGCAGGCAAGGCAGGAAGGCCACTCCTCCTCCGACGCTCTCTGATGTCACCCTTGGGGTGGTTAGCTTTTCTAATGTCACTTGTCAATGCTGATGAATTATCTACAAGATTGATTTGCTTTGGGTTACTTTCAATTCCTGAGGCTCTTCGGTGAAGCTCGTTCTTGCTACAAAATTCTCTAAGCTCCATCAAGAACAAAGCCCAACATTTTCCACCAGCAAAGCTTGCCAAGATGTTCCAGAACAATTGGCCAACATGTTGGAAATGTAAAAAAGTACATGGAACATATTATCATTTATGGTGGACATGCCCAGTTGCGAAAAAATACTGGACTAAAATAAGAAGATGGATCGAAGAAATAATAGCCTGGAAACCAGAGATCTTTTTGCTGGGTATTTTAAATAAAAAATATAGTAAAGAAATACGGTACTTAATTCTACATATAACAATGGCAGCAAGAATAGCATACGCACAGTTCTGGAAAAATGAGAATATACCATCAGAGGAAGAAGTGATAAGGAAAATCCTGGACTGTGCTGAGATGGACAAATTAACAAAAGAGATAAAAGAAAAGGAAGACACAGAGTACTATCTAACATGGAACAAGTGGTATGACTGGTTGGAGACTAGAAATAATAGAGGAGAATAAATGTGGAAAGGTCAACAGTGGAAAATGTGTGTATAATAATGTACAGTAATAATAGTATGTATTATTCTTAGTATGAAGTATAGCATGAAGGAAGAAAAATGCAAATAAGAAACAACGGGACAACAAGGACAAATATATCTAAAGAAGAATAGGGGGGAAATGTAAATAATAGAAGATTACTGTTACGAAATTGCTGTTAAAAAAAAGGAGGAGTATACACTGTGTGTGTATGTGTGTTATGTTTTGTTTTGTTGGTTTAAAAAATAAAAAATTATTTTAAAAAAAAAGAACAATTCCCAAACTTCTCAAGATCTTCCCAACGCTGGCATGCATTCCTTCCTTGGGTGCCCTGATTTAATGCAGAAACATGCCACAAGGAATTATCCAGGAAGCAAATGAGCCATTCTAGAAAAAAAAGATATTTTCCAGGCTAAGCAGAACGATAAACACACCAGAGTCACCCTAAAGGCAATCTGGAAGGATCAGGGCAAATTTTAATCACTCTTGTTCTTCCTTCCCCAAAATAATTGACTGAAGTTTTTGCTGATGGAAGGATAAGACTTGTGGTGTATGAATTTGGGGAGGATCCTTTAGCTGGCACGGAATAAGATGTGATGAGTGGCATGTTTTTACAAAGGTCTTCTTATCTATGGTGCAGGCTTGGCACAGGAAAAGGGAGTTACCGCTATCCGTCAAATCGGTCTAGTTCAGTGATTCTCAACCTTTTTAATGCCGCGACCCCCAGCCGGTCGTAAGTCGAGGACTACTCAACCGGTCGTAAGTCGAGGACTAGTCACCTGGTGCAGCACCGTTTGCAGAATGGGACTTTTGACGGGCTCAGCAGGGCAGAGACAGCCTGGACAAATCCTATTGGCTTTTGAAAGCCAATAGAATTAGACTCTATTCAAGAGAGTCTATTCTATTGGCTTTCAAAAGCCAATAGAATAAAAGGGAGTAGCACAGCTAAGGAAAAGGGGAAAAAAATGGCGGACTGCGTTGTTTGGCGACCTTGTGAAATGGTCGTTCGACCCCAAATGGGGTCCCGACCCACAGGTTGAGAACCACTGGTCTAGTTAAATCATCTTAGTTGCTCTTCTCGGCCCTTTCTCCAAAGATGTTGAGACTTTGGGAAAAGGGCAAAGAAGAGCAATTAAGATGATTAAAGGCCTGGAGACTAAAACATATGAAGAACGGTTACCAGAATCAGTTATGGCCAGTCTAGAGAAAAGAAGGCCTAGGAGTGACATGATAGCAGTATTCCAATATTTGAGGGGCTGCCACAAAGAAGAGGGGGGGGTCAACTTATTTTCCAAAGCAAAGACAAGAAACAATGGATGGAAAGGAGAGAAGCAACCTGGAATTAAGGAGAAACTTCCTAACAGTGAGAACAATTAACCAGTGGAACAGCTTAGCCTTCAGAAGTTGTGGGTGTTCCATCACTGGAGGTTTTTAAGAAGAGACTGGACAGCCCCTTGTCTGAAATTGTATAGAGTCTCCTGCCTGAGCAGGGGGTTGGACTAGAAGACCTCGCAGGTCCCGTCCAAATCTATTCTGATTGATTGAAAGAAGGGCTTGTTTACTATATGCTTTCACAAATGCAATAAAACTAAGGTGGACTGCAAGCTGGTCCTTTCACCAATTGTAGATCTTGCCGCCCTCTCAATTCCTGGCAAATAGATGGGGAAGAAATGGAGGCAGTGACAGATTTTATCTTCCTGGGCTCCAAGATCACTGCAGATGGGGATTGCAGCCAAGAAATTAGAAGACACTTGCTCCTGGGGAGGAAAGCTATGGCAAATCTAGACAGCATACTAAAAAGCAGAGACATCACCCTGCCAACAAAAGTGCAAATAGTCAAGGCCATGGTTTTCCCAGTGGCAATGTATGGCTGTGAAAGCTGGACCATAAGAGAGGCTGAGCGCCAAAGAATGGAGGCCTTTGAACTCTGGTGCTGGAGAAGACTCCTGCGAGTCCTCTGGACTGCAAGGCGGTCCAACCGGTCAGTCCTAGAGGAGATCAACCCCGACTGCTCTTTAGAAGGCCAGATCCTGAAGTTGAAACTCAAGTCCTTTGGCCACCGAATGAGAAGGAAGGACTCCCTGGAGAAGAGCCTGATGCTGGGAAAGATGGAGGGCAAGAGAAGAAGGGGACGACAGAGAATGAGGGGGCTGGATGGAGTCATTGAAGCAGGAGGCGTGAGCTTAAATGGACTCCAGAAGATGGTAGAGGATAGGAAGGCCTGGAGGAACGTTGTCCATGGGGTTGCAATGGGTCGGACACGACTTTGAAACTAACAAACAAACAAAAACAAATTCTCCCTATCTTTCCAAGTGCTTTCAAACCATGCAGATCCAATGCATTCTAGTGGCCAACCAGGAGTAAAATTCACTTGTGGAATTTGGAAAGTTGGTAGATCCCAAATCCAAACCTCAGCAGGAAAAACGGAAGTCTTTCACCCGGATGCTGATGGTCTGCAACTCAGTGTAGCTTTTTAATTTTTCCGACATCATGCCAAATGCCAACGCTCGTTATTTCAAGTCGGAGTCCCCCAAAAACATTCGTTTCTCTAATTCATCACATCCTCTCAAAATACGCAGGCGTCAAGAGAGGGTCACCTTGCGAATAACAACAACAACAACAACAACAATCATCCCTACCTCCCAGAAGTTTTACAAACACTCCCCGATTCCCACAGGAAAAATTCCAGCAGAATTCAGCAACTCTCTCGTTCCCAGTCCTGTCACTTGCCTTTCAGTCTCACATTCGAAACAAAAACAAAATTGCCGGGTAGAGTATCGTGCTCTCTCCTGCTTCCCTTGATAAGCAAAAAACGTCCAAAGCCCAGACTAAAAATACATTATTTTTTTCCGATCCATTTTAAACGCCATCCAAAGACAGAGGTGGCAGGAATAAATCTTTGGGGTCGTGTCTAGCAAACCCACAAGACCAGCAGGTGTGTTTCTATAGTTAGGGATCTAAAATTATTCCACCCATTCAGATGTGCTACCGATCAAATATTGGTACTCCCTGACTTATGTCCACAACTGAGCCCAAATTTTCTGTTGCTCACCCTCAGTGCTAGAAGGGAGTGGGGGCTTGCAGAGAAGAAGGAAGAAGGAAGAAAGAGGAGGAGGAGGAGGAGGAAGAGGAGGAGGACGAGGACGACTGTGGGGTCCTTGGTGCTCTCTGAGCTTGGTTGTTTCTTTGCAGATGTTTCATGACCCAACTAGGTAACATCATCAGTGTTAGAAGGGAGTGGGGTTTGTGAGTAAAGGAGGAAGGAGGAAGAAGGAAGCGGACAATGACTATGGGTCTTTGGTGCTCTCTGAATTTGATTGTTTCTTTGCAGATGTTTCATGACCCAACTAGGTAACAACATCGGACGGAATGACTATGGGTCTTTGGTGCTCTCTGAATTTGATTGTTTCTTTGCAGATGTTTCATGACCCAACTAGGTAACAACATCAGTGTTAGAAGGGAGTGGGGTTTGTGAGTGGAGGAAGAAGGAAGCGGACGATGACTATGGGTCTTTGGTGCTCTCTGAATTTGATTGTTTCTTTGCAGATGTTTCATGACCCAACTAGGTAACATCATCAGTCCCTTACCAACCAACCAAACCAACGAAGCTTAGAGAGCGCCAAGAACCTCACACATACACACAGAGTACAGACACACAAACACACACACCACACAGCCTGTGATACAGAGGCAATGATTCATTCTAACCACTGTTTGCCCAAGCACAATGCGACAGCTCACAGTGTTTGCAGGAATAAACCACATCCGAGAAAGAGCTGGACCTATAAGAAGTTCCTCATCCATTCTTTAAACAGAAGGATGTTAAAACTTTTAGTAGCGCTTTTAAGTGACTTTCATTAACTGCTTCTTTCTTGCAGCCCCCTTCCTCCCCCCCCCATTGGCATAACCCCAAAGTCAAGAGTGTTTTTCTTGGAGAAAAATAATGTCCTATCTAAGTAAAATTTCTGCTGCCTGGAGTGTAATGTCCAGAAAAACCTGGAATCTGAGCTGGCGTCTTGAGGCTCCGTTCCAAACGCTTCCATCTGGGCCTCGTGAACTTTCGCTATAACTATTTTCCACCACGAAAACCCCGTATTCAGCAAAAGGGGCAAAACTAAGAGTGATGGTAATTATTTTTAGGACGCCGAGCGAAGCATATGGATCTCATTGCCATTTATATAGACGAGTCACCGGGAAAAGAAAAAGAGAGAGAGAGAGAGAGAGCTATTAATCAATATGAACAACCCATAGAGTAACATAAACATTCATCATTCTAATATTCTCAAGGTGTCAAAAGTGGTGTGTGTGTGTGTATGTGTGTGTGTGGTTTTTTTTTATTTTCTTCCCCTTTCCAACCATCGGACAGAGTTGCCTTCAGTTCTCAGCTGTGTATGAGACCTTCCCCAGCCCAGGAATAGAAAATAACTTTTCAAAGGCTGGGCAAAACATAGAAGGCATTCAGGGGAAAAAAAAATGGTGATGTAAAGGCAGAAAGAATTGAGGGGAAGGGAAAAAGCCTTTAAAGCCTTCGCTGTAAAAGACATTAAAACATTAAAATGAAGCATGAAAAAACAGCTGAAGCCAAAGAGACGTTCCTTTGCAGTGCGCCACCAGCTCAACTTTGCAAAAAAAAAAAAACAAAGGAGGAACAGACAGCTGTCCTATTGCACCAAGTCGTAAATTCCTCCGATAAAACACAAGCACAAAGCAACTGAAGCTGGCGTAAAATCAACACCAGAAACTTTTGTTTGCCCTCCTCTTTCTCTCCAGTTCTCCAGGAATGCACCTCAGCTTAAGGGAAGTCGGGCGTATGTGTGAAATAGGAGGATCAGATTTAGAAAAACAGTGATGACCGCATTATCTCTGGCCGTTTGCAACCAAGAGAATTTCATGCAGTCATCTCTGTCCAAGAATGGAATAAGATTGGTTGGGCATGATCTGTTTTTAACAAAACCGTGCTGGCTACTACTGGTAGTTATAACTTAATAGAATAGAATAGAATAGAATAGAATAGAATAGAATAGAATAGAACAGAACAGAACAGAATAGGGCAGGGTAGAGTAGGGTAGGGTAGAGTAGCATAGCGTAGAGTAGGATAGAATAGAATAGAGTAGAGTAGAGTAGAATAGAATAGAATATGGAAAGAGTAGAAATAGAATATGGAAAGAGTAGAAATAGAATAGAATAGAATAGAATAGAATAGAGTAGAGTAGAGTAGAGTAGAGTAGGGTAGGGTAGGGTAGGGTAGGGTAGGGTAGGGTAGGGTAGGATAGGGTAGGGTAGAGTAGCATAGCGTAGAGTAGGATAGAATAGAATAGAATAGAATAGAGTAGAATGGAATGGAATGGAATGGAATGGAATGGAATAGAATAGAATAGAATGGAATGGAATGGAATAGAATAGAATAGAATAGAATAGAATGGAATGGAATAGAATAGAATAGAATAGAAAATATGGAATAGAATCAATGGAAGAGGAGAGGAGAGGAGAGGAGAGGAGAGGAGAGGAGAGAAGAGTTGGAAGGGACCTTGGAGGTCTTCTAGTCCAACCCCTTGCTCAGGCAGGAAACCCTAAAAATTAAAGAATGCATCAAGTATACTGGGGTGAAACAGGGGAAAGTTGTGTGTGGGTCCCTTTGCAGCTGTCCAAGTTTAGGAAGGATTTTGCACGGGCACCCTTGAGAAACACGGCAATCTTACCCGAAAATTGACAAGCCAACAAACCGTGAAAAAGTGATTTAAAAAACCAACAACTTTTCCCATTCAGCCATGCAGTCATCTGTCAGCTAGAAATTAGGAAGCCCAACCCCCCCCCCTTAATTAAGAGTGAAAATATATTAGGAAGAAGCCTCTTATATCCACAAGTGAGATCTAGCTAATATCTTTAAGACAGCAAAGGTTTAATTAAACACCTTCCAGTCATTTTAGCAGACGTTTCCTGAAATAAACTCCTTGGAGAGAAGAGGTGGATCCCCTCCCTGGCTTTCTTTGTGCCAGCCAAGGGGAAATGACAGGCGTTGCTATGCATCAAGTTGTTACACTATCTGAAATTAATTAGGGCTGAGCTGCAATTAAAGGCTCCGTAATTTTCAGCAATTTGAAGCTGCTCTTCCTCTGAAACTTAATTAATCTTAGACAAATATTCTTCTCATGACAAACTTTCCCCCCCCTCCCGATTACTCGATTTATTCCTTTCTAATTACTCTTTAATTAATGTAGCCTTGGTCTAAGTTTATAGAATTCTTCTGGCATCCCACCAGAAAAACGGCAAGCTGATTGCAGTTCAATTGCACAACAACCCAACTCACCAAATTTCAACACTTCATTTATTTATTTGTCTGTTCTGTTACTTTCCTTTCCTCTCCCTGGGGCGATCAAACATGATACACGACAGACATTCCACACCACTTTAAATTGAAGCATGCCTTAAAAAAGCATTTCAAAACTTCAAATGAGAACATACTTTGCATTAAAATGATCACACTCCAGGCAAGTATGTCATTAAAAAGTTGTAAATAAGCAAGAGCTAACTAGATTAACTCAACCCAACCCAACCCAACCCTACCCAACTCAACTCAATCCAACCCAATCCAATCAATGCAACTCAACTCAACTCAACCCTACTCAACTCATCTCAATCCAACTCAATCCAATCAATGCAACTCAACTCATCCCTACTCAACTCAACTCATCTCAATCCAACCCAACCCAATCAATGCAACTCAACTCAATTGAATTGAATGCTTCATTTGGCCAAGTATAATCATGCACCGAAGGAATTTGTCTCCAATGCAGAGGCTCTCAGTGTACATGCAAAGCGACAGAATAATGATAACAATAAAGTAACAAAATAGGAGAGCTGGAAGGGACCTTGGAGGTCTGCTAGTCCAACCCCTGCTCAGGCAGGAAACCCTATACCATTTCAGACAAATGGTTGTCCAGTCTCTTCTTAAAGACCTCCAGTGATGGAGCACCCACAATTTCTGGAGCCAACCCATTCCACTAATTAACTGTCCTCATGATTAGGAAATTCCTCCTTAGTTCTAGGTTGCTTTTCTTCTTGACTCGTTTCCATCCATTGCTTCTTGTCCTGCCTTCAGGCGCTTTGGAGAATCACCATTAAGAGGTGATTAACCAGTAAAAGGGAAGAGTTAAGAAAGATAAAGATGATAATGATGATAATAATAGTACAGCCATACTACATGGTAAATACACATGGACATTAGAGAGAACTGTAAGAATTAGGTGTTCAGAAGAGTGATGGGAAAAAATGTCATTCACCAGATTGATGTAAGGCAGGGGTCTTCAAACTGGGCCCTTTTGTGACTTGTGAATGTCAACTCCCAGAATTCCTCACCTAGGCACGAGGAATTCTGGGAGTTGAAGCCCACAAGTCATACAAGGGCCAAGTTTGAAGAGCCCTGATGTACGGGGAACTTCATTGGAGGCTACAATGAATGCTTGCATCCTAATTTTTTTCCTCTAAATGAACGATTGTGCTTTGCGTTTCTGTGCGACCCTTGCCGCTAGCCTCCTTCTAACACTCGAGTTCTCATGTTCCCTGAACGGCCAGCATCCGGGTCATTTCCCTCACGCTACAAAAGACACACAACGTTGAGGGTGGAGGTCCGTTCTCTGAGCTTCTGGGTTGGTTCCCAAACATTTCCTTACCAGTCTAAGTAACATCTCCAGCGGCGTTGAAGGTGTCACCTAGCCTGGTAACGAAACGTTTGGAAACCAACTCACCAAGCTAGGAGAACAGATCTTCACCCTCATCCTCCACAGATATTCGCCACTATTGCAAAAACACCAAAGCTCTCGACACAACCTTCCCCCACGCCGCCCTTTGCAATGTCGGCCACGAACAAGGCCGAGAAGGGACAGGAACGTCTATTGTCCCCGGGCAAGAAAAGAGCTGCCTCCAAAAATCCCGAATCAAATTCTCCATCTGCAAGTCAAATTTAAAATAAAATAAAATAAAAATAATACACAAACGCCCACACCGCCAGATAGGACAATCGACGAAAAGGGGGATTAATGGGCGTCCTTTCTGAATCAAAGACTTATTTCATAGCTTCCATCCCCGAATCCTGAATATTGTCAGGAACTCTGTTCGCCTTTGATTGAAGTGTCTGTTTTCCGAGAAACAGATAAAGGCAGTCTCAGTAATCTGACTCTAAGCTACGGGATAAAGGCAGTTTGTTTCTTCTTAGCCCATCTGTCAACACCTCTTCCGTAATTAGTCCTAATTATTAGAGAGGGCCAGCTTCTCATTGGCATTATTAAATCAGAAAGAGTATCATGGCTGGGTATCTTTCAACGCTTCCCAGGCTGTGGCGACCTTCAATTTCATTCAATCTGCTCTCTGTATCTGCCTTTGAAAAGGATTCAGGCAGTCATTGTAGCATCCCCGGCTTCAAAAGATACGGATCCCTCGTGCGGGAATTCCAGAGAAATAGTCACATCCACACCCACGTTATGCAACAGGAGAAGAAAACCACAAAATTAACCTCGGTATTGTATTCTGGCTAAGAAAACACACACACACACACACACACAACATTTTGTACAAGAATAACATTGGCAGGGATCGAGGCTTGCACCGAAATAATCAACCTGGGGGTTGAAAATCCAATGGAAAGTGCCGAGTCTTTTTCATGAAGCATCCACCCTCAATTACAAGCAGTCTTTGTTAATTGTCCAGTCCATTTAGTGACCAATTTAAGTTTGAAAGGACTTGTGACCGTTTTTTTCACACAACGGGTTGCAGCAGCCCCAGGGTCACGCGATGAAAATTCGGACGCTTGGCCACTGACTCATCTTTACGACGATTGCAGCATCTCATCATCCCGTGATGCACTTTTGCAATCTTCTGACAAGCAAAGTCAAGATTCACTTAACAACTGTGTTACCAACTTTACAACTAATAATAATAATAATAATAATAAAGTTGGAAGGGACCTTGGAGGTCATCTAGTCCAGCCCGCTGCAGGGATTCCCTTAAAAACTATCGCACGAAAGGTTGTAAATGGCGCAAAAATTCACTTAACAAATGTCTTGCTTGGCAACCAAAATCTTGGGCTCAACTGTAGCCATACGTTGAGGACTATCTGTATACTACTGATTTCTTTTTCTGGAACTCTACACAAATAGATGTTTGCCTAGGATGGGGTCGCTCTTTGTGTGAAGCTAGCCAAGGATGATTATTGTTCTCGTGTCAAGCAACCATGACTAAAACAACTAGGTCTAAGACTCTAATTCACCATCTCGAGTGCCCTCTGTTGGCTACGGGATACCATTGGCATCAAAAATAATAATCATGATAAAACAATTATGCACAATCAAAAGTTTGTCCTGTAACGGTCCTGTTTCATTATTTCAGTAATTATCAAAGAGTGATAACTGTCATTGCTTTGTTCTTAAAGATTATTATTAATGATGGAAAGGATGAAATATTGTTACTGTGGCTTCAATCAAAGCATAGTTATAGTTTCAAATGAAGGGTCCCTGGTGGTCTCTGAGCTTTGCTGTTTCTTGCAGACATTTCATGACTCAACTAAGTAGCATCACAATTCACACTGTTGCCCCCCAAACCAGTAGCAGGGCAGATTAGAGCAATCTGTACATGTGGTCCAGGAACCAGACCAGACCATACACCTACTCCAGGAACCAGATCAGACCATACATCTATTGCAGGAACCAGACCAGACCATACATCTACTCCAGAAACCAGACCAGACCATACATCTACTCCAGGAATCAGACCAGACCATACATCTACTGCAGTAACCAGATCAGACCAGTCCACCTGATCCAAGGACATCCAACATACTTTATGCCCAAATGGGAATATGGAACTCAAATCACTCCAGTTCTAACCCAACTTTTAGGCTGTTAATTCTTAAAAATCACCACCTTCATCTCTCATCAAGGTGATCGACATCAATCTCAGCTGCCTCCCCCCCCCTCTATGGCTCCTCTATGTGCCAGAATTCTCTCCCAAAGCTTAATTCTCTAGCAGTTTCGCTCCTTTAGCGAAAAAAAAATAACAGAGAAAGGAAAACTTAACTCATTTGCATTTTTGATGTGGAAAAGCACTGTTTTTCTTTCAGATAAGGTGGTTATTTTACACAAATGGTTAATTGCCTTGGTAGCAATCGTCACTTTGGTGGTCAAAAGTGTGTTCCTAGGGAGAGAAGGGGCTCCTGCATGCTTATGGATGAATTACGTCTTTATGAGATTTGGCTGGAGTTCAAGGACTCAACTTTTTAAGGTATTTTGGTGGTTCTGCTACAGTGGGAATCCCTCAAAGGGATTTGCCCTGGAATGCATCTGTGCGATCCTATTACAAATATCTCCTAAGTAGTGTTGAAGGCAGAGAGAGAGAGAGAGGGGGGGGGGGGAGAAATGCAGCCTTCAGCTATTGCTGGTAGATGCATCTGGCATTTCTGAAGTTGTGATGGAGGGGGGGAAAAAAAGATAATAAAATAATTCCTCTATTTCAGCAAGGCAGAACTTTTCAGCAAGACGTAGGCAACCTCCGGCTTGTTAATATAGGCCAGTGGTTCTCAACCTTTTTAATGCTGCAACCCCCCAACCGGTCGTACGTCGAGGACTAAACTGGTCGTAAGTCAAGGACTAAACCGGTCATAAGTCGAGGATTACTCAACCGGTCGTTAAGTCGAGGACTTTCCCTGCCCGGGAGCGCCGCGCATGCGTGGTGCCCCCCCCTGCGCCGGCCGAGACGTAGCTGGCAAGCGGCAGAGATGGAGCAGGCCGACCACCAGCTGGCCCAGCCCAAGGGAGGTAAGGCACCCGCCGGAAAAGGGGAAAAAATGGCGGACAGCCTTGCTTGGCAACCCCCGTGAAATGGTCGATCGACCCCAAATGGGGTCGCGACCCATAGGTTGAGAACCGCTGATATAGGCAGTCCTTTGACTTACCACAGTTCATTTAGTAACATTCAAAGTTAGCCCAGCACTGAGAAAAAGTGACTTATGATCGTTTCTCACACTTTACGACTTTTCTAGCATCCCCATCATCATTCAGAGGCTTGGCAACTGACTCACTTATGACCGTTGCTCATTTGATCGCCTTTTGCGAGATTCTGACAAGCAAAGTCCACGGGGGGGGGGACCAGATTCACTTAACAACCGTGTTACTAACTTATCAACGGCAGTGATTCATTTAACAGCGGTGGCAGGAAACGTTGTAAAAGGGGGCAAAACTCACTTAGCCAAGGTCTCACTTAACAACAGAAATTGTGGGCTCAAATGTGGTCCTAGGCTGAGGGTGGCCTGTATTTGCAACCTTCTTTGTCATATTTAGCAACTCTCTTTTCCGAAAGCTACGCAAAGAGCCAAGGAGGGCACAGGAGAGCCTGCAGAGCATCAGGACAAGTCCTAAAACCACTCACAAAGGGAATCGGTTCAAATGAGTTAAAATTCAAACACAATCACAGATGACCCCAAAGGGGTCCCTGTAGCAAATTTCAGGTCTGTAACAGAGTCTGCAAAACACATCAGTGAACAGGGATACAAATTACCAATATTATTGTTTGTCTGAATGTGGTTGGGAAAATATTTTGGTTGCATTAAACTGGGCCAAGCTTTTAACATTGGTGAGAAAGGTTAGTTCTGCTATTCGGACCTGAAGCTATCTGGTGAGGGAGGGAGGAGGGGGAGGGAGGGGAAAAAGAAAGGGAGGAAGGAAGGAGAGAGGAACCCAGGGGGGAGGGGAAGGAAGGGAGGAGGAGGGAGGGGAGGAGGGAGGGAAGGAAGGGAAGGAGGGAGAGAAGGGAGGAGGGAGGGAGAGAGGAAGGAGAGAGGAAGGAGGGAGGGAGGAAGGAAGGAGAGGGAGGGGGAAAGGGAAGGGAGCAGGGAAAAGAAGGAAGGAGGGGGAGAGGAAGAAGGAAGAGAGGGAGGAGGGAGGGAAGGAAGGGAAGAGAAGGAGGGAGAGAGAGGGAGGGAGGAAGAAGGGAGAGAGGAGGGAGGGGAGGAGGGAGGGAAGGAAGGGAAGGAGGGAGAGAGAAGGGAGGAGGGAGGGAGAGAGGAAGGAGAGAGGAAGGAGGGAGGGAGGAAGGAAGGAGAGGGAGGGGGAAAGGGAAGGGAGCAGGGAAAAGAAGGAAGGAGGGGGAGAGGAAGAAGGAAGAGAGGGAGGAGGGAGGGAAGGAAGGGAAGAGAAGGAGGGAAAGAGAGGGAGGGAGGAAGAAGGGAGAGAGGAGGGAGGGAAGGAAGGGAAGGAGGGAGAGAGAAGGGAGGAGGGAGGGAGAGAGGAAGGAGAGAGGAAGGAGGGAGGGAGGAAGGAAGGAGAGGGAGGGGGAAAGGGAAGGGAGCAGGGAAAAGAAGGAAGGAGGGGGAGAGGAAGAAGGAAGAGAGGGAGGAGGGAGGGAAGGAAGGGAAGAGAAGGAGGGAGAGAGAGGGAGGGAGGAAGAAGGGAGAGAGGAGGGAGGGGAGGAGGGAGGGAAGGAAGGGAAGGAGGGAGAGAGAAGGGAGGAGGGAGGGAGAGAGGAAGGAGAGAGGAAGGAGGGAGGGAGGAAGGAAGGAGAGGGAGGGGGAAAGGGAAGGGAGCAGGGAAAAGAAGGAAGGAGGGGGAGAGGAAGAAGGAAGAGAGGGAGGAGGGAGGGAAGGAAGGGAAGAGAAGGAGGGAAAGAGAGGGAGGGAGGAAGAAGGGAGAGAGGAGGGAGGGAAGGAAGGGAAGGAGGGAGAGAGAAGGGAGGAGGGAGGGAGAGAGGAAGGAGAGAGGAAGGAGGGAGGGAGGAAGGAAGGAGAGGGAGGGGGAAAGGGAAGGGAGCAGGGAAAAGAAGGAAGGAGGGGGAGAGGAAGGAGGAAGAGAGGGAGGAGGGAGGGAGAGGGAGGAGGGAGGGAAGGAAGGGAAGAGAAGGAGGGGGAGAGGAGGGAGGAAGGAGGGAGGGAAGGAAGGGAAAAGGAAGGAGAGGGAGGAAGAAGGGAGGGAAGGGTAGGAGGGGGAGGGAGGAAGGAAGGAGGAAAGAAGGGAAAGAAGGAGAGGGAGAGAGAAAGAAGGGAGGGAGAGAGGAAGGAAGGGAAGAGGAGGAGGGAGCAAGGAAGGAGAGGGAGAGAAAGAAGGAAGGAGGAAGGGAGGCAGAGAGAACAGCTTTCAAAGCTACTCGCTCTCCAAACCTGCTTTGTGCGGAAGGGGACCTGAAACGACTGAATACTCTGGGGGAAAAAAGATGAAAAATTACTGTATTCCCCTCTCGTTGCACCATTACCCCCCCCGTCCTTAGCCGTGCAGCGAAAGGCCGGTTTAATGCACCCCCTTATCCAGGAAACAGACCCCCATTCCCCCCCCCCCGGCTCCCCCCACCTGAGCTTCTCTCCCGCCTTGACACCGGCAAGCAAACACGCATGGGCGAATCGATCCTCCGGCGCTCTCCCAGCGATGTCTGCCCAGGCTCGCCCGGCAACAGCGCTCAGGTTGGCTTGCCGAGCGCCGAAGGGCCAGAGCGGCGAGTCGCGTCACGTGGTAGCGGCGGCGGCTTCCCGGCGCTGCGGTTTTTTTTTTCCCCTTCTATGACGCATGCGCCAGCTGGAAGGGCTTCTTGAAGGTCTCCGACCTGGCGCCCTGCAAGGGGATGCTAGGTAGACTACTCCTCTTCCCATCGTCCCCATCCCTGGGGTTTGCTGGGGATGGGTCAATCGACCCAGGGGCCGTTGAAATTCAACGCGCTGAGTTGATGCAGAGTATCCTCCCGGGTATGGGGCTTGTAGCTGAAAGCAGTTGAAGACTGATGGGGTTTGTAGTCCAGGATGTTCCCAGGCGGATGCAGAGGGCTGCATCTGCTGGACGAATGTACAAGCTGAGAATTGCAGTAGTTCCAACACATCAGGCTTAAGAAGTTTGGAGTTTGGATTGCTTTGCATTCAGATTTAGGGGGTTGGACTAGATGACCTCCAAGGTCCCTTCCAACTACTACTTCTTCTTCCCCTTCTTCTTCATGTAGGGGTGTGGGTCTATACATATGTTGTACATAGTATGTTTAGGTGTGTGTCGTGTATATGTCTCACTTTGAGAGCGGGCAACTAAATTTCGTTCTGCCCAAAGTAAAAAAAAAATGACAATAAAGCTTATCTTATCTTATCTTATCTTATCTAACCTTCTTCTTCTATCATTTCCTGCATTCAACCTGTAACACGATTAACTCGCTCCTCTCCAAAACATGCTGACCCACAATCTCCCATCATCCCCAGCCAACGTGGCTGCTCTGGCTGGTTTCTGAAAAGAAGCCAAAGCTGCAAAACTTGATTCAAACTCCTCAGCTCCTACAAGTGATTTCTTTCTGAATCAATAATCATATTCAGAGCACCGGTTCACGATACCCACAAACATACTCCTTTGTTGCAAATAATTTCATATTTTTGCTTTCGTTCATGCAATTGCTCATTGGTTCGTTGGTCTTGGTTATTTGTAAGACCAAAACATCTAGTAAATTATTTGCATCCCAAGTTATATTTTTATTTTTACAGTTGCTGCCAGGACTTTCAGTATATCTCTAGTCACGTTTTTCCTTCCCCCCCCCCACCTGTAAATTACCACTACAGATAGTTCTCAACTTACAACCATTCATTTAGTGACTGTTCAAAGTAACAGCAGCACTGGAAAAAGTGACTTATGACCATTTTTCACACCTACGACAGTTGCAGCATCCCTGTGGTCACGGGATCAAAATTCAAATCATTGTTAACTACTCATATTTATGACAGTTGCAATGTCCGCGGGTCACGTGATCCTCTTTTGCACCCTTCTGACAAGCAAAGCCAATGGGGAGGCCAGCTTCACTTAACAACCATGTTACTAAACTAAAACTGCAGCAATTCACTTAACACTGGTTGTAAAATGGGGCAAAACTCAGTTAACTCTCTTGGTTTAGCAAGATATACTTTATGGCTCAGTTGTGGTTGTAAGAACTACCTGTATTAAGAATCGTAGCTAAAGACCCCTCTGATATCTTGTGGACAGTTGGAAGAATCAATAAAATCTATAAAAGACACAGTTTCGCAGGTAAAATGTTGCTTACAGTGTCTGGACACCTTACTTCATTGTTGGTTTGTTGTCGTTTGTTTCCTGCCACCCTGGTCCCTTTTCAGAAAAAAAATATTTCATTTTCTTCTCTTCTTCGCCCACCTCCAAGACAAGGCGAGCTTGTCACGGACAAAGAGATTGTCAGCAAAATCCTCGGACTGGCTGCAAAATAAATCTTCTTTATTGGGGACGGAGTAAAGCTTTTAGTCCGAAAAGCACACGGTGTCCTTTTCATAACTTTAACGTGGAAGGAACTTCCCTTTGCCTATTGCCCTGGTGGCCCGTGAAAGGTTTCAAAAGATTTGGGGTTAGGTTTCTGGATTAGCTGAAACTGGAGTGCCTTAAACCTCTTTAGAGAGTGTGGATTAAATCCACATCAAGCCTAAGACAGCTTGGCTCAGGCCCACTCCCCAGGTAAAGCTAAATTAAACAGCAAGCATATTTGTCTTGCTCTGTAATGGCACAGGTATTTGACAACCCTACCAGAAGCACTGGAGGCAGGAGCAGGCAGCAGGGCAAGATTTTTTGAATCACTGGCTAAGGAGGAGCACACCGTTTGTAAAAAGGAGAGGGGTTTAGCAGTGGGAGAGTCATGAAATGAATTTTGCTCTAAAACAGAATAACAGAGTTGGAAGGGACCTGGGAGGTCTTCTAGTCCAGCCCCCTGCTCGGGCAGGAAACCCTATACCATTTCAGACAAATGGATGTCCAGTCTCTACTTGAAAATCTCCAGTGTTGGAGCACCCACAACTTCTGCAGGCGAGTTGTTTGACTAATTAATTTCTCCTTAGTTCTAGGTTGGTTCTCTCCTTAATTAGTTTCCATTCGTTGCTTCCTCGTCCTGCGTTCTGGGGCTATGGAGAATTTTCCAACCTCTTCAACCGACACCCAAAACGTTAGATCGGAGGTGGAGGAATGTGATGGTCAAGTTTCACAAGCCGGCAACTGGCAAAGCCAGTTGCCCCCAATCCATTATCAGGGCTCCTTGCCATGCCAAATTATGCTCTGTTTAGTTGAATAACCCACAGCTGACATGGGGCAGGAAGCGCGAAATCAAGGACCTTTAAACCGCAGTGGGTACATTCACTAGCGGATTCATTCAACCAAAGGAAACTTCAGTATGATTTAAGGCAAGGTTTTTCAAACTTGGCCATTTTAAGATGGGTTGACTTCCACTCCCAGCATCCCCCAGTATGCTTTAAGACAGGTAGACTTCTACTCCCAGAATTCCTTGGCAGGTGAACTCCACCTATCTTAAAAACTGCCAAGTTTGAAAAACGTATCTACCTCTCCCCCACCCTCTATTTATCTATCTTTATCCATCTTTATCATCTCTCTATATCTGTCTATCCATATATCATTTTATATCTATCTATCTATCTATCTATCTATCTATCTATCTATCTATCTATCTATCTATCTATCTATCTATTTCTATCTATCTCAATCTCTATCATCTATCCATCCATTCGTCCGTCCGTCCGTGTCTGTCTCTATATCTATCTATCTATCTATCTATCTATCTATCTATCTATCTATCTATCTATCTATCTATCTATCTATCATATCTATCATCTATTAATCTGTCTCTATTTCTATCTATCATCTCTATCATCTATCAATCTATCTCTATCCTCTATCCATCCATCCATCCGTCCGTCCGTCCGTCCGTGTCTGTCTGTCTGTCTCTCTCTCTATCCTGTCTATCTCATATTTCTTAACTGCCCATCTCTCTGAGATTCAGGATATTAATCTCTTCAAAAGACTGAGTTTGAAACAATATCCTTAATAGGAGAACCATATCTAGGCTGAAAACTCCCAAGTAATCTCTAGTTCGCAGCAATAAATATATATATATATATTTTAAAAAATCTTTTCCTGCCTGATTTTTGCAGCCACAGCATGAGAACCATAACCCAGAATGCCGGTTGGCAGAACTGCTCTTCAAGACACAGTGATGAGATTTACGGCAGATGGAGGCCCTTGATTTACAACTGAGGAGAGGCAGGTGACTTGACCCTGATGGTGGAATCTCGGCACATGCCAAAGGAGTTTCTGATATCCTAACAGAAGAAGGGAAAATGTAGACAACACTATCAGCGGCCTGGTCAAGGCCATCCTCATAAAAGGACGGAAATATTTGAGAAGGAACGTGGGAGTTTTCTCTTGTAGGCCATTGCTGGGTTTACGAAATGAAAGGGAACGCTGAACTTGAAATTAAAAAGTTCCAGCGTCAGTAGCAAATCCATCACTGGTTTTAAAATGAGTCCAAAGCCCTGATTCAGGTACTGTATTAACTTCTTTTCCCTTTCCAAAACCACAGCTTAGTTCCCGAGAAGAGCAAGGTTGTATATCGTCACTTGAATCGTGGTCAAAGGCAGTTTGGGTTAGATTTGAACCAAGGGCCCTTATTCTGCAGAGTCTTTTGAAACGGTACAAACGTCACACATCCTTGCAAACCGCCGTATTCATTTTTTTTTCCTCCTGCTTTTGCTTTACAGGTCGTGCTCATTGTACAACCGTTCATTTAGTGACTGTTCAAAAGTTACAACGGGACTGAAAAAAAGTGACCTAGGACCGTTTTTCATACAACCGTTGCAGCATCTCTGCGGCGATCAAAATTCGGATGCTTGTCAACTGGCTCATATTTATGACGGCTGCAGTGTCCTGGGGTCACTGAGGAAGAGGAGGAGGAGGAGGAGGAAGAGGAGGAGGCGTGAGGTCCTTGGTGCTCTCTGAGCTTGGCTGCTTTCTTGAAGATGTTTCATGACCCAACTAGGTAACATCATCAGTGCAAACCCCACTCCCTTCTAGCACTGATGATGTTACCTAGTTGGGTCATGAAACATCTACAAGAAAACAAACAAGCTCAGAGGGTACCTAGAACTTCATAGTCCTTCCTTCCTCCCTCCCTCCTCCTCTCCGTAAATTCCACTCCCTTCTAGCACTGATGATGTTACTTAGTTGGGTAATGAAACGTCTGCAAGAAAACCACCAAGCTCAGAGAGCACCAAGGACCTCATAGTCCTTCCTTTTCCTTTTCCTTCCTTCCTTCCTTCCTTCCTTCCTTCCTTCCTTCCTTCCTTCCTTCCTTCCTCCCTCCCTCCCTCCCTCCCTCCCTCCCTCCCTCCTCCTCTCCATAAATTCCACCCCGTTCTAGCCCTGATGATGTTGCCTAGTTTGGGTCATGAAACGTCCGCAAGAAAGCAGGCAAGCTCAGAGAGCACCAAGGACCTCATAGTCCTTCCTTCCTTCCTCCCTCCCTCCCTCCCTCCCTCCCTCCCTCCCTCCTCTCCATAAATTCCACCCCCTTCTAGCACTGATGATGTTACCTAGTTTGGGTCATGAAACGTCTGCAAGAAAACAGGCAAGCTCAGAGAGCACCCAGGACCCCTCATTTCAACCCTGAGCTACAAACAGTCTACCTTTATTGGTGCCCTACGTCTCTCTTCTCCGTGTTCATGTCAACAGCCACGAAAAAGACAGTTCTAAAACGCAAGAAGAAAAAAACCAGACATTTTTAAGGTGACTAATTTGGCACCGGTTGCCCGATTCCGCCCTAATATGACAGAGCGGAGGATGTGTTTCTTATCTAAAAGCTGTCATAACTGCAGTCTGTGAAAATCTCTGCCAATATGTCACCTAGTGGCATTATTATTTCTTTGGCCATTGGCCAATAAACAGTGATTAAGTCTAGCTGAGATCAGCAAAATCTAGGCCAAAGATTAGCAGGGTCTCTACACAAACATGCACACACACACACACATACAAACACACAAGAATAACAGCCTAATTAAAAAAAAATCTTTGGGTAAATGTTGCCTCTTTTTATACATTGAGTATCTTCTCTGCCTTGCTGAAGGCTGGTAATTAAAGAGGAGAGAAAAAAAAATACTCGCTGTTTGTTTTTTTTCTCACCCTAATCTTGCCGAAAGAATAAATGCCCTTTAATGACAGATGAAGTGATCTTATTTTAAAATTTCTTTGCCATCTGTATTGTTCGGGATGTTTTAAATTCTGTATTGTATACGTCAAGTTGTTCAGACTTTGTATTAAAAACCAAGGGCTGTTTTCGCCCTTGTGCTAATGCTTAATTTATATATGTTTCTAGATCATTTTTATTAATTTTTTTTAAAAGGCAGATTAAAAACTAATTCGAACCCCTATAGAGGAAGAAAAGGAAAAGACAAAGAAAGAAATCAAAGAGAAAGCTCAAAGAGCAAGAAGGGGGGGGGGGAACAAAAGGAAAACAAGCACAGAAAGAAAAAAGATACGAAGAAGCTATAAATATTTACAGCAGCTGTAAATACAATTATAAATTTACTTCTTACTCTGCGGTTACAGCATCTCTCTCCTCCTACAGTCTATCCTGTCCAATCATATAGGTCTCTTGTTTGAGCAGGGGGTTGGACTAGAAGACCTCCAAGGTCCCTTTTCAACTCTGGTATTACCCCCAAATCCCACAGAATGTGTTGTTTTACACACCCTCAGCTGTCTCAAACGGGATCTTCAACTACAACGGCCTGTGAGAAAGATCTTGGAGACAGGAGGAGAAGAGACGCTGCCAAGAGACCAGTCAGATAAGAGACATCATAGCCCAGAGCTATCTAATGCAGGGGTCCCCAACCTTTGGTCCATGGAGCGCTACCGGTCCGCAGCATGCCAGCAACCGGTCCGCACAAACAAGCAAAGCCCCATCCGTGGGATGCAGGCAGCACACAAAACCACGCCCCCTCCGGTCCGCAGAAAAACTTCTCTCCACGGAACCGGTCCCTGGTGCCCAAAAGGTTGGGAACCTCTGATCTAACGAACGATCTTTAGTGTCTCAGGCTATAAAGCAGACAGCGAAAGAACCGTGATCAGATAAGCTTTCCACTTTACTGCAAAGCGACTTCGACTGAAACTTGCAAGTACAATTCTCACGCCACGAAAAACTAGGGAGGGTTCCTTCCAAGTCTCTTACCCTGCCCATTATGCAGCTGAGGGCTATGTTATCTCTTATCTGTCTGGTCCCCCGTTGGCTCTTCACCCCATCTCCTTAGGTCTTTCCCACTGTGCCTTTACATCAATTCAGAAACAAGCAGTTACAAATTGCTCCATTAACACACACACACACACACACACACACACACACACACACACACACACACACGGATATTGTCAAATTACCCCCTTGGGAGGTGATTATCTTCAATTTAAGATCCACTGTGATAGGGGTTGTAGGAAGAAAGTAGCAGTTAAAGATGGCAATCTAGCAGTGGGGAGTGTAGGTGGAAAGTAGCCTAGGACGAACCAGAAGGGAATTAGCAGCGCCTTTTATTAAAAGCTCACATGCCTTTTCATGAAATGTTTTCATTGGGAAAGGAGCTGTCAGTCTCCGGATTACAGACTACACATATTAGTCATAAAGGCACTAGAAGCTGAATTTAGCCTGATGGGGCTCTATCTAGGAAAGCGGACTCTAATGAAGAGATTCTCTAGTGACGAACTGAGAAAAAAATTGATTTAATTCAAAAGAGACTTTATGGGAGGGAGGGAGGAAGAAAGGAAGGAAGGAAGGAAGGATTGGAGGGAGGGGAAGAAAGGATTGGAGGGAGGGGGGAAGGAAGGAAGGAAAGAAGGATTGGAGGAAGGAAGGAAGGAAGGAAGGATTGGAGGGAGGGGAAGAAAGGATTGGAGGGAGGGGGGAAGGAAGGAAGGATTGGAGGAAGGAAGGAAGGAAGGAAGGAAGGAAGGAAGGAAGGAAGGAAGGAAGGAAGGAAGCTGTAGGATTTTTTCCTGAGATTAGGAAACATGGCGTTCTGACTTCTGCTACGCTGGAATGAAATGATCATGAAAATGTTGAAGAACTCAACATCTGGGGGCCTCCGTTGATGAACAAGCATTAAATCTTGGAAGAGTTGACCACTGCAAGGAGACTTCGACTGACCCTGATCTGACCAGGGAATGCATGATGCACGTTTTTGTTGAGACAAAGCAACTTGGCCTCTACTCAAAATTAAAAAGGGAGGACTCCTTGTTAAGTACAAATCGCAAGGTCCTGTTTTCACAAGTTCAGCCACCAAGGCAATTTTCTTATCTCAACGAGGTAAAGCAAAGGAAATCACAAACTCATTGTGCGCCTCAAGGTTACCAGCTCGTGTGGGAAGTAGACAGAATGACAGATCCATTCGGGCCAAGGTAAGGAGGAGTGAAGTCACTCAAAGATCTAGTCTTTGGGGCAGCCAGCTGAGACAGGAGACAAGGAGGCAGGAGACCATAAACAGCCACAGATGATCCAAGAAGGAACTCAGAGGAAACACGTCATTAGTCAATGTTGGAAGAAAAATAAAACACGATGACAGGCAAACTGATGTGTCGATTTGTGGGCTTCCCTCCTCCCAGTCCCACGGAAGCTTTCAGCTATTTCTGAAAAGTCTCCCGAAGTCTCGACAGCTTCCTCAAAGCTACACTAATGGTGCACTGGAGAAGGCTTCTCTTGCTTAGATTAGCTCCTATTGTGCGACACACTGCCCTGATTTTCCTGAAAGTGACACAAAAGCCAGACCAATAATAATAAGGCAGAAGGAAGCCGTCCCCAGAAGTGGCCAAGCTGAAGGGTCACCAAAGGGTAAGCAAGGATTAGATCCTCATTGATGATGACTATATTTCTCTAAAGATGCCTGTTCATTGAATCAAGGTCAACTAGAAGAATGTCCATAGGACAGCCACAACAGTGGTAAGGAGTCTGGAGGCTAAATCGCATTGATGAATGATTGAGGGGACCTAGGTATGTCTAATCTAACAAAGAGAAGGACTAGGGGTGACATGACAGATGTCTTCCAATATCTGAAGGGCTGTCAAAGAGAAGAGAGGGTCAACCAATTCTCCAAAGCTTCTGAGGGCAGGAGAAGAAGTAATGGGTGAAAGATGATAGATAGATAGATAGATAGATAGATAGATAGATAGATAGATAGATAGATAGATAGATAGATATAAAGATAGATAGATAGATATGAGAGAGAGAGAGAGAGAGAGAGAGAGAGAGAGAGAGAGAGAGAGAGAGAGAGACATGGGCAGCTACATGCCTCTCTGTTTCAACTTGTCAGATAGCTAGCTAGGATGGATGGAGGGATGGATGGACGGACGGATAGATGGACAGACAGACAGATAGATGGAGAAAGAAAGATAGGTAGGTAGGTAGGTAGATAGATAGATAGATAGATAGATAGATAGATAGATAGATAGATAGATAACCTTTATTGTCATTTTTTACTGTGGGCACACTGGCACACATTAAAAATGAGATTTAGTTCCTTGCTCTCAAAGTGTACACACACATAACACAACTTTAAACATGCTATATACAACATATGTATAAACCTACATCCTTACATATAAATAACATATAAATATTAATCACTGTCCACCTTGAATACATAACAGAAAGAGGAAGTTTTAGAGTTCATAAGGTTAATACTGTATGGAACTGAAACTACAGCTGAATCTGATTGTTAAAGATCCAATTTTGAATTAAGGAGAAATTTCCTGAAAATGAAAACAATGAATCAGTGGAACAGCTTGCCTCCAGAGGTTTTGGGCGCTCCATCACTGGAGGTTTTCAAGAAGAGACTGGACAGCCATTCATCTAAAATGGTATAAGGTTTCCTGCTTGGACAAGGGGTTAGACTAGAAGACCTCCAAGGTCCCTTCCAAGCCTATTATTTTATGTCTGAACGGTCCTACAAGACTGCCTGCCCTGGCTAAGGTGATGAGGGGGATTCTTAGGAATTTAAATATGACTGCAAATCCCATCTGGAACTTTTCTCGCTAACTTTGGCAGGTTTGCAAAGGAGAGGAGGGGGAAATGGCAGCTCCACAGAGGAAGGAAATGCAGAGGTTTTTCTTTTCTCTTCACCGTGACTTTTTTTTTGGGGGGGGGGGAAGCACAACTAGCTAAAAAACAATAGAGGGGAGGGAAAAAACAACCCCCACTCCGTGCTGGGTGTGATTTGCAAGGCTGCAAAAATGAGATAACGGAGTTTTGGGTTGCAAATCTTTCTTTTTCTGGTTTCCAAACCACCATGGATGGATGGATGGATAGGGATACATAGATAGATAGATAGACAGACAGACAGACAGACACAGAGATGATTGGTAGAGGAATGGATAGATAGATAGATAGATAGATAGATAGATAGATAGGTAGATATATAGATAGATAGGAAAGGGATAGATAGATAGGTAGGTAGGTAGATAGAGATGATAGACACACAGAGATGATTGGTAGATGAATGGATAGATAGATAGAGAGGTAGGTAGGTAGGTAGGTAGGTAGGTAGGTAGGTAGGTAGGTAGATAGATAGATAGATAGATAGATAGATAGATAGATAGATAGATAGATAGATAGACAGACAGAGATGATAGACACACAGAGATGATTGGTAGATGAATGGATAGATAGATAGAGAGGTAGGTAGGTAGGTAGGTAGGTAGGTAGATAGATAGATAGATAGATAGATAGATAGATAGATAGATAGATAGATAGACAGACAGACAGAGATGATAGACACACAGAGATGATTGGTAGATGAATGGATAGATAGATAGAGAGGTAGGTAGGTAGGTAGATAGATAGATAGATAGACAGACAGACAGACAGAGATGATAGACACACAGAGATGATTGGTAGATGAATGGATAGATAGAGAGGTAGGTAGGTAGGTAGGTAGGTAGATAGATAGATAGATAGATAGATAGATAGATAGATAGATAGATAGACAGACAGAGATGATAGACACACAGAGATGATTGGTAGATGAATGGATAGGTAGGTAGGTAGGTAGAGATAGAGACACACAGAGATGATAGATAGATAGATAGATAGATAGATAGATAGATAGATAGATAGATAGATAGATAGATATGTAGGTAGATAGAGATACAGACAGAGATGATAGATAGATAGGTACGTAGGTAGCTAGAGATAGAGACACACAGAGATGATAGATAGATACAGACAGACAGAGATAAATATAATTACTGTGTGGGATTAGATCTGTGTACTTCAAACTTGGCAACATTAAGATGCATGGACCTCAATTCCATGCTGTCTGGGGAATTCATTTTTCAATACTGTCGTTAACTATGAACGGTCACTAAACAACTGCTGCAAAGTCGAGGACAACCTGTCTGCGAGAATAAAGACAGCTCAGCCGAACACCGAACGCCGCTACGCCATCTACTGCTCCTGTTGCCTGCAGCCCAGGGGTGAACATAAGCCACAAAGAGGCGCGGAAGGGGACATCTCCAACGGCCCATCATTAAACCATGATGTTGGGGGATTAAGAGGAATAATAGCTGACAATGTCGACTTAAGTCGGGCACAATAGAGCCACAACTAACTCCCTGACATCTGGCAGACAGGTTTTCAGACTTGATGAAGTAATTACATCAAGTTCTATCCCGGTTGTCACCCGGAGGGGTGGGCGTGGGGGAGCGTGTTTTTCAAACAGTGCCTCCAAGTGTTCTTTTCCTGAAGACTTCTCGTTGTTGACTGCTGAAAAGTTTGCAACCAAAATGGTGGGCGAAGAGAGAGATGATAGAAAACGGATGAAAGGGACAAATCTAGTTTATATCGATCTATCATAGAGCCAGCTGCGCCTAGTGGTTAAGGTGCTAGGGCTAGAAACAGAGAGACCCTGAATTCTAGTCCCGCCTTAGGCACAAAAAACAGCTGGGGGACTTTGGGCCCATAACCAGGAGGCTGGGAGTTCTAGTTCCACCTTAATCATGAAAGCTGGGTGGATGGCTTTGGGCCAATCCCCAGGAGACTGTGTGTTGCTTTACTTAATTTAGTAACGGCCGTAGCGAGAAAGGTCGTAAAATGGGGCAAAACTCACTTAACAATCATCTTGCTTAGCAACAGAAATTTTAGCCTCCATTGTGATCATAAGCCGAGGCTTTCTCCTGAATGAACCACTGCCTCTACAAAATTCAGCAAAAAGGTATTTTTTTTTTAATCCCTCTATGAAATTGCCTACTGTCCATCCCAACGTAATTTCTTTCTGCTCAACAAGGCACCAGCAAGCATCAGGCCTGTGTACCCCGCTGAGTGGATTTATACACAAGCCGTCATCAGCCGGCGTCCCGTGACTTTGAGTGTGTTCCTCAAACGCACAAATATCTGCACGCCCGGGAAATCTCTCGCAACATTGGTTGGTTTTTTGGCATGGACACGAGGCTGCTTGAAGTTGTCGTGGCAAAACAAACAAACAAACAAAAAAAAAAACCACACCATCCCTGGAAAATGCAAGGCAGAACTTCTCAAAAAAGCAGTGGATCTGCTCCTGCTTTGGCACCTAGTTCCAGCTCACCAGCATCCATCTAGATGTCTCCGTCCCGTGAAATAAACAGGAAGAGCGAATGTTCCAGAAATGGGATCGGTTTGCAGGCAGGCTTTCGCTGGAGTTGGTCTCGCGAGTCTAAAACCACAGAAATAAATATTGGCAGCATAAGGATACTGACTTCAATGGGAGACTTGGACAGAGGGAATGTAGTTCTTTTCAGAGACACTGGCTAATTGCAGAACCCAAACCACCAATCAAGATACATGAATCTAGGCTACATCCTCTCCTTCCTATCTACAATCCCATCTATCAACTTACTGGTTTTCATCAACTCCTTAGCTCCGTGTTCTCAGCTTTGAGTAGTGCAGCCCAATTAATGAGTTAGTCTTCTAAAACTGAGAGCTTTTAAACCTAGATCAGGGCTTTTCAAACTTGGCCCTTTGATGAATTGTGGACTTCAACTCCCAGAATCCCTCAGCCAGGAAGTCCATCAAAGGGCCAAGTTTGGAGACCCTTGACCTATCAAGATACATGAATCTAGCCTACATCCTCTCCTTCCTATCTACAATCCCATCTATCAACTTACTGGTTTTCATCAACTCCTTAGCTCCATGTTCTCAGCTTTGAGTACTGCAGCCCAATTTATGAGTTAGTCTTCTAAAACTGAAAGTTTTTAAACCTAGACTGTCAAGCCACTACCTGCAGCGGATTGGCACACCTATTTCCCACAATTGTTCATTGTGTGGTTTAGCCTCTCCTAATCACCTTTGTTGCTCTTCTCTGCACTCTTTCTAGAGTCTCAACCTATTTTGGGATTGTAGTGACAGGAACTGTGTGCCGTTTTTCCAAGTGTGGCCTCACTAGTGCAGTATAAAGTGGTACACATTTTGTGGTGTCCAGATATCTTTTTATTTGTACTGGAAATAAACACTAAGGCAGGGTTATCCTGATCCAATCGCTAACAATAGAAATCACCGTAGATGGCCATTTATCGGCATTTTCCTAGCCATCCGGCCCATTTTATTATCATTTGATATCATTTCACTCCTGGGCTAATCTCTTAGCCAGCATCTCCACCTTCTGGTTGAGGCGAAAATAAGAAACAATTTGTGGTGGGGGAAAAAAACACGTCTTCTATAATCAGGCGTCATCTTGCAACAGTTCATTTAGTGACCGTTACAACGGCACTGGAAAAAGCGACTTACGACCGTTTTTCACACTTACGACCGTTGTGGTCACGGGATCAGAATTCAGATGCGGGGCAACTGACTCACATTTATGACGGTCGCAGAGTCCCCTTTTGCGACCATCCGACAAGCAAAGTCGAAGGGGAAGCTGGATTCACTTAACAACGGTGGCAAGAAAAGTTGTAAAATGGGGCAAAATTCACTTAACAAATGTTTTGCTTAGCAGCAGCAGAAATTTTGGGGTCAATTACGGTTGTTCAGGCGAGACCCCCTGCATTGATTCTTTCCACTTTGGAAGAAAAACAAGGAATATTTACTTGGGTTGGTACATCTTCACTATTAACAATAGGGGGATATATAGTTTTTTTTAATTATTATTATTTTTAGTTTATACTTACTGATGTTTTAGAATTGAAACAATGGACCTTTAGGTGTTGATCTGCTCCTTCTTTCTCTTCTGGAAGTTTCTGCCCAGCATGTTTTGCATGGTGAACCAGGGATGGTGCTTAACCTCAGCAGCCCGTGACGGTCGGATCTAAGCCTGACCTTTTCGTAATGTGTAACTTACTCACTTCTTCAGCACAGGTTGGGTGGATCCCAACGGTCTGCATCATTTGAGAATAGGTAGCACCGCATCTGCAGAAGACAGTGGAGAAGAGAAGAAAATGAAAAAAACCAAGGAATCTTTATGCTCAGTCTGGTAGAGTCTGTTCCTATCCCGGTCACTTTTCTCCAGAATTAACTCCTTCCGTTATATATTCAAGATGGACAGTATTTAATATTTATTTGCTATGTATATGTAGGGGTGTGGGTCTATACCTATGTTGTATATGGTATGTTTAGGTGTGTGTCATGTATGTGTTTCACTTTGAGAGCCGGCAACTACATTTCATTTTTTGACGTGTGCCGTTGTGCCCACAGTAAAAAAATGACAATAAAGATTATCTTATCTTATCTTATCTTACTTTATCTTACCTTCCTTCAGTAGGAAAGTCCACCATATTCCAGGGTTGACCATATTGGTTCAGAATCGGGAGGGAAAGAGATCTATATAGAACATTCTAATAGGACTGGAAGGGACCTTGGAGGTCTTCTAGTCCAGCCCTCTGCTCAAGCAAGAGACCCTCTACTATTCTGGATAAATGACCATCCACTCAAAAGCCTCCAGTGATGGAGCACCCACAACTGCTGAAGGTCTTCTAGTCAACCCTCCTGTTTAAGGCAGGAGATCTTATATCAGTGATGGCGAACCTTTTAGAGACCAAGTGCCCAAACAGCAACCCAAAACCCACTTATGCATCGTCGGGTGCCGGGTGGGCGTGGCCCATTGGGTGGGTGTGGCCCATTGGGTGGGCATGGCTGCGGTGATAACGGCAGACTGGGTGGGACTAAAAAGTTCAATCAATCAATTCCAACTTTGCCAGATCTTTTTTTTTCCCATGAGAAGTTGAAATTGACTGATGGATTGAACCTTTTTTTTTATTTTTTGTACACGGCGGCGGAGGCCTAAAGTGAAAAGGTTTTATAAAACCCAGCTGAAGGCCTAGGACTGGGACGATGGCGCGCGTGCCCACAGAAAGGGCTCTGGGTGCTGCCTCTGGCACCCGTGCCATAGGTTCACCACCCTGGTCCTAGATCATTTCAGACAAATGGCTGTCCAACCTCTTCTTGAGAACTTCCAGGGATGGAGCATCCACAACTTCTAGAGGCAAGCTGTTCCACTGATGGTTCTCACTGTTGGGAAATTTCTCCTTAGTTCTGGGTAGGATCCCTCTTTGATAAGTTCCCATCTGTTACTTCTTCTCTTGTCCTCAGATGCTCTAGAGAAGAGGTCAACCTCCCGTTCTCTGTGACAGCTGGAAGACAGCTTTCAGGTCACCCCTATTTCTTCTCTTCTTTCGTCATGTCAGCCATGGTCTACATCCCATGATCTATTTTCATTTTTTAAGATCTATTCTGGCCAAACATCAGACGTCAGGGTTGGCAAGAACAAGCAAGGCATACAGAAACACACAACACAGCAAAAATGAATGGAATGATAGCCAATCTAAAGTTTTCAAGTAACTTTATTCAGTCTTTTGGGCAGGGACTAGAAGACCATGGACCAAAAAAATAATAGGGAAACATCTGAAGAGGGAAAAGAAATCCTGATTCCACCCCCCCCTCCAAAGCTCTCATGATTCTCTCTTTGTTAAAAGAGAAACATAATCAAAACAAGGTTTTAGTCCTCTCTCTTTTAAAGAAAAGCTTCTGAATGATCATTTATTATCCCGAGAATGGGGAGGGGGGGAAACACATAACAGGAAACCCCTTCCCCCTTCGTTACACTTTGAAGAGTCAGCAGCAGCTGGACTGCAAAGCTAATTTTTCATATATATTTTTTTTTTGCAGAACAGGGAAGGGATCAAAAAATGCAGGTTTTGCCAAGAAACCTATTTCGTAAACATAAAAACCAAAAGCTGACACGTCCGTTCCTAAGCTGCGCTTTTATTAATAAAGGATGCCGTAGTTTTCATCAAACTAGAGGAAATAGGAACATAAAAGAAAACCCAAACACTGGATATGGTTTAGTCCGGCTAAAATGGCAATCGTGATTTTTTTCATTATCTTGGAGAGACTTCAAAGGGCAGGTTTAAGAAACAAGGCAGCTGGGGGGAGGCTAGGCTGTGAGGCTAGCCTTCTTTAAACTTACTTGATTCCAAGAGCGAAGCCTTGAATAACTTCGCCGGCACTTGGGCCAATGAAATGAAGACCCAGGATCCGCTGATCTTTTTCACGCAGGCACACCATCTGCGAAGGATTCACAAAGAACAGGGAGTTTGCAGCTAGCCAGGATAGGATAGGATAGGATAGGATAGGATAGGATAGGATAGGATAGGATAGGATAGGATAGAATAGAATAAAATAAAATAGAATAGAATCTTTATTGAGAATAGAATAGAATAGAATAGAATCTTTATTGATAATAGAATAGAATAGAATAGAATCTTTATTGAGAATAGAATAGAATAGAATAGAATAGAATCTTTATTGAGAATAGAATAGAATAGAATCTTTGAGAATAGAATAGAATCTTTACTGAGGATAGAATAGAATAGAATCTTTATTAAGAATAGAATAGAATCTTTGAGAACAGGACAGAATAGAATAGAATCATTATTGAGAATAGAATAGAATAGAAATCTTTATTGAGAATAGAATAGAATCTTTGAGAATAGAATAGAATATTTACTGAGAATAGAATAGAATAGAATAGAATCTTTATTGAGAATAGAATAGAATCTTTATTGAGAATAGAATAGAACAAAACAGAATAGAATGTACAATAAGAATGGAATGGAACGAAATGGAACACAACAGAACAGAATGTATAGTAAGAATGGAATGGAATGGAATGGAATAGGCTAAGCTAGGCTAGGCTAGGCTACGCCAGGGCAGGCCAGAAGCAGAACAGAACAAGAATCTTCAAAATCTTGTGCAAGGAATTTGCACAAGATATTGTTCTCCCTTGGGGAGGATGGAAGATGGAAGGGTCAGGAAAAAAGCAAAAACAAAAGCGTTTTATGTTGTTGATGTTTTTTTTTTTTTTAAAGCCCTTGTATGACCCCCAAGGGTTTCTGATAGAGATTGTAAGTCCTTTGAGACATTTAGGAAGGCCAACTTACTTTTATGTAGCACTGAGTAGCATCTCTTTCGGCCACAACAAACTCCAAGGGTTTATAAAATGCGTGGTACACCTGAAAGAGAGTTGTTATTCCATCACAAAGGCTAAAATTACTTGCGTTGAGACTGGGAATAATAACAGAGACTGAATTGGTCTCTCCCTCCCTCCCCCCTTCTTCTCTCCCTTCCTCCCTCCCTCCTCTCTCTTTCTCTCTCTCTCCCCCCCTCTCTCTTGTTCTTCCTTATTCCACCATTTTGCTTGCGATAAGCTCATTCTCAAAAGTGTCAAACCCTGAGATCCTTTTTCCTGGATCACACCTAACCAGCTTCTAAAATTGTGGTTCCCCTCAAAGGCTGAAAAAGCACCAAGTAGGACGCGCCACCCCAAACGGCTTACATCGTTCTGATGACCAGAAAGCTGGATGACAGCCTACCTCTATGTTATCTGGACCATATCGGTGGACAGCTGCTTCTTCTGAGATGCCAACGCTACCATACTCTAGAGGGGTGAACACCGTTGTAGGCACCTACAGGTAGAAGGTGAAGCCATAACGTTAGTCGCTAACCAGAGACATCGGGTCTTCCTGCATTTTCAGCGACGTAAGGCTGAAGGGCCTGCGATTTCCAGATACAGGAGGTCCTTGACTTTCAACTACAGGACAGTTGTTAAGAGAATTTTGTCCCATTTCATGACCTTTCTTGCCACAGCCGTTAAGTGAAACACTGCTGCTGTTAAATTAGCCACACAGTTGTTAAGTGAATCTGGCTTCCCCTGTTGACTTTGTTTGTCAGAAGGTCCCCCAAGGGGAAACACACCATCCCTGGGGGGGACACCGCAACCATCATAAACGTGACTCGTTATCTGATTCAAGTATCTGAATCCTGATCACGTGACCCTGGGGATGTTGCAACGGTCGTTAAGTGTGAAAAACGGGCATAAGTCACTTTTTCCAGTGCTGTTGTAACTTCACACAGTCACTAAACGAACTTTTGTGAGTCAACTACCTTTATTTCCTTAGGGATCCTTTTTAATAATAAAATTAATTCCCTCCCCCCCCCCCAAAAATGAAGTGAACGCTTCGGAGTAAAGAATAAATCTCTCTAGCTTCCTGTCTATTTTCAGAAAGGCCTCAACTACAAAAAAGTGAAGATCTAGTCAAGATGGGCTGGTGAATGACAAAAGCGGTAGCGTACAATGAAAATTGATATAAAATGTTTTAGAGATGGCATCTAACACCCGTGAGGTTAGCAAAAATGTTTAAAAATATATCAAGCAATTGTTGGAAGTGTAAACAAAAACCAGGCACTTATTACCATCTTTGGTGGACATGCTCTAGTCTAAAGCTAAAAGATGCTAGTTAAGAATACATACATGGTTAGAGAAAATGACTAAAAAAACATACAGAGTTTAAGCCAGAATAAGTTTTGTTAGGCATAATTGTAGGAAATTATGAGAAAGAGTGTATAGATTTAATTTTACATATATTAACTGCAGCAAGAATTGTATTCACTCAACATTGGAAAAATGAAGATTTACCAACGGAGGAAGAGTTAATTAAAATTTTTTTAGAGTGTGCAGAAATGGATAGACATTGAAAATGAAAGAGAAAGCAGATTCAGTACACTTTACAGTGTTTCTCAACCTTGACTAGTTTAAGATGTGTGGACTTCAATTCCTAGACTTCCTAGATGAGCATGCTGGCTGGGAAATTCTGAGAGTTGAAGTCCATACATCTTAAACTAGTCATGGTTGAGAAACACTGCTTTAGAACATGGGACGCCTTTTATCATTGGCAAACGAGGTAGAGAGAAAGGAACTTAATATGTATTAGCAAGCTAGGTGTTGGCATCCAGACAATATGTTGCGGATAAAACTTTAAGCACTTGCGATTATAAAAAAAAGCTAATAAAAATATATATTTTAAAAAAAGATGGGCTGGTGAAGATCGTGCCCACCACAGCTGTCATTCTGTCAACAAAGCGAACCCTACTCACATTGTCGTAATCCATGAGTTTGGCAGAGAGGCCAAACAACCGCTGGGCCAACAATTTCCCGGAAGCGATGGCGGTGGGCGTTAATTCAGGACGGCCCTTTAAAATGAGAACATCAGAAGAGATTTTTACAAGATTTCTTTAAAAGAAGCAACGGGATCCCCAAGTGTCCCCAACCGTTCCGGTTAACTCTTCAGTATCTTAGGACTTTGCATTTCTACATTCATTTCCCATGGTTCTTTTTTTTTAAAAAAAGAAAACAAAACGAAAAACTGTCCCCTACAGAAGGAAGGTGAAAAAGGATGGCCCTGGCTCTGCCTTGGCCTTAGGCTAAATATTGAAATGTGGGTTTCTCTGGGCCACATATGCATGTAGATGTGGGTATATGCATAAATATTTTATTTTATTGGCTATGTTTATGCAGTGTATACTGGAGGTGGTTACCCTTTGAGAGCTGTATGCAGCAGTACTGCAGGTCACTTTAGCTGACTGTGTTCAGCAGGTCAGCGGTTCAAATCTCACCGGCTCAAGGTTGACTCAGCCTTCCATCCTTCCGGGGTAGGTAAAATGAGGACCCAGATTGTTGGGGGCAATGTAAATATATATATATATACATTGCTTACTGGTGTACACCGCTTAGAGAGTGCTTGCACTTAAAGCGGTATATAAGTCTCATAAATAAATAAAATAAATAAATAAATAAATAAATAAATTTTAATGTATGCTGATTAGTGTACATTTAAAGTGACAATAAGTTTGTTCTGTTCTATTCTATTCTATTCTTCATCTATTCTATTCTTCATCTGTTCTATTCTATTCTATTCTATTCTATTCCATTCTATTCCATTCTATTCTATTCACATGATAGCAGTATTCCAATATCTCAGGGGCTGCCCCAAAGAAGAGGGAGTCAAGCTATTCTTCAAAACCCCTGAAGGCAGGACAAGAAGCAACGGACGGAAACTAACAAAGGAGAGAAGCAACTTAGAACTAAGGAGAAACTTCTTGACAGTGAGAACAATGAACCAGTGGAACAACCTGCCTCCAGAAGCGGTGAATGCTCCAACACTGGAAGTTTTCAAGAAGAGACTGGACAGCCATTTGTCTGAAATGGTATAGGGTTTCCTGCTTAAGCAGGGGGTTGGACTAGATGACCTCCAAGGTCCTTTCCAACTTTTTTATTATTGTTATTTATTATATTATTATTATTATTATTATTAATTCTGTTCTGTTCTGTTCTATTCTATTCTACATTATACTATTCTATTCTGTTCTACTCTATTCTTCATTATTCTATTCTATTCTATTCTATTCTATTCTGTTCTGTTCTATCCATGTCGTATGTCAGGGAGTATCTCACAGGCCTTGTCATGATCGCTCCTGCCTGTGGAATAAACAGGTTTTAATAGAAGATAGATGAGAAGCTCGGGGCCGAACAGTGGGGTCCCTGCTGCTCTCTCTGGCACTGGGTTTCCTGGGACATCCGAAGCGTTTATACCTCAGTGATGTCCCCAATTGCAAAAACATGGCGGATCGAAGTGGCTTCTGCTGCATCGACAAGGATTTTGCCTGTTTCCGGAGTGGTTTCCACACCCACACGACGCAGGTTGAGGGTTCCAGTGTCTGGTGCTCGGCCTTTAGGGAAGAGGAAGCAGAAAGGAGAGGAAAGGAAAAGAGGAAGGGGACGATGTAGGAGGAGGACAAGGAGGGAAAGAGGAGGAGAAGGAGAAAGAGGAGGAGCAGAGGAGAAGGAGGAAGAGAAAGAGGAAGAGAGAAAGAGGAGGAGGGGAGGGAAAGAGGAGAAGGAGGACGAGGAGGGAAAGAGGAGGAGGAGGAAAGAGAGGAGGAGCAGAGAAGGAGAGAAGGAGAAAGAAGAGGAGGGAAAGAGGCAGAGAAAGAGAAAGAGGAGGAGCAGAAGAGGAGGAGAGAAAGAGGAGGAGGAGAAGAAGGGAAGGAGAGAAAGGATAGGAGGAAGAGGAAGAAGAGAGAAAGAGGAGGAAGGGAATGGAAAGAGAAAAAGGAGGAGGAGGAGGAGGAGGAGGAGGGGAAGGAGAGAAAGAGGAGGAGGATGGAAAAAGGAGGAGGAGGAGACAGGGAAGGAGAGAGGCAGAGACAGAATTATGGTTAAATCCGAACAGCAATCAGATCCTGTTGAAGTTTGCAAGGCTGCAAATTTCCCACACCTTTGTTACAACCAGAACTACAAGCAGAAAAGAAAGAAACGGAAGGACTTACAAAATAATGGCGACACCAGCACTACCAAACAGCTCTATAGATGGTTATTTCTAATTTTACAATAACATCGCCCTTTAAGACGTTTATTTATTTAAGAATATCGACGGCTGCCCAATTGTGACTCTGGGCAGCATTGAAAAAAACCCATTAATCAAAACTTCCAAAAGAAAAAACAACGCATCCCATTAAAACTAACACAATTAAATGGAGATTGATTCATTCATTAAAACTGACTGTATCTCATCAATCTGGAACTCAACTTAACTTGACCTATGCACCGGCAAAGTCTAACTGAGAACATGAGGTAGATTACTCTTGAGTTGTACAGAATATAGGCAGGACATAAACCTCACAACAATAATAATATTAGTTGTGTATTTGAGGGGGGGGGGAGAGACAATCCCATTGAATGCCACTGCCAGTTACTTGCGGAGCAATGACCAAAATTAAGAGACGGATGGATTGAAATCTGTTAGCCAGGATTGTCTTTTATTATAATATTATAATTATTTGGGGTTTTTTTTTTTTTGAGGATTCAATGCTAAATTACAATGACTATATTTTCTGGGGAAAAAATAAAGGACAAGCCTTAAAAAGGGAGCAATCTGAAAGCAATTCATAAGGGCAAAATAATAACAACAACAATAATAGTAACAACAGTAACAGTAACAACAAAACAACAACAACAACAATAATAAAGTTGGAAGGGACCTTGGAGATCATCTAGTCCAACCTCCTGTTCAGGCAGAAAACCCTATACCATTTCAGACCATTATTATTATTATTATTATTGTTGTTGTTGTTACCGTTACTGTTGTGTGTGACAGATGATATCACAGAATTATATTGAAATAAATACATTTTCTTTTGTAAAGCAAAGTTGCAAAGATAAACTATTATTATTATTACTGTTTGCAACTTTGCTTTAAAAGGGAGCCCCCCCCATTAATGTTTGTTAGATTATGATTGTTTATTTGTTACCCTGTAATCAGCTCTGGGAAGTGGGGGAGGGAGGGAAGGAGTGGGAGGGGTTTGGGTTATATTGTATTAAATTTGTAAAACTTTTAATTTTTTTAAAAAAAGGGAGCCCCCCTCCTCCCATTAGGAAAACAGGTCGTGAAGAGGGTGTGTAGTGACCCAGACAATCTTGCGGGCCCTGCTCAAGCAACACTTATATGCCACGTCCTGGATGAAGGGAAGGAACTGCCAATAATCTTTTCTGCCGTCCTCACCACTCTCTGCGCTGCCTTCCTGTCTGAAACAGCGATGCTTCCAAACCAGACTGCGATGCTGTATGACCCAGGATGCTTACGGTAAGAATATAATAGTGGTAAGGAGAAGGCCTACTGGACCAACTCAGAATGAATGGTCCTGGAGGAAAATCCATCTAAGTGGTTGCTAAGAGTCAACACCAACTTGATAGACCACGATCAATCATTCAGTGATTCAGTCCATCAGCCTGACACCTCCAGGCCTGCTCTTCAGATCTACTTGGGCTCGTAACTCCTTGAAAACAAGTCCTTCTCTTCAAATGCAAGAAGCATGAAGTTTATCAGCCTGGTAGTCTTCTGTAACTCTACGAAGGTGACTCCAAGCCCGCTTGCAATTTACAGAGCATGTTTCAACTCCCGCGATTTGTTGTTTAAGTGACTTAAAGAGGCTCAGTAGGAGCCTTATCTCCACCCGCCCCCCTCCACGAGCTGTCCCTTTTCACTCAGGGTATGTAATGGACACATCTGGAGGCAGGAAGTGCTTTCCCAGCTTCCCAGTCTGTTAGCGGGGACACCTGGCGTTGATGTGTGTGGATAGAGAATTAAAACACCAAGACAAACAAAACCCGACAGCGAAGCGCCCATCAATTAGGCAGCTTTACTCCTTAGCCAACTTAATCCTTAGTCCCTTGGGGTGGAGTGCCTAGACTTTAGCTGTGGATCTGAAGCAGCAGGGATGGGAAAGCCAGTTTGGTTAACCCCCAGCGGCTGGCGTGAATAACTCCTTGCTAATGAGCAAAAATAAAAGACCGGAATCTGAAAACATCGGTTGTGTTTGCATTCCAGCATAAGCTAGGGCTCTTCAAGACTGTAGCTTTGCAGGGAATGAGTAAGTAAGCTGACACATATCTCCCAAGCTACAGCATCTGGCTCCTGCAGCTGGTGGGGACAGCTAGAAGAGAACCAAGCCAATGATTTGGAGGGCAGCTAACAAACCTAGATGGCTTGGTCACAAGCCAGGATCTATAGTCATGGACTTGTGCAAAAAGAATTGAGCCACACAATTCTCGCCCGGAATATTCATCAACCACAAATCAAGTTCTCCAACGTTTTTCAACTGTGTCCATGACCAAAAATAAATCCGGATTAATTCAACAATCTAGAGCAAAGCAAAGTTTTACAGGTATTGGGGGGGGGGGGTTCCTTACCTACTGCCCACATCACCGTGTCAAACTCATCCGATTTTTCTTTGCCAGAGTCAGCATAGTTCCAGGTCACCCGCAGCCGGCCGTTGTCCAGCTTCTTGACTTTAGTCGGGCTGCATTTCTTCAGAAACCGGGTGCCCGACGCTTCCATGTGGTTCGTCACCAGACTGGCCATTTGCTAACAACATACAACGATAACCCCAAATTTTAATCTGTCGAAGCCTTCGTGGCAAGCAGGGAAAGGGGGGGGCAGAGGCCGGTGGTTTATATATGCTTTTTAATACAGGTAGTCTGTATTAATTTGTTGCTAAGCAAGACGTTTCTCAAGCGAGTTATGCCCCTGTCAACGCTGCTAACATCAGACGTTTTGCTTTGACAACAGTTGGAGATGCAACCGTTTGCTTCTTATGTTTTACTTTTAGAGCTAGAGTTAGAGAAATGATGCTAGGGAGAGGAATGTGCATGAGAGTTTAGCTCAGTGTTTCTCAACCTTAACAATTTTAAGGCATGTGGACTTCAACTCCCAGAATTTCACAGCCAGCAATGCTGGCTGCGGAATTCTGGGAGTTGAAGTCCACATGCCTTAAAATTGTCAAGGTTGAGAAACACTGGTTTAGCTAGACATAACAATACTGGACCTAGCGTGAGAATCAAGGTTGTTGAAATAAGAGATGATAAGAATTGGCAGGCTGGAGAACTGGAGGGAAAGCCTGCATTTCAAACTAATTGGAGAATGTGATTTATGACTGTTAGTTGGGCTGCATTTCTTTAGAAATTGGGTGACCCGACAATTCCATGTGGTTCATCACCAGACTGGCCATTTGCTAACAAGAGACAACGGTAACTCCACTTTTGTTCACCCAGTGAAGGTCCTGGGTGACGCTCTGTCAACTCAGGATCAACTAGGGATCAAAAGTCTATGGAGATTCTCAATCATCCAGGTCATGGCTGTCTCAAAGGTGCTTTTTCAGGAACTGCACCCGCCTTCAACAGTGAAAGGACATAGGGCAGAAAACATCCTGGAGCCAAGAACGTTCCACACCCATTTGCACCACTCAGGTGACCCTGAGGACACAGGTAAACTTCCAGGTGGCCTCAACGACTCTCTAAAAGGATGCAAATGACCAGCAGTCTGCAAGGAGTATAAATCCTTCCATTCCCCACTGTTCAGTCAGACCTGAAAAAGCTTCTAGGAGGAGAAGCGAAACGGCTTCAAAGAAAAAAAAAAACAAGATAGGGATCAAAAGCAGATCACAAGCCGCAGAAGCTACCTGGTCAAATCCTCGAAGCGGGATGCTCCTGATCATCACGGTAGTATCCAATCCGAGGCCGGTGAGAAAGCCGGCGCACTCAAGGGAAACATCTAGAAAAGCGTCCGGGTCAAGGAAAAATAATTCTGCTTGATTTTTTTTTTGAGAAAGACGGGAAAACTAAAAACGGCAAGATTTACGAGGAAATTTGCAAACCTTCCCTTGCCTCCAGATAGACGGAGAGAAATTTTACTCTCAGCCTGTATACACAACACGGCTCTTGTGCGTACCAATTTTTAAAAGGCAAGGAAAACGGATGGCGTTGCAAACGGAGGTGTGTCTTTTGGATCACTGAATAAATCTGTTGGGGTGCTCTTTCTGAACGGCAACTTCGTTGTGGATTTCAACGTGCAGAAAACGTCACAAGCCATCCAGGCGACCACCGCAACAATACCACAATGCATCTCGGTTTAAAAGATACAGCTGGCACCAACAACTAACCTGTGGAAGGAACAGAGAAGACAGAAAGAAACTGAAAATCAAACTCAGCTGGTGCCTTCCGTCTGGACTGACACAATTGACTTGCTTCTTTTTCAAACAGTTTTTCATTAAACTTCAGAAAGGGATCAAAGGCAAAGTACAGGTTAAATCCTCAACTTATGAACATAAGGGAGCCCAACATTTGCACTGCTAAGCAAGACGGTTGTTAAGTGAGGTGTAACCAGCTCTACTACGAGGCACGGCAAAGTCACTGAGTCACAAAGTCACACATAGAACAATTAACCAGTGGAACGGCTTGCCTCCAGAGGTTGTGGGTGCTCCATCACTGGAGGTTTTCAAGAAGAGACTGGACAGCCATTTGACTGGATGGTATAAGGCAGGGGTAGGCAACCTTGGCTCTTTGATGACTCGTGGACTTCAATTCCCAGAATTCCTGAGCCAGCATGGGGGAACTATGGTCCCCTCATGACTCGTGGACTTCAACTCCCAGAATTCCTGAGCCAGCATGGCTCAGCTTGGAAACCTCTCCCTTTCCCCTCAGCATGGCTGGCTCAGGAATTCTGGGAGTTGAAGTCCACGAGTCATCAAAGAGCCAAGGTTGCCTACCGCTGGTTTAAGGTCTCCCGCCTTCAAGAGGGGTTGGACTAGAAGACCTTTGAGGCCCCTCCCAGCCCTATGATTCCATATTCTTGAGGGCATGTAATCCCTCCAAGCAGCACAAAAAAGTCCCTGCTGAAACATATTCTCCCCATCCAGAATTTCACCACCAGCCAAATGGTAATAAAAACAACAACACACGGATAGTAGAACAACCCATTAAAAGCACACCCAAAGTGGGGGGGGGGACACACCGCAGATAAAAAGACCATCAGGGTCTGAAACCATTATCCTGGGGCACGCTGGAGCCTGTCGAACTAAAGTGGGGGGGGGAGTCTTTTCTTTTTTTCCTAAAGAGCAAAAGAAAACAGACAAACGCAGGAGAAAGAATTCCTTTTGCAAACAAAACTTAAAAAAAAAAAAAAGCTGCCCTGAAAGCAGAAAATGGAGGTGGGGATACAGTCCACCCAGTTTAATACGGATAATTTGTAAAGGGGATTCCACACACCCCCTTCCCAGCGATCTCCCCCCCCACCCCGCCCTTAACCAAAAGAGAAAATGGAAAGAATGCGCGAAGAACAGTGCGCCGAAGGGACGGCTCCTCCAGAAGACAAACTTAAACGCGGGTGGCCAAATCAGCAAGACAATGCCCATGTCATTGCTAATCCTCACTAGGTACTAATAATGTAATTCCATTTCGGAGGAGGAGGAGGAGGAGGGGGGGGGGAGGAGGAGGAGGCAAGGAGCATGATGTACTTCTCATGGGACGCTGTGAGCTGTCAGCCCTACATCTGAAAGAATGCGCCTGCAGGTATTTATCTGAAGCCATCCACACGAATCTTCGGCAGGCGATCAATCAGAATACAGCTGGAAGGGACCTTGGAGGTCTTCTAGTCCAACCCCCTGCTCAAGCAGGAGAATCTCTACCCTTTCAGACAAAGGGTTGTCCAGACGCTTCTTAAAAGCCTCCAGGGATGGAGCACTTACAACTTCTGGACTCAAGTGAATTGTTCTGTTAGGACGCTTCTCCTTAATTCCAGCTTGCTTCTCTCCTTGGTTAGTTTCCAAGCATTGTTTCTTGCCTTGCCTTCTGGTGCTTTGGAAGATATGTTGACCCCCTCTTCTTTGTGGCAGCCCCTCAAATGCTAGAATACTGCTATCATGTCACCCCTAGTCCTTCTTTCCAGAAGCTGTGAATGCTCCATTACTGGAGGTTTTTTAAGATGAGATTGGACAACCATTTGTCTGAAATGGCACAGGGTTTCCTGCCTGACCAGGGGGTTGGACTAGAAGACCTCCAAGGTCCCTTCCAACTCTATTATTCTGTCATGTCTGTCATTCTAAGGCTCTATGACAATGACTGCAAATGATGAACAAGACACCTTCATATTAATACCACTTTGCAAGGACTTGGTAAGGCCACACTTGGAATACTGCATCCTGTTTTGGTCACCACGATGTAAAAAAGATGTTGAGACTCTAGAAAGAGGGCAGAGAAGAGCAACAAAGAGGATCAGGGGGCTGGAGGCTGAAACACATAAGGAACGGTTGCTGGAATTGGGTCTGTCTAGTTTAACAAAGAGAAAGACGAGGGGGGACAGGATAGCAGTGTTCCAATATCTCAGGGGCTGCCCCAAAGAAGAGGGAGTCAAGCTATTCTCCAAAGGCAGGAGAAGGCAGGACAAGAAGCAATGGATGGAAACTGACCAAAGAGAGAAGCAACCTAGAACTAAGGAAGAATTTTCTGACAGTTAGAACAATTAACTGGTGGAACAACCTGCCTCCAGAAGCAGTGAATGCTCCCATACTTGAAGTTTTTAAGAAGAGACTGGACAGCCATTTGTCCGAAATGGTGTAGGGTTTCCTGCCTGAACAGGGGGTTGGACTAGATGACCTCCAAGGTTGTCTTCTTCTTCTTCTTCTTCTTCTTCTTCTTCTTCTTCTTCTTCTTCTTCTTCTTCTTCTTCTTCTTCTTCTTCTTCTTCTTCTTCTTCTTCTTGTTCTTCTTCTTCTTCTTCGTCTTCTTCTTCTTCTTCTTCTTCTTCTTCTTCTTCTTCTTCTTCTTCTTCTTCTTCTTCTTCTTCTTCTTCTTCTTCTTCTTCTTCTTCTTCTTCTTCTTCTTCTTCTTCCTTCTTCTTCTTCTTCTTCTTCTTCTTCTTCTTCTTCTTCTTCTTCTTCTTCTTCTTCTTCTTCTTCTTCTCTTCTTCTTCCTCTTCCTCTTCCTCTCCCTTTCCCTCTCCTTCTCCTTCTCTTCGTTCTTCCTTCTTCTTCTTCTTCTTCTTCTTCTTCTTCTTCTTCTTCTTCTTCTTCTTCTTCTTCTTCTTCTTCTTCTTCTTCTTCTTCTTCTTTATTATTATTATACAAAACTTGGGGCAAGCCTCTCTCTCTTCCAGATAGCTGTTGATCAATCGCAGCCAGCTCATTTGCAGTGCAACAATCCATAAACAAAAACAAAAAATGAAGGAGGATTGGGGAAAAAAAGGGGGGGGCGGAGAAACCCGCTTGACGGAACAGTTACTAAATGCAGCCTTTGAGCGTCTCTTTCCCTGTCTGCTGTGAAACACGGTTGACAAAGCACAGCATTACTGTACTATACCCCCTTCGGGCTTATTTTGACTAAAGCTGAAGAATGCAAAGTATAAACAACAGGGAGCTTCTAACACGACACTGTTACAACATGCAACAGAAGAGATGGGGCTGGAAGCCATTTTCAGAGAAACCTCTCGGCAGCGTACATTGTTTGCTTAGCTCTTTTTCAAACACACACACAAAGCCTGGGACACATCAAGGCATCGGAAGTATTTTCAATTCTGAACAGAGCTGGAAGGGACCTTGGAGGTCTTCTAGTCCAGCCCCCTGCTCCAGCCGCAGTCCCTATACCGTTTCAGACAAATGGCTGTCCAGTCTCTTCTTAAAAACCTCCCGTGTTGGAGCACCCACAAGGTCTGGTGGCAAGCTGTTCCACTGGTTAACTGTTCTCACTGTTAGGAAGTTTCTCCTTAATTCCAGGGGGCTTCTCTCCTTGGTTAGTTTCCACCTATTGCTTCTTGTCCTTGCTTGGGAAAATAAGTTGATCCTGTTTTCTTTGGGGCAGCCCCCTCAAATACTGGAATACTGCTCTCATGTCTAGTCCTTCTTTTTTCTAGACTAGCCATACCCAAAACCTGCAACCATCCTTCATACGTTTTTTTTCTTCAGGCCTTTAATCATCTTAGTTGCTCTTCTTTGCTCTTTTTCCCCCCAAATCTCAACATCTTCTTTTGTAACGTGGTGAGCAAAACTGGACGCAGTATTCAAGATGTGGCCTTACTAAGGTTTTATAAAGCGGTACGCATACCGCACGTGATTTTGATTCTATGCCTCTGTTTATACAACCCAGGATTGTATTAGCTTTTTCTGGCTGCTGCCGCACACGGCTGGCTCGTGTTTAAGCGATCGTCCACTAGGACTCCAAGGTCCCTCTCGCAGTTACTGTTTTTCAGCCAGGTTTATTGCCTAATCTGTACTTGCACCTTTCGTTTTTCCTGCCTAGGTTTAAAACCTTGCTTCTCTCCACATTAAATTTCATTTTGTTGGACAGGGCCCATTGTTCAAGTCGGCCAAGATCCTTTGGGATCCTGAGCTTAAATTTCTGGGATGTTGGCTGTTCCTGCCAGCTTAGTGTCATCTGAAAATTTGATAGTTCCCCTTCTGTTTCCCTAATCTAAGTCATTTATGAACATATTGAAGAGTACTGTCCCTAAGACGGAACGCTGTGCCATTGAAGGGGAGGGAACTATCTGGATAATAATGACCCTCATTGCTTGTGCACATTTTGAAACAACTCCCAGATAAGCAGGGATTAACACCAGAAAAACCATCAAACAAACAAACAAACCCAAATGCCCTAATCAAGGAACGACCAAGGAGAAAATCATTCCTACATTAACACTGGAAGAGGAAGCAACTGCATATAAACACCCCACTCAGTAGCACTGATGATGTTAACTAGTTGGGTAATTAAATGTAAAGGAAGGAAGGAAGGAAGGAAGGAATAGAGAGAGGGAGGGAGGGAGGGAGGGGAGGGAGGAAAAGAGAGAAAGGAAGGAAGGAAGGAAGGAAGGAAGGAAGGAAGGAAGGAAGGAAGGAAGGAAGGAAGGAAGGAAGGAAGGAAGGAAGGAAGGAAGGAAGGGAGGGGAGGGTATAGAGTGTGAAAAAGAGAGGAAGGGGAGGGGAGGGGAAAAATGAAGGGAAGGAGGGGAAGGAAGGGGAGGAGAGGAGAAGAAAGGGAGGGAAGGAGGAAGAAAGGAAGAGCATGTGGAGAAGGAAGAAAGGAAAGAGGGAGGGAGGGAGGAGGGAAGGAAGGAAGGAAGGGGGGTGGGAGTAGGGAAGGAAGGAAGGAGAGGAAAAAAGGAAAAGGAATGGGAAAGAAATAGGGAAAGAAAGGAAAGGAAGTAACTGAGAAGTGAAGTGAAGGGAAGGGAAGGGAGACCAGCTTTCAAGAACCCTTTTCCTGCTTTGTACATTTCCCCCCAGCCAGACTGTATGGATATTAAAGGTATTTTTCCTCCGTAATAGCAAAGAAACCACAGCAATGGAAGGAAGACTATTGTGTAATATAAACCCTTGCTGCCCTCTCCTGGTTCAGGCAAGTGCAGAAAACCTCACACAGCCAGGATTATTGGACACCAAGTTGGAATCGCTCCTGTTTACTCCACATAAACATACACAGCCTCTGATTACTCTATTCGGACACACATCTCTGTTCAATCCGATTTACAGATTTCCCATCCGGAATGGGAACCTACGTTGCTGGCTCTACTAAGTCACAAAGCCAAGAACGAAATTTTAAAAAGCCAAAGGGAGAAAGCATATATTCAGAGGAAGAAAAGGCACACACACACACACACACACACACACACACACACACACACACACACACTGCAAATTAAGCTTAAAAGAATCAGTCTGCATTCATTTGTATTTATTCAGTTATGCCCGTTTTCTGTTAACATCCCTGTTGGACACAAAACTTTAAAAAAACAAAACAAAAACAAATATTCCTGCACACAATTCGGGGGGCATGATATGACATCACAGGCTTTGGAGAAACGCCCACCTCAAAGGATAATTCTATTTAGCAGCCAAAGGTTAACAGAAGATGCCGGAAGGAGCCTGCGTAACGATGAAAATCAAATAAAATTCTCCCTGCCCAAACAGTGGAAAAAAACAGCGCTAGACAGAAAAGGGCTTACGTTTTTCCAGGGGATCTTTTTAGCCAGAAAATGTCGTCGCTTGTAATCCCAAACTCTTGGGCTCCTGGAACCTGGAAACAAGAATAAACGGAATCACAGCGCTGGAAGGGACCTTAGAGGTCTTCTAGTCCAACCCTCTCCTCAAGAAGTTGTTTTAGTCTATTTTGGGAGATAATCAGTGATGGCGCACCCACAATGGCAAGTGGCAAGCTGTTCCACTGATTGTTCTAAACCAGGGGTCTTCAAACTTGGCCCTTTGCTGGCTGAGGAATTCTGGGAGTTGAAGTCCACAAGTCATCAAAGGGCCAAGTTTGAAGACCCCTGTTCTAAACTGTCAGGAAATTTCTCTTTAGTTCCAAGTTGACTCTTTCTTTGATAAGCTCCCACTTGTTACTTCCTGTCCTGCCCTCAGGTGTTTTGGAGAATAAATCAACCCCCCCCCCACTTTGACAACCCCTCAGTCTTCCTTCTCTCCGTTAGACTAGACATACTTAGCTCCCTCAACTGTTCATCATACGAGAGAATGTTCTGGAATTTTTCACAAAAGAGATGGACAGGTAAAGATCAACATGTATGAAGAATTAAACGGGACTCTGTCGTTCCCTGTGCACTGAAATTGCTTGGTTTTGTTCTTAAAAAATAAATAATAATCTTTGCAATATCTGCATGACTGGGGGATTCTGGGAGTGTCAAGCCCACCAATGCTGGCTGGGGAATTCTGGGAGTAGAAGTCCACCTGTCTTCAACGTGGCCAACATGAGAAGCCTTGTTGTCAATCAATCTTTAACCGCAGATCAGCCAAAACGCTGCCCTGAAGTTAACTCGGGTTAATGCCAAGTAGGAACGAATTAAGACGGGTTACCTCGGCGGGGTATCTTGGTCTGCCACCAGTGGCAAGAACTATGTGGTCTGCGGTGAGCAGCGTCTAGGAATAGTAAAAGAAAAAAGAAAAACAAGAAGAAGAATTCTATCCGAGCTTCTCTAGACCAGTGGTTCTCAACCTTTTTAATGCCGCAACCCCCCAACCGGTCATAAGTTGAGGACTACTCAACCGGTCATAAGTCGAGGACTACTCAACTGGTGCAGCACCGTTTGCAGAATGGGACTTTTGGCAGGCTCAGCAGGGCAGAGACAGCCTGGACAATTCCTATTGGCTTTTGAAAGCCAATAGACTTAGACTCTATTCAAGAGAGTCTATTCTATTGGCTTTCAAAAGCCAATAGAATAAAAGGGAGTAGCACAGCTAAGGAAAAGGGGGGAAAAAATGGCGGACTGCGTTGTTTGGTGACCCCCGTGAAATGGTCGTTCGACCCCAAATGGGGTCCCGACCCACAGGTTGAGAACCACTGCTCTAGACCATCCTGGGTCTTCATGCCATGCTGGGAGAACGTGGTTATCTCCCAAAATATAATATCATTGTAATTATAGGTCAATAATCTGATTCGTATTAATAGAGTAAAAGGGATTTTTATTCCAGATAAATTGCAGGGCCTGGATTCATCCAGAAACCAGGGTTAACACACCCCAGCAACCTGGTTCAATGGCATCGGAGGGGGAAGTCTGTCAAAACAGTGAAAATGGCACCTGCAGTTATGCGAATTACGCCCTGCCCTTTGCATGGGCACTGTGCTGGACCAGTATGTAACCATCTGGCCAGAGCATATATAAATAGCATTTTAAGGGTTAAAAAACCGTCTCCTGAAGAGATGGACTTCTGGGAAATGTAGTTTTAGTTGGTTTACATGGTTATATCTGTGTTCTAAGTGGTCATTGGGAGGGACTTCCATGTTTATGACAGGATTTCCTGGCTACATGCCAGTATGAAAAGGTTTTGTGTAGTACAGCCACGAGGTCCTTTGCTCCATACAAACATGGGGCGAATTTACCTTTAATTTTTTACTGTTCTGTTCCAAACAGGAGATTTGCTTTATTCCTGCTTGACACAGACAGATGAACTCCAAAGACGGATTAACATTCAGATTAGGAAACGTGCCTCAGAAGAACACTTCATTAACTGTGAGTTATTGTTTAGAGATTCCTGAAGAATAAATAATCTGAATATTAATCCCTCTTTGGAGTTCATCTATCTGCGTCAAGCAGGAATAAAGCAAATCTCCTGTTTGGAACAGAACAGGCACTGGGCACCCATCCCAAAGGGAGAGTGGTTAACTTTTGAACATCATTTGACTTCTGAACAAAAGCCTCGTGGATGTTCCTGCCCGGATTCAAATGACATGTTAAAACACCGAAGGACAGCTTCATGGGATTGGGGTAGAGGTTAGAGCAGGGGTGTCAAACTCAATTTCATTGAGGGCCGCATCAGCATTGCGGTTGCCCTGGGGTGTGTGTGTGGGGTGGCCAGAGTGGGTGCAGCCTACTGGGTGGGCGTGGATGGAGTGGGTGTGGCCTACTGGGTGGGCATGGCCAGTTCTACATCATTCGCGTCATGGGTGCCTGTGGGGGGCCTGGGCAGGAGTGGGACAGATCTGAGGGTCTCCGGCAGAAGGGGGTGGGACCGGGGCAAGTGCCAAGATGGCCAGCACAAAATTGTACGTTGGCTCCCGGCTGGGCTGGGCCAGGGCCAAGGCAGAGGGGGCTGTTCCCTCACTGTTTCCAGGATGGCTTCACGGGCCACATGAAACCACTTCGCGGGCCGCATCCGCCCCCTCGGGCCTTGTGTTTTACAGGTTTGGGTTAGAGCTTTCTTACCTCATTTTTTTTTCCTACCCCACGGATAGTGTGTGCATCCGCAAAGCTGCCTTTCAGATTGAAGTATTTGACCTTTCTGGAGGAGAGGAGGAGGAGGAGATGAAAGAAGAGATAAAGGAAAATGGAGGAAGAGGAGGAAGAATAAGAGAAGAGGGTGGAGCAGGAGGAGGAGGAAAAGAAGGTGGAAGAAGGGATAGATGAGATGGAGAAGGAGGGATAGGAGAAGAGTCGAGAAGGAGGAGGAAGAGAAGGGGGAGGAGGAAATGGAAGAAGGGACAGAGAAGGATGAAGAATAGGAGAAGAGTTGAGGAGGAGGAGGAGAAGATGGAAGAAGGGATAGAGAAGGATGAAGAATAGGAGGAGAGGGAGGAGGACACAGAAAGAAGAAGGGATAGATGAGATGGAGAAGGAGGAATAGGAGAAGAGTTGAGAAGGAGGAGGAGGAGGAGATGGAAGAAGGGATAGAGAAAGAGGAAGAATAGGAGAAGAGGGAGGAAGAGAGGGAAAGAAGAAGGGATAGATGAGATGGAGAAGAAGGAATAGAAGATTGGAGGAGAAGGAGGGGAAGATGTAAGAAGGGACAGAGGAGGAGGAGGAGGAATAAGAGGAAGGTGGAGAAGGAGGAGGAAGAGATAGAGGTGGAAGAGGAGAAGGAGATAGAGGCAAAGAAAGAGGAGATGGAGGAGGAAAACGAGAAGAAGATAAATGCAGTAAGAGCGGTAGTAATAATAGCTAGAGGTCCACTCAGCTCCTGTATCAGACACCTTTGCAAGCCAGTTTCACTCTCAATTAAGCATTTAATTAAGGACCTGGCATAGGAAGATGTTGCTGCTGTTGTTTTAATTATATTAAAATATTCCCCCCAGGATGTAAGCTGTTCCGAGTTAAGCTGCCCTTGGCCATTGACCGATGGGGATTGTATCAATGCCGATGCTATTCAAGTGGTGCTCCAGATGTTTTGGGATTGCACCCAAGGCACCTATCCCCACTGGTGCCATTTTTGCTTCCTGTACTATCCTCTACTATCCTTAGGAAATGACGAGAAGTAAAATAAATCGCTAAATGATTTTTAAATGAAGCAAATCAATACGAAATAGAAATAAAAGTACAAGTAAATCATGGGAAAATAAGACGCATAATAATAAATAACAAAACAAGGGGGACTTGGAGGTGCAAAACTACCCTCAGAAGCCAGGGATCCTGAAGCAAGATACAACTGAGAGGAAGCTCATCTTCTCGCTAGTGAGAACGCAACGTTCCCTTGAACTCTTTACACATCTTTACACTGAATTTTCAAAAATTGAATCAAAGTGTTTGGAGGCACAGGGGAAAAAAAAGAGGCACTTACTTATCTTGTAACTGTAACCTGTGTCCCCAGTTCAAGGATTTGACGTAGTTCTGAACCCCCTTGGCCATCACAGACCTGGCAGGCAAAAAGAGAGAGAGAGGAATTACAAGGCTGAATGGATTTATAGGATTTAAGGGACAGGAATTGACGGGCGTTAGTGGAAAATATAAGTACAAGTAGCCGTGTTTTGTTTTGTTTTAAATTAGAATTTTTCAGGACAGTCAAAGCCTACAAAACACAAAGAGGAACACAGAAAAGATGGACTTTTTAAAAATCCAAATGGTTAAACCCTCCTAACCCAGGGGGCCTTCAAACTTGGCCCTTTTATGACTTGTGGACTTCAACTCCCAGAATTCCTCAGCCAGGCATGCGTGCCTGGCTGAGGAATTCTGGGAGTTGAAGTCCACAAGCCATAAAAGGGCCACGTTTGAAGACCCCTGTCCTAACCCAAAGATAATAATAGGGGAAAAAAATGTCCTGGCTTAGCATACTCTCAATAAATCTAAAATCTTCGTATTTGAAAGTGAAATTATTTGGGGCCAAAAAAATCCTCTTCCCTTCTAGGCAAACACATAGCCTAGAGTGGATGAATCCATAGACCAATTCAGGAAAAGACAATGTCCTACAGCCTTTCTCTTCTGAAACAAATCTTCCCAGTTCTTCTAGGATCTTTTGAAGGGTTTATGCACAGGTAAGTTGCAAAAAACAGGCAGGAGAGTTGCCTTACCAGTCGTGGCTGATACGGTGGGGTACGTTCCAGCCATAATGTTGGGCATCTCGGATTGAATGTCCCAGGAGAGCCGCTTGATGCATCAACTTCTTCGGAATGCAACCCACATTCACACATGTCCCACCAAGCCCCCATTTGGTTCCTGGAGAAGGGGAAAAGCCACATGCTCGTTCATGGGTGGAGCTTGTCCTCAAGTCCTGAACGACTTGTTCTCATGTCCCGTTAGATCCAACAATGCCATCTGTTGCATTTATGAACTCCGAGAAGGAGCCGTTACTAATTTAGCAACCCGCAGTGATTCGCTGAACAAATGGGGCAGGAGGAGTGTTAAAATGGAGCAAAACTCAACTTTAATTTCTCACTTAGCAACAGAATTGTGATCGTAAGTTGAGGATCACTTAAAATCAGGGGCATCCAACCATGGGTAACTTTAAGATTTGTGGACGTCAACTCCCAGAAATCCCCAGCCAGCCTTAAGACATTCAAGATCACAACAAGAAGAGAATTATGCAATTCGCTCAGATTGTGACTCACCTCTTGGAGAAGGCTCCACATAATCTAGGACAGCTACCTTCTTTCCAAAGTGGGCAGCTTAAACAAAGAGAAATAAAAGTTACAGATGTGTTTGAAGAAAAGAATACAGTAATAGTGATGCTCTACAAACTGGTCCGAAAACAATTGAAGCTTTATTTAGATAAAGGTCTTATATTAGTTGTCCCAAACTTTCTCTGGTGGAGACGGGGGGGGGGGGTTCCAACTTTTTCTTGCAAGTTGATAAATTTGGTAGGGGCCACTAAGGGGCACTATAGGACCACTTTTGACCTCGAGTCCCAATACAATAAAAGAATAAAATTGGTCCCATAGTGCCTCTAGTGGTTAGTAACAAATATAACTATTCTTGGAGAATTGTGGACAGAAAAATAACAAAAAGAGTTCCTTTTTGTTTTAGACCCGGGTCTTCACACTTGGCCCTTTTATGACTTGTGGACTTTGACTCCCAGAATTCCTCAGCCAGTGTACCTTCTTTAGCACAAGCCAATCCGCCAGAGCCCCCTCCGATAACAACAAGGTCATACTCATTCTTCTTCCCTGTGTAAAAAAAGAAAGAAAAAAAAGAAAGAAAACATTTTAAAACAGCAGTAGATATTATTCAACATCTGCCCTTCAAATATAAGCAAGACAAAATATGGTGAATTGCTTTGAAGTGTGTAGGAGTTGTTAAGTGAAACTTGAGTTTGTTAAGGAAATCTTGGCTTCCCCCATTGACTTTGCTGGCTGGGAAAGTTTTTCCTGGTGCTTTTGTCCATTTCAGGTTTCTCAGTTCCCCCCCCCCCCCCAGGGCAAGCTACGGAAAGGGACCACTTCACAAATGTCTCGCTTAGTAACAGAACTGTTGGGCTCAATTGCGGCCGTTACGTCAAGGATTATCTGTACTTATTTCTGTAGCATGCCCTTTAAGAAACTGAGAAGCTGCGCTTGTGGTCTGCACATCTGCCAACATGGAGAACCATCCAAAAGATCAACAAGTATTTATAAATATGAGGCACCCACTCTGGTTTCCTAGCTATAACCTTCACTGTTAATTAAAACCAGGCCTCTGCACTGCCTGCATTCTGGACTTGAGACTGGAGACCATCCAGTTCTTCCCATTTGACACCCTCATGTTATCTCTGGACAACTGCCTGACTTGCTCAACAAACTGAAAACGTCCTACAAGAATCAACAAGGGAAGATTTGGGGTCTGTCGGAGCCCTGACGTGTCCTGCTGAGAGTTAAAAATCTGTCTTTGTTGACTACATTCTTCAACCAGTGGAGGAAGAGGTAAGGGATCTTGCTAAAGCTTCAGTATTCCAGATCCCAGGTTAATCAGTTGATAGGAAACATGATTTAAGGCCAGAAGGGTTGACCTATAGCTTAGAAGCATATCTTGCTGGAAATAGATCCTGCCCACAATTAACTTCGGCCTTGTGCACTAGCTGTGTGGATCCAGTTAGGAATCTCTAGACTGGCTTTGTAGCTGTCTGGGTGGGCAAGGTTGAGTTAAAGAAACAGGGGGACCGAACCGCTAAAACTCCTGAAAAGCTGAGAGAGTGAACAGCAGAACATGCTTGAAATAAATATTTCTCAGTTTCAGTAATTATTATTAGCAACAGCCATTAATGGACTCATTTCTCTTCTTCTGTAACATTAACATCATGGCAATTTGGCAGGAACTGTTATTTTGGTTATGGCACGGTGGCAAGGAAGCTAGTACTTATTTTATGCATTTGTGCATCCAATTTGTACACCATCCATCTCACTATCTAAGTGACTCTGAGCAGATTTCAAGTACAAACTATAAGATGGTACAGAAATAGGCCAAGTTAAAAAGATGGAGACAGCACTCTCAAGCCACCAACTGTTTACAATTAGCATCTTTGTCTGCATTGGTAGTTTGTTTATTTATATTTATTTATTAAATTGGTTTGCTGCCCATCTTGCAGTGAGGGGACTCTGGATTCTTGATGGTTAATCCAGTATTAATCTTGGTGTGAGAAATCTAGATCAAGCCAAGTCCAAAACCACCAGAGAATTCGGGGCACTCAGACAAATCAGCCATCAACAGTCGCATAGAGATAAATAACGTCTACATACCGTTGGAAAGGTATGAAGGAAAAAGGAAACAAAAAGACCTATTTCTGTACCATCTTATGGTTTGTACTTGAAATCTGCTCAGAGTCACTTAGTGAGATGGATGGTGAACAAATTGGATGCACAAATGCATAAAAATAAGTACTAGCTTCCTTGAGGCCACCGTGCCATAACCAAAAGCCTCTAACAGTTCCTGCCAAAGGAGGAGGAACAGAACAGGGCTGAGCATGCTTTCTGCAGCTGGGGCCGGGGATTGCAATGCCCATCTCCCACAGCCAGGCGTGCTGACTTGGTCCCGCGCCCCCGTGTGCCAATTGCACCCCAAGAATCCACCCACTTCCATTTCATGGGCTCCTTTGCAAAGCGGGGTGGGGAGCAAATGTCCATCAGAGCAGACTGCGTTCTTTCTCCCTTCTGCGCCCCAACTTTTTGCCAGAGTGGAAAGAGGCTGCAGCGGGCAGAAATGCAACAGGCGCAGCCACCCCAGGCAAAGCTCGACCTGTGGAACGTTTGCCTGTGCAAGCCCAGGCGCTTTCTGCTAGCCCTCCTGGCAATGCAGAATCCCTCTCCCCCTCCCAAAGCCTCGTCCCCCTCCCTAGCCCACCTCGAAGCACCCCCACCCCAATTTTGCTTTGGAGGGGGGACCCCCCCCCCACCTGCTGAAAGAGCCCGCGCCGCACCGCGGAGCCAGGGCTCAACCCGGAAGCGCCCTCGCCGGAGCGCCGCCATGTTGTACGGCAGCTTGGCTTCGCCTCAGGGCCCCTGAAGGGCACGCCGTGCTTTGGAAAGGTGTCTAAAATGATGCCTGATAGCTCCTCCTGGCGCCTGCGAGATGGTTGTCTTTTCCTTTCCCGGAAAACAGATAAGACGAAGCTGGTCAAGAACGAGAGCTCTGCCTCTCCTCCTTACGGCTGAAAAAGCAGCGCTCCCGGACGAGGCAGGGCGAGGTGAGAGACAGGCACTTGAGTGGGCACCAACACCAGGGAGCTGCTTATTTCAACCTGCGAGGGGAGGGAGGGGAGGAGGAGGAGTTTTGCGGGGGCGTGGCATTTACTCTACGCATCTCATTAACTTGGGTACAGTATTAATATGTATTATATTTCCTATATGCATGTCCGCTATAGTCAAAATCTTAGCCTTAGGGGTACTAGATCCTGATTCATGCTGATCTGATAGGATTCTTGCATTGCATTCTTTTTCTGTTGTTTTAATTTTGGACGTTGCGGGCTGTTTTTAAAGACGTTTGACCCTCCGTCCAAAAATTCTAATGCATTCATCCGAAATAGACGGGGGGGGGGGGAAATTGCAGCTTTTTTTTCTTCCTGCACGGCGGGCATCCAACTGGTGCAGTTCTCCTTGGCATGAATGTCCAGAAAGTGCTTTTTCCGTAGACATTTTGGCATGAATGCACCGGCTAGGGAGAAATCAAATACAGATCACGCTGCAAATAATTGATATTTTTAAAACTTGCGTGGCTTAATCGATATTTTTAAAATTGCATTCTGCCGATGACGCGTCACCTCCCAACTTTGTGGTTTGGGATTTATGTAAAATATTTAACTGGGCTGCTTTTTTTTTAATTAAATAGGGATTCATCTCCTGAAAGCTAAAAATAAGATATCCCTGCAAGTATGGATTTTCTCTTATTGATTGCTGCCCGTGTCACAGAAAAAGGGATCTGTTGAAGGCCGGCGGATTAAATATAAAGGAGATTTGACAGATGTGTATTTTCCTTGCTGTAAATATAGGTGGGGAAAGAGGCTATTTTTTTCCCCAAATGTTTACTGTATTTCTTCAATGTTTGCTTGACGAGTGTCCCAACCCCAAAAGAGGGGGGGGGGAAAATGTAGCAAGCTAAAAGGAAGACGAAGTATCATTCAAAAACGTTGTTACGGTATTGTTATAAGAGACTGTAACAGTATGTTGTTTTTAAATATTGTGTTTTGCTTTGCATGCCTGTTTGCTTGAGAAATATTTTAAAATCGGAAGTCTGGGGCCTGGCTAATAACCGTACTAGGAATAATGTTGAAACGGCATTCAGAAAGCAAAAGAGACAATATTTTGTGGTGTGCCTGGAGCCTCTGAGTATCAGAATAAAAATATTTGGCTGAACTGAACGGAAGCCTTGGGAAGAAGAGCTGACAGCGGTTGGGAAAGTAATTCACTCCTGAATACAGTTAGTCCTGGATTTGTTTAGTGACCGTTTGAAGTAACAATGGCATTGGAAAAAGTGACTTATGATCCTTTTTCACACTTATGGCCATTGCAGCCTCCCCGTGGTCACGTGATTTACATTTGGATGCTTGACAGATGACTCACATTTATGACGGCCGCAGTGTCCAGGAATGACGTGATCCCCTTTTGCGACCATCTGACAAAGTCTACAGGGAAGCAAGATTCGCTTAACGACCGAGCTGCTAATTTAACAACTTAACAACTGCAGTGATTCACTTAACGGCGGCAAGGAAGTTTGTAAAATGGAGCAAAACTCACCTAACAATGGTGTCCCGTAGAAACAGAAACGTTGGGCTGAATTGGGGTCCTATGTCAAGGTCTGCCTGTACAGGCAAGCTGTTTTTCTGCGATTTGTTTCTGCAACTTTGCCATAGTAGGTTATCAGGATTGCCCTTTTGCAAGGAAGGCAAACTGGATAAAGAGCAAAGATAATGTGAACCTTAATCTGGGCACATGAATGTCAGTTTTCCTTGTCCAAAGAGAACTAAACTCACTCACCTGATACAGGAAGGCCAGGCCATATAATTTGCCACCCACGGTAGACAAGCAAATACACCCTGGCATCTACTGGCTAGAATAGAATAGAATAGAATATTAAATAGAATAGAACAGACTAGACAAGACTAGAATAGGAGTAGAATAGAATAACAGAAAGAAGAGAATAGAAAACAGATAGAATAGAATAGAATAGAATAGAATAGAATATTAAATAGAATATTAAATAGAACAGACTAGACAAGACTAGAATAGAATAGGAGTAGAATAGAATAACAGAAAGAATAGAACAACAGATAGAATAGAGTAGAATAGAATAGAATGGAATAGGAATAGAATAGAAATAGAGCTAGAATGGACCTTGGAGGTCTTCTAGTCCAGCCCCCTGCTCAAGCAGGAGACCCTATACCATCTCAAACAAGTGACTGTCTAGAGACCTCCATGGTCCCTTCCTATGTTTCAATTGTAGATGATAATGATGATAATGATGATGATGGAAGGGACCTTGGAGATCATCTAGTCCTTCCTGCTCGGGCAGGAAACCCTATACCATTTCAGACAAGTGGCTGTCCAGGCTCTTCTTAAAAACTTCCAGTGTTGGAGCATTCACCACTTCTGGAGGCAGGCTGTTCCACTGGTTAATTGTTCTAACTATCAGGAAGTTTCTCCTTAGTTCTAGATTGCTTCTCTCCTTGATTAGTTTCCATCGTTGCTTCTTGTCCTGCCTTCTGGTGCTTTGGAGAATAGCTTAATTCCCTCTTCTTTGTGGCAGCCCCTGAGATATTGGAGCACTGCTATCATGTCCCGCCTCATCCTTCTCTTCATTAAACTAGACGTACCCAATTCCAGCAGCCGTTCCTTGTATGTTTTAGCCTCCAGTCCCCTAATCATCTTTGTTGCTCTGTTGGAACTATTGAAATCTTCTGAAACGCCTGATGTTTGCCGCCTGAGATCCTTTCTTTTGTCTGATTCGCCCTCAAGCCAGCTTAGCAAAGGCAAACTACCGCATGATCCCTGTTTACTGAAAAAATTGTGGAGGTTTTTGGCACCTCAGCATTTAAAACTCTCCAGAGGAGCCATAATTAGACGTTGGGCAGATGGCAAGCGCATCAATAATCTCCCCAGGGAAGAGATAATCGTGTACTCAGAATAGATCCTTTGTTCTTTTTTTTGGGGGGGGGAATTGATCCTAAGAAATCAGGCAGAGTGGAGAAAGACTTGGTTTATCTGGAACACGGCTCCCTGTGGGATTTTTAGGGAGACACACACAAAAATAACGAGCTGCAAAAATTTGGCTGATCTCTAGATGGCAGCACAAGGTCCAGTTTTCTGTCTGTGCTCGTTGCCCTCTAGTGTTGGCTTGGTGGCTTTGCAGCTCATTTGTGATAGTGCGAACACACTAATATCACTCTCTTGAGTGATAACGCGCCTTCCTTAGTTTTGGAGAGTTCTCCGGGAATGTAGCAAGGAAATTTGGGTTTCTGCAGGTAAGCCATTCCAAAGGAAGGGCGCCATCTTGGCAAAGGACTTGTTGGGGAGGTACTTCGTGTGGGAAACAGAATCCCTTTGATGATGCCTGAAGCATGCAATCTGTCAAAAATGTATGACACAAAACTCTGGTATGCCGTTGGGGGTTAGCTAATCCCGGGCACTTTCTCCTTGCCTTCAAAGTCTTTCAAAATCCTTATTTTGCTGCACAGCCCAGTTAATCCTGTTGCATCCAGGAGAGATTGTCTATAATTTTCCTTTCTGCAGAACTAGTCCTGCCTCTTAGAACAATAGCAGGGATTGTGAGAGAATGGGTGACCATAAAAACAGCCCGTAGCATTTTTTCTCAAGAAATCCAGCAGCTTTGGGAAAATTCAGAGATCTTAATTGTGCGGGTGTTTCTTTGTGTGTGTATACCAGGGTGTTCCTGAGCTACGGAGGTGTAATGTGGTATACAGCTTGGCATTCAGACCCTCCAGTTTCATGCTGCCTTTGTGAATTAGGCAAGGTTCTAGTCCCTATGACTGTGCATTGAAAATTAGAAAAGTATTGCATACCTATTTCCAGGTGTGTGGACTTCAGACCCCAGAATTCCACAATCTGCTGGACCATGGGCAATAGGACTAGAAGTCCATTTAGATTGATTGAACAGAGAGTAGTCTAATCAATCAATCAATCAATCAATCAATCAGAGCCAGTTTGGGCTAGTGATTAAGGCACCAGGCTAGACATCAGGAGATGGTAAGTTCCAGTTTCACCTTAGGTATGAAAGCTGCCTGGGTGACTTTGGGCCAATCACCAGGAGATGGTGAGTTCTAGTTCTGCCTTAGGCACAAAAGCCAGCTAGTGATTTGGGGCCAGTCACCAGGAGACGTGAGTTCTAGTCCTGCTTTAGGCATGAAGGCCAACTGGGTGATGTTGGACTCTCTCAGCCCAACTCAACCTCTCAGGGCTGTTGTGGGGGAAATAGGAGGAAGAGGAGGAAAGTGTAGCACCTAGAGGGCAAGACGAGAAACAATGGTTGGAAACTGATCAAAGAGAGAAGCAAGCTGGAATTAAGGAGAAACTTCCAGACAGTGAGGACAATCAACCAGTGGAACAGTCTGCCTCCAGAAATCGTGGGAGCTCCATTATTGAAGATTTTCAAGAAGAGACAGGACAATCCCTTGTCTCCTGTAGGTTCTCCTGCTTGAGCAGGGGGCTGGACTAGAAGACCTCCAAGGTCCCTTCCAGCTCTATTCTATTCTAATCAAGGCGAGAAGCAACCTGGAATTAAGGAGAAACTTCCTAACAGTAAGGACAATAAACCAGTGGAACAGCTTGCCACCAGAAATTGTGGGTGCTCCATCACTGGAGGCTTTTGAGAAGAGACTAGTCCAGTGGTTCTCAACCTGTGGGTCAGGACAACCATTTCACGGGGGTCGCCAAACAACGCAGTCCGCCATTTTTTTTCCTCCTTTTCCTTAGCTGTGCTACTCCCTTTTATTCTATTGGCTTTTGAAAGCCCATAGAATAGACTCTCTTGAATAGAGTCTAATTCTATGGGCTTTCAAAAGCCAATAGGCATTGTCCAGGCTGTCTCTGCCCTGCTGAGCCCGCCAAAAGTCCCATTCCGCAAATGGTGCTGCACCAGTTGAGCAGTCCTCGACTTACGACCGGTTGAGTAGTCCTCGACTTACGACCGGTTGGGGGGTCGCGGCATTAAAAAGGTTGAGAACCACTGGTCCAGGTGCTATTGCCATTAGGTATGTTCGCCCCCTTGAGTTAGCTAGCCTGCAATAAGATTCGGGATAATAACAATAATACTTAAAAAAAAAACAATAAATAAATCAACCTCAGAGCTGCTTCGAGGGCTCCAGACCTGTAGTTTGAGTCAGCCCAGAGCTGTAGTTAAAGCACACCTGACCGAGCACCGTAACCAAGGAACCAGCTCTCTGTCAGAAGAGAATGCAGCTAGCTGAGCGGGTGGTGCCGCTGAAGGTCACCCTAAGAAACCGGCTGTGGTGCCAAGCCGAGGCGGGGAGGACGGGAGCGCAGGAGGAGGGAGAGGAGGAGGAGGAGGAGGAGGAAGGGGCAAAGCTTGGACCCCTCCCTGAACCCACCCACCCACCCGCCTCCCAGGGATGTGATCCATCGTAACCAAAGGCAAATCCGCTCCTCGCTGACTCAACCAGGAAGGATTCACCTTGCCATCCATCCTCTCTGAAAAGGTACCCATTTCTCCCCCCCTTTCTTCTGCAGCTCTGGGGAGTGGGGTGTGGTGTGTGTGTGTCTTTATTGCAGTTGTGTGTGCATGCAAGAGAGACACCCCCTGTCTGTTCCTGATGGCTGAGGGATTGGAGGAGGAGGAGAAGAAGAAGAGAAAGCGAGCCTTTGTGTCTTCTTCCTGCCCTGTTTATCGCCCGCAGAGAGAAAGAGAGAGAGAACTTGAGGAACTAAAGAGGGGGGTAGATTTCAGAATAGCCAATCTGAGAAAGGGAATGGGTGTGTGTGTGTGTGTGTGTTTAGAGGCAGAAATGCCACAAAAATCTCAAGTTGAGGACTCTGTGGTCTTCTCCTCCTCTCCAGAGCTGCATTCCGGTGGTGCGTAGAAACGGGAGGCGTTTCTTTTTTTGCCCAAGAAAGAATGGAATGGAACATGTGGAGTTGGTTAGATGTGGATGGAGACTTTAAAAAGACTTGATTGGGGTCAATGTTGGGACTCCATCCTTTGTGGGGAAGGGGGGAAACCCTTCTCTCTCTCTGTCTCTCTCTCTCTCTCTCTCTCTCTCTCTCTCTCTCTCTCTCTCTCTCTCTCTGTGTGTGTCCCTCTCTTTTTCTCCTTTTGAAAGAGACAAGGCAGGAACCTCAGCTCTCCTTAAGACACCAGTTGAATGGCGTGGCCTCAGTCTTTTTCCAAAGGCTCCTTGGCATGGCTAAAAAGCATTCTGGTCCTGGAATGCTTTGAAGTTCTCAAATTCCCTGTCCTAGAGGTCCACCTTTCTGGAGTTCCCACTCTGGAAATAACTTTCTGTGGGTTTAGCCTGTTTGTTTGTTTAAAAGTTGCTAGTTACATAAATTGCACATTAGCCTTCTGATTCTTTTTTTGGGGGGTGGGGAAGGGAGGGAAGGAAGGAAAGAAGGATTTGCTTAAAAGAACAGGAAAGAAGACAGGAAGGGTGATTTGAACAAAGGGAGGGAGAGAAGGAGGGAGGGAGGAAGGAAGGATGGAAGAAAGGAATTGCTTAAAAGAACAGGAAAGACAGGAAGAGTTATTTGCAGGAAGAGAGAAAGATGGAGGGAGAGAGGGAGGGAGGGAGGGAGGGAGGGAGGGAGGAAGGAAGGAAGGATGGATGGATTTGCTTAAAAGAACAGAAAAGACAGGAAGGGTTAGTTGCAGGAAGGGAAAAAGAGGGAGGGAGGGAGGAAGAAAGGAAGGAAAACAAGCAACCTTATTTGCAGGTAAATTAATCTGCTCACCAGAATAGTGAAGCCTAAGCAAAGTTAATGGGGCTTTTTATGGCTCCATTAATATTTAGAATATTTGCAAGAAACTGGAGGATAAAAAGAACCTCGGAAATCCACTTGAATCTTAACCTTGTCTGACCCAGGGAAAACATAAGCCATTTTCCTCTGATTTTCCAGAAATTATGAGCAGGTTTCTCCATATCTTGAAATGAAGCGTAGATGCACGTTTTTTTTCACTCTAAAAACTGCAGACCAGGAAAAAGGAGACATGAAGGAAACAATCCAATACGTTCTTATTTGGGAAGAAGTCTCAACAGATGCAGGGAAACTGCCTTCTGAATAGGCCTCTCAGTTTTACTTCCCTAATCTTCTAGTTGAATTCTGATTACAAAGGAAATAAAAACACTGACGCAAAGACAGGATCGGGTGTCGAGTTTGTTTGCTTTTAAATTTTGCAAAGATTGCAAGAATTAAAAATTAACGAACCAAGTCCACACCCTAGAAGTCCCCGTTGTGAACTTTGTGTAGTAGGATGTCAGAATTTGCTGAGATTAGCAGAGCCAATCTGTTTAGTCAGAGAAAAACAAAACAAACAAAAACTTTTCCAAAAGGCTGGAAACCTTATATGGACTTTTTGCTGGAAGAAGAAGAAGAAGAAAAAAGAGATACGATGATTGATCAATTGGAAGATTTAAAAAGAGGTGGATTCAGGGAAGGGCAGAAGACTGTGTAAGATTGCAATTATCTGTGAAAGAAAAAGTCAGAAATCGTATTTCATAAGTTTAGCTGCTTTCCTCTTTTTTTTTTCTTGCATAGTTGTTTCTTTTCCAAAAGGGAGAAAAACAAATCCTTGTGAATCAAGATTGCGCTTGGTTGTAGAGTTTGTCTAACGGCGAGCAATAATAGTTTGAGTGACATCAAGGGTCTAGTCCTCATGTTCTGTTCCATGACTACAGGTAGTCCTCGGCTTACAGCAGTTCATTTAGTGACCATTAGAAGTTATAATGGCACTGGAAAAGGTAACTTATCACTGTTTTTCACATGACCGTTGAAGCGTCCCCACAGTCACGTGATCAAAATCCAGAGGCATAGCAGCTGACTCATAGTTATGACGGTTGCAGGGTCCCCTTTGACGACTTTCTGACCTGCAAAGCCAATGGGGAAGCCAGGTTCACTTATGTTCCGAACTGAACAGCTGCAAGGATTCACTTAACAACTTGTAGCAAGAGTGGTCGTAAAATGGGGCAAAGCTTACTTAATATCTTAAGAAGGTATATTAATTTCTTCTTCTTCTTCTTCTCCTCCTCTTCTTCTCCTTCTCCTCCTCCTCTTCTTCTCCTTCTCCTCCTCCTCTCCTCCTCCTCCTCCTTCTTCTTTTTCTCCTCCTCTCCCTCCTCCTCCCCTCCTCCTCCTCTTCTTCTTCTTCTTCTTCTTCTTCTTCTTCTTCTTCTTCTTCTTCTTCTTCTTCTTCTTCTTCTTCTTCTTCTTCTTCTTCTTCTTTTTCTTCTTCTTCTTCTTGTCGTCGTCCTCCTCCTTCTCATCTCCTTTCTCCTTCCTCCACCTCTTCTCCTTCTCCCTCTTCTCCTCCTCCTCCTCCTCGTCCTCCTCCTCCTCCTCTTCCTCTTCTCCTTTCTCCTCCTCCTGCTTTTCCTGTATCTTCTGAACGTCCTTTTACTACCTTGCTCATACGAAACTCTCTGGACCCCAAAGCATTTCTCTCTCTCTCTCTCTCTCTCTCTCTCTCTTTGACAACTTCAGCAGTCTTTCATTGTTTGCATAAAGCCTGCTTCATTGTAAGCAAAGCCCCTCTCGGCACGTAGCCCCGGTGCAGACTCGGGCACCCAGCTCTGCCTTCCCAGGGGAGAAGGCAGATCCTCTCTCCCACCGTGATGCCAGCAGCAGCTGCGAGAGCTTCAACCAAAAACAACAACAGAGTAATCTTGGTTAGGGGAAAACAGCGGGGCAGGTACACAAGGGAAGGAGATCAGGCCAGAGAAGAGAAAGAGAGGCTTAGAAACTCCGAGTGGGAGACTCCAAAACCAGGCAGAGCTAAGTCATAGGAACAAACAAATACACACAATCCTTGGACTACTTACACCTGTTTGTATAGTGACCGAAGTTGCGGCGCTGAAAAAAGGGACTTACGACCATTTTTCACACTGACAGCCATCGCGGTATCCTCATAGTCACAGGGTCAAAATTCAGACGCTTAGCAACTAACTCCTAGTTACGACAGTTGCAATGTCCCGGGTTCACGTGATCCCCTTTAATACCATTTTAAAAGGCCTTGGTAAGGCCACACTTGGAATACTGCATCCAGTTTTGGTCACCATGATGTAAAAAAAGATGTTGAGACTCTAGAAAGAGTGCAGAGAAGAGCAACAAAGATGATCAGGGGACTGGAGGCTGAAACATATAAGGAACGGTTGCTGGAATTGGGTCTGTCTAATTTAACTAAGAGAAGGACGAGGGGGGACACGATAGCAGTCTTCCAACATCTCAGGGGCTGCCCCCAAGAAGAGGGAGTCAAGCTATTTTCCAAGGTGCCTGAAGGCAGGATAAGAAGCAACGGATGGAAACCAGAAATGAAGGCAACTTGGAGGACATGGTCCTTGCTGCTTTTGCAATGTGGTTTGGGAAACTCCACATCCACGGAAGGACCTGAATAAAGAGATGGGTGAACAATTGCCCACTGTGTTGCAAGGCCATGTCTCCATAGCAACTTTAATTATATTCTGAATTAAAAAAGTGCTCTGCATAATAGCATGAATTTTAATGAGAAGGGGTAGAACTGTGCTGGCTGAATCTTTCTCCACCCTGCATCTAGTCAGGCATTATCTTACACCAAGCAACCAAGAGGACCAGAAATATACTCAATTTCCACCGTACAGGATTTCCTTCTGTCTGCAACCTTGCTTTTAAAATGTGATTAGTTTAGATTTTAAGAATTTGGGGGTAGAAATTTGGGCAAACAACCGGCCCACAAAGATTTGCAAAACTGCAGCTATCTCAAGAACTAAATGCATGTTCTGGTGTTTTGCTAGCCTTTTCCTGCTTTTTTTCTTCTTCTTTGGGGGTTTAATTCACATGCTTGCAGCCCACCAAAAAGTTGCCAAGACACCAAATGTCTAGAAAAGCTGGCAAGGCCTGAGTATAAAAGTCATTCTTTGATAGCGGTCCACTTGATAAGTAAGAAATTACATGTACCAGGAGCAACCTGATGCATGCAATATTTTAATCTTTAACTGACCTGACTCAGCATTTTCATTCTTGCAGCATTCTCAAAGCATGGTGTAACTCTAGATAAAAGAACACCTTTCTTAGTCTTTTTTACTTAGTTTCTTACTTATGAACTGCTGTAGAAGAGATTCTGATGCGCTTCTAGACACTGGTGAGTGATGGGGAAAGTAGTGGACTGGGAGCACACATAGATAGGTAGGTAGGTAGGTAGGTAGGTAGATAGAGATAGATAGATAGATAGATAGATAGATAGATAGATAGATAGATAGATAGAGATAGAGAGATAGATATGAGATATATAGATGAGAGAGAGATTCATGGACAGCTACATGCCTCTCTGTTTCAACTAGACAGACAGACAGAGAGAGAGAGCGCGACAGACAGACAGACGTACACACTAGTGCCTTTTCTGTCTTCTCCACTGAGCTTAGCGAGGGGACAAATTCTCTTCTGAATGATCTCCCTCCAGTAATTTTTTTCACCCTGTAGTACATTACATTGTCACTGAACGTCCACTGTTTCTATTTTTAGAGTATCTGGCGATAATGCAAAACCTGTACATTATTTGCATACAAACAGGTGCTGTCAAATTATAAGCAGAAAACATTTCAAGTAAGGGATGCATGCTGTTGGAGGATTTAAGGTCTCCCTGAATCCATTCCTGTCTTGCGGAGGCTCTGCCTTAAAGCCCTACAGCGCACACTTTTCCATCTCTCCGCCACCTTAACAGGTTCTCTGTTTTCATCTCTCTCTCTCTCTCTCTCTCTCTCCATCTTTCCAGATGTTGGAAAATTGGATTTTGACCATCCTCGTTTCGTTAGGCGTTGGCTCCGTTCTGATCCTGGTGGCCACGATTCTGCTGGTCAAGCATAACGTCCACGCCAAAATCTTCTGGAACGAGCTGGTTTTGGAGACGATCACCAACTTCGTCATGGATCAGAGCAAAGAGCAGAGGATTTTAAATTCGGTCTCCTACAACGCCATCAAAGGGGATCCGGAGAGCGTGTTGAAGTGCATCGATAAGTACTGTGGCCAGTATGAGTGGGCCATGAACGTTGGAGACGAGAAAGGTAACTTAACATTTTGCCTTCTTTTAAGAGATTTTTTTTTAAAAAAAAAAAAAGATGTCCTAGCTAAGAACCGAGAGCCTCTGTTTCAGATTAACTTTCTATTTAACAAGCTGCCTTCTCTTTTGGACTTGTTAAAAGGAGAAACAGAAATATGTAGACTGGTGGTCAAAGAAACAGAGAGGTGAAAAGCGGCTCAAAGCAAGCAAATAGGTAGTCTTCCCCTTTCAGCAACTGAGCCCAAAATTTCTGCTGCTAAGCAAGACATTTGTTAAGTGAATTTTGCCCCATTTTTATCACGGCAGTTGTTAAGTTAGAAACATGGTTGGTAAGTGAATCTGCCTTACCAAATTGACTTGGTTTGTCAGAAGGTCGTAAAATGGATCACGTGACCCTGGGACACCGCGACCGTCATAAATATGGGTCAGTTGCCAAGCCCCATGTGGCCATGGGGATGCTGAAGCAGTTGTAAGTGTGGAAAAATGCTCACAAGTCCCTTTTGTTTTAGTGCCGTTGTAACTTCGAACAGTCCATAAATGTAAGGCAAGGACTAGCTGGTTAGTTGTGAATATTTTGAAGTTTCTATTAGCTTTCCAGCTGTCTTTTTCTGGATTTCATATTCACCTTTCTCTTATTCGCAGTGCTTGTGATTATTGTGGAGGCAAACGTAAAGCCTGTTGCACATTTTCAGGGGAACTGTATCTGATATGAATAGCAGGAAAGACAACTGGTAACACTTGGGGTTTGTGTTTTCCAGAGAATTAAATCAGCAATGTGACATAGGAGGAAATCTCCGTTTCATTTTCCAGATTGAGAATGATCTGGACCTGGGCTTCTTTGAGTTCAACCATTTATGATCTAGCTCCAAGCAGAATTGTAGATAGACATGCTGGTTGGGAATTCTGGGAGTTGAACGCCCCACATCTGAAAATGGCTAAAATTGGGAAACACTGGTCTGGATGCTATTGAAGTACTACGAGACTCCTGATTTTTTGACACCCTGGGCCAGTGTTTATGAAACTTAGCATCTTTTAAGACGTGTGGACTTCAATTTCCAAAATTTCCCATCCAGTATGTTGGGAGTTGAAGTCCATGAATGCTAGCTGAGGGATTTTGGGAGTTGAAGTCCACGCATCTCAGTGTTGCCAAGTTTGAGAACATGGCTCTTCCCTACAGTAGGAAAAGAAATGTCACATGTTGAGATGTTGCAAATCCTGAGATCCATTTTAAATCTTCAGATAAAGCAAAGTCCATTTGCTCATTTATCATAATGGCAAATTGTTCTTTCCTTGTAAGTAATGGAATGGAATGGAATTAGAATAGAATAGAATAGAATGGAATGGAATAGAATGGAATAGAATAAGAGCAGAATAGAATAGAATTAGAGTAGAATAGAATAGAATAAAATAGGGAATAGAATAGAATAGAATAAGAGAGCAGAATAGAATAGAATAGAATAGAATAGAATAGAATAGAAGGGACCTTGGAGGTCTTCTAGTCCGACCCCCTGCTCAGGCAGGAAACCCTACACCATTTCAGACAAACGGTTGCCCAATTTCTTTTTAAAAACCTCTAGTGTTGGAGCATTCACAACCTCTGGAGGCAAGTCGTTCCACTGGTTAATTGTTCTAATCTCATTTCCGCTACGAATCTCCCTACAGTTTAGGATGTGAAAAGGCTCCCATAGAATCAACCAACACTTAATGGCTTAATTTAATGAAAACCAACCTTCCCCCCCCCTTTCTTTTGTGTCTCCCTAGGGATAATTCTAGACAAAGCAGTTGAGGAAGCTGAGCCGACTGTCGCTCTGGAGATGGGAACCTACTGTGGTTATTCGGCCATCAGGATCGCTCGCCTCTTGAAACCCAACGCTCGCCTCCTCACCATCGAATTCAACCCCGAGTTCGCAGCCATCGCAAAAGAAATCATTGAAATTGCAGGACTCAGCGATAAGGTCTGGACGATATCTGTGTCGTGTTCTTCCCAGCAAGAGAGAAGAGAAGGGTTTCATTTGTTTAATGGGCCCCAATTAATTTTTTTCCCCCTTCTTGCTTTTCAAGTTTATTTAGTACGGATTTAAATGCAGGGACTGGACCAAAACGGCAGTCGTTCTGGAGGCACCCAATACTTATAAACCACAAGCCACAAGGCAAACATTTGGAACACTCCATAATAAAACTATCGCTATGTTCTTAATATATTCTCTCGTTCAGTTCTGCTGCAAAACAACAACAACTTTGGAAATCCTTTTGTATTTATAAAGGAGAATATTTGTAGCTGAGGGTTGAAATGAGGGGCCCTTGGTGTTCTCTGAGCTCGGTGGTTTTCTTGCAGACATTTCATGACCCAACTAGGTAACATCATCAGTGTTAGAAGGGTTTGCTCTCTGTTTACATACAAGTCTACAGGGAAAGTCACTACCAATAAAGAAGAATATCTGTAGCTGAGGGTTGAAATGAGGGGTCCTTGGCGTTCTTTGAGCTTGGTGGTTTTCTTGCAGACATTTCATGACCCAACTAGGTAACATCATCAGTGTTAGAGGGGTTTGCTCTTTGTTTACATACAAATCTACAGGGAAAGCCACTGCCAATAAAGAAGAATATCTGTAGCTGAGGGTTGAAATGAGGGGTCCTTGGTGTTCTCTGAGCTCGGTGGTTTTCTTGCAGACATTTCATGACCCAACTAGGTAACATCATCAGTGTTAGAAGAGAAATCCCATTTCCTCCTAGCACTGAAGATGCTACCTAGTTGGGTCATGAAATATCTGGAAGAAAATCACTAAGCTTAGAGAACACCAATGGCTCTACTTCCCACCTCTTCCTCTCCACTCCCTTCTAGCACTGATGATGTTACCTAGTTTGGTAATGAAACATTTGCAAGAGAGCAGCCAAGCTCAAAAAGCATCAGGGACTCCTCATTTTGTATTTTTCTCTCTAGGAGCGCAGTCCTCATCTTTAGGCTATTTTAATTTCCCAGAATGCTCTCTGGGCATTGGGAATCATTGTGGGAATAGCATCCAGGTTTCATTTCCTACCATATCAAGACAGAAAAAGTGAGACAGATCCCAGTCAAAGGATCCCTGGGGAGGGCTTTGTGGGGTCCGTTTGTGCTCAAATCAGTTCATTGCTCCTGCTTGCAGGTGACCATTATTGAAGGCCATTCGCAGGATGTTATCCCTCAGCTGAAGAAGAAATACGAGGTGGAAACGCTGGATTTTGTCTTTCTTGACCATTGGAAGGAGAGATACACCCCGGACACTATTCTCCTTGAAGTAAGTTAATTTTATGTTTGGAAATCTTAAGGGTTTGGACATATTTTTCTCTCCCCGCCCCCCAGGAACAGGTTTTGCATTTTTGCAACCTTATTAGGGATTCTGAGAACTTGCTATTTTCTCCTTCTTGAGCATGACTGTTATCTTGAGGCCCAAGGAGAGTTTGAGGTGATTTGGGTTTTGCTTCGAAGCTCTTGATAAGGAGATAATCGATGATTTGATAATCCAAAATTCTCAAGGTTTCTCAACCTTGGCGGCTTCAACTCCTTAGTTTTTCCTGGAAGAGGTTTCGCTTCTCATCCAGGAGGCTTCTTCAGGTTTTTTTTTTCCAAGGAAACAAACGAATTCCAGTTGCCTTTTGGAAAAAAAGCTTTGGGGACCCGTTCAGAGAGGTCTCAATTTTTTCCCTTCTTTCTTTCCTCTTTCCAGGAATGTGGTCTCCTGCGCAAGGGCTCCATCCTTCTAGCCGACAACATTATCTACCCCGGAGCGCCAGAGTTCATTAAATACATTCGGAGTAACAACCGCTACGAATGTACTAGCTACCCTACCTTTTTGGAATATATGAAGGTGGAGGATGCCATGGAAAAGGCCGTATATCTGGGATAAAGGGGGAGAGGCAGGGAGGGAGAACTAACTAGCATTCATCTCCTAGCTGTACACGCAAGCCTTAAGCAATTTAGTACTTTCGCTTTCACTTTTTGCCAATCTGAGCCTTCTGCACGGTTTCAGAGCTGGTTGTAGATCAGTGTTTCTCAACCTTGACAATTTTAAGGCATGTGGACTTCAACTCCCAGAATTCCACAGCCAGCCACATGCCTTAAAATTGTCAAGGTTGAGAAACACTGTTGTAGATGGAATTTAGGTATCCTCAGCCGTCTGTCTGTCTGGGAAATTCTGTGAGTTGAGGACCACCCATCTTAAAAGTTGCTGATGCTGAAGAACACTGCCTTAGCCAATCCCTTCCGTTATGGTTCCATCCTGGTTTGAGCTCTCTTTCTTTCTTTTTCTTCTTCTTCTCCTTAAAATTATTTTAAAAAAGCACTTGGTTTGGGTCCCCACTGCTACCCCAGAACTAGACGTCAGCTAGCTTGATCGCTAAGGGTAAAGGTCTATTCTTGTCTTCTGCAAGGACCAATTAATTTTTTCCCCCAGAAATACAGAGTTTGGGGGCCAGGGGACACACACATTATCTCCTTTCCAAGAATTGGGGATTTATTTATATATATTTTTTGGGTAAAATATGGGACAAAGGAAAAAGTCATCTTCACCTTTGCTGCATTCTTTGAACGCTACTAGGACAATATATAGAAAGGCTAAAGTGATATCTTCATATATATATAAAAAAAACAATCCACAGCAGCAGTGATACTCTGCTTAATAAGTCCAACACTGCAGCCGGGGCTAAAATCCACATCCTGTCTCTTGGTCACGTAATAAATGTGCTTCTTTTGTATGGTGGGACTTCATTTTTCCCCCTTGGAAAGGAAATGGGAAAAAGCACACACCCAGATAAGCAGGGATTAACACCAGACAAACAATTCAGCAGAAAGCAATATCCTGTTCAAGGAAGTACCAAGGAGAAAACTACGTGCTGACCAGCAACCACAGGGCAAAGTACTATAGATAAACAGAGTAAACCCCACATTCCCTCGCGCTGATGATGTTATCTAGTTAGGTAATGAAATGTCTGTAACTCAGCCTGTGCATTCTAGGTGTTGTAGTCCTACTTATCTGGAAGGTCCTGGTTATAGAGATTCAGCTATGATTGCTCAGTAATAAGAATTGTTATATCCACCTCAAAGTGACATACATTCTCCACCACTGAGTTTTCAGATTTATACATAAAATAGGTAGCCCCCTCCTCCCCCACTTCCAGGAACTACTTGTAGCCCTGAGTAAGCATCGCTCTTTAAATTGATGCATTTCCGTTTCATCCTTAGTTTCTCTAAATTATTGCAAACCTGTGTACCTCTTTGCCCTCTTCTGTTCTCTTCCAATTTCCTTGCATCCAACTCTCCCTGCCCAAAATAAGTTAGAGAAGCAGAATGTAACAGACAATAATAATAATAATAAAACAGCAAATAAGACTCAAGTGGCAATTTAAGACTCAAATATTTTCAGAGACGAATTTTTATCGATCCCGAAATACTTCCTTTGAAGAAAGTTGCCAACACGTAACATTTAAATCTTCTCCCAACCTCAGCAAGGTGCATTTTTTCCCCAAGTTAATTCAGACCCTAAATAACCCTGACAATCCTAATGAAGACCAATTAGCTAAATGAGAAATATTGGCAGATCCTGGCAATTACGTCGGTTTGCTAACAAGAGAACAGGAATTAGGGTCACCCTCGGTTTATTTAGGAGACATTTAATTTGGTTTAATAAAGTCCAGCAGAACTTTCTAAGACAAAAGCCAGGATTTATTTGCAGTGGCTCATAAATACGAGGAAGAAGGTCAAACGTGGGACTCCATTTTTGATAGAATAGAAATGGCACATTCCATATGAAATAAAATTGAGTCCCAGCTAAACCTAGCAGCTTGCTTGTGACAAATACCTTGATTAGGGGGGGGGGTGAGATGTTAGATTGGCTTCCCACAATGATCTTATGTTGGCATGGTGAACACATTCCTGTCATCATTCCACCCTCCAAGTTTTTTTTTTTTTTTGTATATATAAATCTTGCAGGGAACTTGCGTTCCACAAGATAACCCCCAAATTGTAGACATCCAAATGCTATTTGTAAATAGTAATTCGATTGCCTGACAGGAAATCCTGCAGCAGGCTTTTAAAATCCACAAGAATCAGCTCCCAATTTCAAGTCCCAGATTTGTCTCTCTTTAAACAACCTCTTTTTCATATTTTTTTTTCCTTTTGCACACTTACCTTATAAAAGAGAGCCACCTGCTTAAAACCAAGAATTCATCACCACCATTTCTGAATATTGTCAACCATCTTAGAGGGTTTGAAGGAAGGGAAGCAATTTATAGAGGAAATATCAGTCCAAAGGGACAGTCCCACCATACTTGAATTATCCTCAGAAGTGAGATGAAAGGAATGGAAAGAGGACAAGGAAAGAAACAAAAGTGGCAAAAAGCAACAGGACAAAATGGCAGCTTCTGCCAAAGCTTAACCCCCATGAGTTTGAAAATCAGTTTTAGGCCGACTCGGAACAAATCACCTTTCCAAACAAATTTCCTTCCTGGTTTTAAAATTCTTTATATCATCTCAGTCCTTTTTGTACCAAACCTCAGGCCAGTCCTGGAATAAAATATCATCTAGTACAGTACATAGGGGGAACTGGAGACCAGATGAGAGAGAAGATCTTGAGAGACTGGATCAAGAGACACCACCTAAGGAACTATCAGATAAGAGATTGCATAGCCCATAGCTGTATAACGGAAGGAAGTCTGAGAGAGAACCCTCCCTAGTTTTGGGAGTTGTATAGGAAGGGGGCTGTAATTTCACACTTGCAACATTCTGCTAATCTAGCTTTACAATTAAGCAGATTTAATTTATCTGGCTGGGTTTCCTGTCTGATCTGCTTAGTAAGGCTGATAGAGGGATTCCCATAAATTATATTTCAACCAAGTGGCGAACTGGATTCAGCTGGATATCCGAACCAACCACAACCTAATATCCGATGAATCGTTCATTACGCCTCCATCCTCCCAGCTGCTGAGACCCACGATAAACTCCAGACCAAAAGATAATGAGAGCCATGAAAGGGAAAAATTAAAATGGAAAAAGAGAATGCTTAATTTCCTCCCCTTACTAGCAGCACCACGGTCATATTAGCACACTTGGAAAGAAAGGAGAAGGTATTGTTTTTTAAATGTATATTTTAGAGAAAGTTGTAAATGATTGTGTTAAAAGTAAAGGACTATGAAACAGATTTATTTGATTAAGGCTAAAATACATATGTTGCTGTTTCTGGTAAATCTTAATGGACTTTTGCTGATTAGGATTTAAAGATGGGAGCTTTTAAGAATCTGTTTATTGACAAGAGATATGTAAAGAAGATATCCTTTGTTATTGTATCAAGAAAGGTGTATTGCTTGTATTTGTCTTGATGAAGGGTGAAGTCATTTGTATGTTTTTTCTTGTCTATCCAGCCATCCATTTGTTGCTCCATCAGTCATTCTACCTACCGTCCATCCATCTATCTATCTATCTATCTATCTATCTATCTATCTATCTATCTATCTATCTATCTATCTATCTATCTATCATCTATCTATCTATCATCTATCTATCTAATCTATCATCTATTTTCTTTTTGCACTTTTTCAATGCATCTGATTCCTTTTTACATTTTTATTAGTTCCTATTAGTTTATCTTTGTATTTGTAAACTCTAATAAAATTTACTATTTACCAAACAAAAGGAAGGAGAAAGTATTTCCCTCCCGTCCATCAAAGATCCACGCTGGGTTAAGAGAAATCAGGAGATCACTGATCCTTGAACCAAAAAAATAAATAAATCCTTTTGTTTTGCAAACACCACAAACACTTACCTGATTTTGCAGGGAAAGCCCAAAAGAACGGAGACACGAGACATATTCGTTCCAGGCATCGTTTATTGAAAACACACCAAACTGTTAAACCTACACACCTGGTTTTCATCAAGCATTCTACTCATCAGGGTTACGGAAATGTCCTAGAATAATATTAATACATTCGGATTACGTTTAAACATGGGTCGTGTGAAAGCAAACTCTGTCCCCCCGCTCCCTATAGTCTTAAAACCAAACGGATCGGTTTGTTGTACAGTACAAATACAATGCAAAAAAAGGGACCATCCACCCCCCCCCAGCCTAAAACCACCGCATTGGTCTTGGGAAGGTTACAGAAAGACAAGTGTGGGTTTCATTTTAGGGTTAGGATTCTTCCCGACCCTTCACCGCATCCCTAATCCCCCCCCCAACGAGAAAAAAATTTAAGGCACATGATTGTTACAAACACATCGGTTAGGGGGTTAGATGTTTGGTTTTCCCACAATATCTTACATTGGGCATGAAGGGTGAGACACTCGCATCATTGGCCGTGTCCCCGGATCAAATTGTGCGACCTTTTGACAGAGCGAAGTCCAGGAGAGAGCCAGATTCACATAACATCCGTGTTTCTTACTTAACGACTGCAGTGATTCGCTGAACAAAGGGTCATAAAATGGGGCAAAGTTTGATTAACAAAGGTCTCGCTTAGCAACAAAAATTGGGCTCACCTGTGGTCCTAAGATGAGAACTACCTATTTGCTTGCTTTGAGCTGCTTTTCACCTCTCTGTTTCTTTGACCACCGATCTACATATTTCTGTTTCTCCTTTTAACGAGTCCAAAAGAGAAGGCAGCTTGTTAAATGGAAGGCTAATCTAAAAGAGAGGCTCTCAGTTCTTAGCTAGGAATAGTCCATCTGTTCTGACATCTTTTTTTTTTTAAAAAAAAAAATCTCTTAAAAGAAGGTGAAATGTTAGTTACCTCTCTCATCCCCAACGCTCATGGCCCACTCATGCTGGCCACAGTACGTAGCGATGCAATTCAACACGCTCTCCGGATCCCCTTTGACGGCATCACGTCCCGGGATCCTGTGATTCCCCTTTTGCGACAAAGTCAATTTCACCACCATGTTCCTAACTTCACAACTGCAGCAGTTCATTTAGCAACTGGCAAAGAAGTTCGAAAAATGGGACAAAAACTCAATTAAGTCTGACTTAGCAAACACATCTGGGGCCCAACTGTCATAAGTCGAGGCCTATCTGTTATTTTAATTTTACTTGCATATGCAACAAGCTACCGTGTTTGTCCCTTAGCTTCTAATTTTTCCTCACAAGCATGGATGGACCAACTTCGATATTTTAATTCTTTTCCTCATTTTTTTAAATGAAAACATTTCCCCAAAAAATCAAGCTAAACTGCATGAATAATCCGATTAAAGACACAGAGTCCAAATCCTAGACTTTAAAAAAACCAAGCAATGTTGAATTGCTAAATGATTCTCCTAAATGATTAAAAAAAGAAGAAGAAGAAGAAGAGGCACATCTGAATTTCCCATTGGGAGGTATATAAACATGTCTGTGTGTTTTCTTATCCAGTGTGTTTCAACCTTAGCAACTTTTATAAGGTGCGTGGACTTCAAGTCCCAGAATTCATCTGAGGAATTCCGGAAGTGGAAGCCCACGCCCCTTCAAAAGTTGCCGAGATTGAGAAAGATTCTTCTAATCTATGTTTCCTGAAACTAATCTGTGTTGCCACAGTCGCCTACCCAAACCCCAACTTTTCCAGAAGTTTGCAACGCTGATTGCAACCCACCCAAAGAACGCAAATGCCCACACACTAGGGAAAATCGAGACACAAAAGGTGCATTGTTGTAGGAGGAACATTGGCCACACAATGTTTGCATATTGGAGAACACAAAAGAAATGCACAAGGAAAATGCATGCACGTTTTCATGCAGGCTGTTTTTATTTTTTTATTTTTTTTCCCCCACGTGGGAGTTGCAAAGAAGAAAGCGGAAATAAAAAAAAAAAATTAGCCAGGCCAGATTGATAGGGGACATGCATCGCTCTATTAATTAATTCCTTTCCGATGCCATCTGGCTGGGTTAAATAACACCGTCCGCCCCAAAACTCTTTGATATTTCGTCTACCACCTCAATCTGTTCACACACGTACAAGTCTGAGCTCTATTTTGGTTGGCGACGCCACGGGGGAGAGAACACTTTGATCAAGTAAAAAATGCATTTTGTCAGATCAGGTCCAAGAATTTAGATAATGGATCTCCACAAGGCAACTATCTAAAGGTAGTTGAATCAAGGATGGCTACAGAAGACGTGTGGACTTCTGGCTGCAAAAGTCCAGAAGAAGAGATGATATTGATGGCCTACATCGTTGGGTTAGTTTTTTTTGTTGTTGTTTTTGGTCTTGTCAAAGTGCAAACTCCAGACCGGTGCTATATATAAAGCTGTACAAGGTATGGATTCTTTCGCCATCCTATCAATGAAAACCCAAAATATGAAGAAGCACCCGAGGTGCAAACGTGCAAAAGGTAAGCTTAGAGATCCTATCACGAGTAAAACCTCTGAAGGAAAACATCATTTCCAGATCGGAGGGCTAATTCGGATCGAACCGTTTGATCGCCTTGGATGCTTGCAAACTGAATTGATAATTGGATTGTTACCGGGATATTTTCTCCCTCCCATTAACAACTTTCCAGATTGGATTCACTCAAAGATCTAATTTAAAAAATAAATAAATCTGGATTTATCGGGCAACCTGAACGGCATCAGCCATTGGAATCCATCAACGGAATGCTCTAAACCTGAACAAACTGGGATCGGGTCTGATCCGTCCTTGGGATACTGTACTGAATTCCCTTCTCTGTCCAATCTTACACTTTGCTTACAGGCATTTGCTATCCTGATCACAGCTTTAAAAAAAACGCACTTCAGCCTTTTTGAGGGTCAATGGAAAAAGGACTAACAAGGTAGAGATCACCATCAACATTAAGGAGAAACTTCCTGACAGTTAGAACAATTAATCAGTGGAACAACCTGCCTCCAGAAGTGGTGAATGCTCCAACACTGGAAGTTTTTAAGAAGGGAAAAGACAGCCATTTGTCTGACATGGTATAGGGTTTCCTGCCTGAGCAGGGGATTGAACTAGATGACCTCCAAGGTCCCTCCCAACTTCCCTACAGTGTTTGAGTGTGGGAATCTGAAAGGAGCACTTGATGGTATGCCCAAGGCAAATCAGGGGAAAACTAATGTTCCTTGTTTTTATTCTGGATCTTGTGAGAAAGAACAATGTTTCTCCACCTTGGTAACTTTAAGGTATGTGGACCAGCATGCGTGCTGAGGAATTCTGGGAGTTGAAGCACAAATCCAATATCTGAGGGGCTCCTACAAAGATGAGGGCATCAGCCTATTTTCCAAAGCACCAAAAGGCAAGATATGTAAACCATGGTTGGAAACTAACCAAGGAGAGAAGTAACCTAGAGCTAAAGAGAAACTTCCTACTGGTGAGAGCAAATCAATCAGTGGAATGGCTTCCCTCCAAAAGTTGTGGGGGTTCCATCATTGGAGGCTTTCAAAAATGAGACTGGACAATTGTTGATCTGAAATGGTGTATGGTCTTCTGTTCGAGCAGGGGGCTGGACTAGAAGACCTCTGAGGTCCCTTCCCACTCTATTATTCCTTGTACTATGAAGTTCATACATATTAAAGTTGCTGAGGACTCACAAACATCTCCTGATCATCCTAGAAAAGACTTTGCAGCCATTGAACAAACTAGAACTTTACAGACCGTTCAAAGTTATAACGGCATTGAAAAAAAGGGAGCGCCGACGGTTTTTCCACACTTTGGGTCATGTGATCAAAATTCAGACCCTTGGCAACTGACTCATAGTTATGATGGTCGCAGTGTCCCAGGGTCACGTGATCCCCTTTTGCAATCTTCTGACAAGCAAAGTCAACGGGAGAAGCCAGATTCACTACACAACTGTGTTTCTAACTTAACAACTGATGGGATTCGCTTTGAACTGTGCTCGTCTGTCAGAGCACTGGCCTTTAAATACCTTTGTATGCAATGGCAATTGGAATGAATGTTATTTGTTCGGATATTCCTGAGTCATGGTCTGGTTTCAGGCTGTTTGATTGGATGGTTGTTGTTGCTGGGCCGCAGTATTTGCATCACACAGATGGTACTTAACCCCAAAGACTGTGGTCCAGCAACAATCATCCAATCAAATGGCCCAAAACCAGACCGCGGCTCGGAAATAGCCGAACAAATAACATTCATTCCAATTGCCATCACATATAAAGGTATTTAAAGGCCAGTGCTCTGACAGATGAGCACAATTCAAAGCGCACTGACGTCTCCTCGGATGGTGATGAAATGTTTGCAACCACATTGCCCAGCTCAGAGCTCAAACCAACAGCCCGACTTAACAGCTGTGTCAGGAAAGGTCGCAAAATGGGGCAAAATTCACTTAACAGTTGTCTTGCTCAGCAAGAGAAACTTGGGGCTCAATTGTCGTAAGCCGAGGACCACCTGTATTGATTTCCAAACCCTAACCCTAGAGAGGAAGAAAGCAACTTGAAAAGCCCAGTTTGACTTTTAAGCCTCATCCCTCCCACCAGACTAAAAACTCAGCAGACTCAAGTTTGCTAAAAAAAAAAAACATGCAGGTGAGTTTTTTTCCCCCTTTTATATTTTTTTAAGAAACAAAGGCAAAAAAAGACGGAACCAAAACACCCTCCCCTCCAATTTTCCTGTACAAAAAGAAAGAAGAAAAAAGAAAAGACGGCTATCTGAGTTTTAAAGATGGTATAAAATGTACAGCTTCCGTTAAGAAAGGTGATTCCCAGCTACCAAGAGTAGAAATATGAAAAAAAAAGCACCATTCGAAGGAGTTTTGAATCAAAATCGATCCGTACATAAAGGCTGACCCACCTTGGCCTACTTACTAAACAGCCGGACGACGCGCCGAAGGTTTGTATTTTTTTGTTTGTTTGTTTTAATTACTTAAAAAGCAACTTGGAATCGAGACGTCGACAGGGGAAGAAGTTCTGAGTGGTAAATAATGTCTCTGTAATCATTCAAATTGCTAAAACAGCACCGGCTTTCCCTGAATCAAAGGAGGAAAAAAAAATGCTTTTCTTTGCTACAAAGGTTATTTTAAGTTTGGCAACCTAGTTTTTCTGCACAACAATATATAGAGATATAGATATTTATTTATATATGTCATTCATGTCAAATTTTATTTTTCTTTATACTCCAGAAGATACAAAGCTTTTGACGCTTGCTTCCCACCCACCTACCCCCTTTGTTAATATTTTCTTTCCTTTATTTTTTTTAAACGGATTTTTAATTTTTTTTTCTGTTTTTTTTTTACAAAAATGTGAGATGCTCAACGAATGCAGGAATTTTTTTGTTGTGTTTTATTCTCCCTCCCACTGTCCCCACCCCTGACCCCTTTTCATGTTTAAATTACAAAGGACGCAGCAGGCACTAAAAAAAAAAAAAATCCCTCAAATTAATCTTGCTGGATTCAAAACAAAATAAAAACAAATAAAAAAAAACCAAGAAATGTGCTTTCAAAAAACCACACACTTTCAGTAAATATTGGCAACCAAATAATTTTTTCAGCAACCATGAAAGAAAGAAGCCATCGGAATCAAAAATAAAATAAAATGAAATAAAAATGAAAATCCAGCTTTTGTTTTCTTACCACAGACATAACCCCAATGAAATTAACCTGGTTAAAACTCAAAAGACCACTACAGGTAAGTTCTCAACTTACAATCGTTCGTTTGGTGACCGTTTGAAGTCACAACTGCAACGAAAAAGGGACTTCTGATTGTGTTTAACCCTCATAACTGTTGCCACATCCCCTTGGTCAGGAGTAGGCAAGCTTGGCCCCCTCATGACTCGTGGACTTCAATTCCCAGAATTCCTAAGGCAGCATGGGCGAACTATGGCCCCTTCATCACTCGTGGACTTCAATTCCCAGAATTCCTCAGCCAGCATGGGGGAACTATGGCTCCTTCATGACTCGTGGACTTCAACTCCCAGAATTCCTGAGCCAGCATGGCTCAGCTTGGAAACCTCTCCCTTTCCCCTCAGCATGGCTGGCTCAGGAATTCTGGGAGTTGAAGTCCACAAGTCATAAAAGAGCCAAGGTTGCCTACCCCTGCCCTTGGTCATGTGATCAAGATTCCGACGCTTGGCAATTGGCATGTACTTATGACGGTTGCAGTGTCCCCAAGATCACATGATCAAAATTCGGATGCTTGGCAACTGGTTCCTATTTATGACGGTTGCAGGGTCCTTTGCGACCTCCCGACAAACAAAATCAGATTGACTCAACAATTGCACAGTTCACTTAACAACAGTGATAAAAAGATTGTCAAATGGGGCAAACCTCACTTGCTTGGCTTAGATAGTTTGGGGCCCAATTGTAAGACAAGGACTACCTGTACACAACACATAAGGGATGTGGCAAGGGTTATTAAGGGTGGCAACACAATCAGAAATCTCTTTTTCATTGCCGTTGTGGCTCCAAACGGTCACCAAATGAAGGGCTGTATGCCTCGACTGAGTTCCAGAGGGCCATGAAACCGGAGACAAGCGTTTTCCACACACAAATGTCAGTTTTCCCTCACGTATACAACCCTAATTACAGACTAAAAGGAATATCCCTTTAGTTTGATGGAATTTACTCTCCGGACTAAGGGAGGACCTCCAAAGATGGCCTGCTATTATCCAGACATGGGTAGTTTTGTGTTTTTTTAATTTTTTTTCTTTTCTTTGTTTTTTTTTAAAAACCAATCAACAGCAAGTATGTGTTTGTTTCTGTGCGCGTGTATGTGTGTGTATATATTTATATATCTTTGTTAAAAGCAGAGTGAAAATAAAACACAGGAGAGGGAAGGGAGCGGTTCCTGAAGAAAAACCCAGAAAGAATTGACCGTTTGGGGTTCGATCTGACCTTAAAATAAAGGTCCTTCTTAAATCAGAAGCGCTGTCCGTGGTAGAGGGTCGATGTGGCTCAGGATGAGGGAAATTAGATCAGCTGGAATCTCATTGGACATTAGAACCGACTGGAAATTAAGAACGACATCGTCAACCGGGAAAAATCAGCTACGGTGAGTTGAGATTTCTGTTTCTTTCTTTTTCGGAAGAGTAAAACTGCAATCGAAGCCTTTGCACATCGGTTCCTGTGTCCAAAACCAGGGCAGAATCCAGAAAAGGAGATGAATTGTACACCGAGGATAATAGAGATAAGCACCATGGGATGCCCTTAGCTTGAAAAGCAGACTGGCGCTCATGTGGATGTTGGCTTCCTTCTTTTTTTCTAAGCCTGACCGCCACAACGTTCATTTGCGTTTGGTTTTTCTTTCTCTCTTTTCATCAAAAACCCTCCCAACTTGGCACAACCTCTGTGCTTCCCCCGAGGATCAGAATGAAAACTTCAACAACAGCCCACACAAAAAAAAAAAAAAATGGGGAGAGGGGAAAATAAAAACCCATCACCCTCAATCTTGGTTTTCTCTTTTAAAAATTCACAGGAAAGAGAGAGAAAGAAAGAAAGAAAGAAAGAAAGAAAGAAAGAAAGAAAGAAAGAAAGAAAGAAAGAGAATGAAAGAGAAGGAGGGAGGAAGGAGAGGAAGGAAGGAAGAAAAAGGAGGGGGAGAGAAGCGAGTGAGGGAGGGAGGAAGTAAGGGAAAAGGAGAAAAGGAAGGAAGGAAGGAAGAGGAGGAATAGAAGGAAGAAAAGAAGAGGGGGAGAGAAGGGAAGGAGGAAGGAAGGAAGAAAAGGAAGGAAGGAAGGAAGAGGAGGAATAGGAAGAAAAGAAGAGGGGGAGAGAAGGGAAGGAGGAAAGAAGGAAGAAATGAAGGAAGGAAGGAAGGAAGGAAGGAAGGAAGGAAGGAAGGAAGGAAGGAAGGAAGGGAAAAGTGCCTTTTTTTAATAACAACTATACTTATCATATCAAATATCCTGGAGATTTTCATTCAGAACCCCTTTTCAGTTCTTTCTTTCATCCCCACCTCCCCTTTTCTCTTCTCTTGACTTTCCTCTCCCAACTTGGCACCATCTATGCCCAAAGAGTCCATGACGAACCAAACCTGGCTGACCTAAACTTGCCGTTCTCTTTTGGAATGGCGATTCCTCCTGCTGCGAGGTGGAGAGAGAGAGAGAGAGAGAGAGAGAGAGAGAGAGAGAGAGAGAAAGAGAGAGATCAGTTTTCCGTGTTTGCCTTCCTTTTTTCCCTTTTTCCTTTTCCTGGAATGGGACGGGGAAATTTCCTTCCAAAGCAGAAGAACGGTCCCGGGCACGAGCGAGCCCTCCAGGTGACATTTGATGGCTCTTCTCCTCAACCTTCAAGTCTGCAGCTTTGGCTGGTGTCACCGATTCTGCAGTCAGAATGGCAGTGATGGGTTCATTGTAAACCTTTCGCGTTTGTATGTTTTGTGTTGGGGTGTGTCTGTGTGTCTGTGTCGAGAGTCTTCTTTGAACCGAGGGAAACAATGGAGAACGAGAATCGTAAAACAAGCAGCTGGAGTTTAGCCCTGCAGAAAGAAGGCAAACCAAAGACGGTTAATTTCAAGGACAGAGGTGGCGAGGTAGGCTTTGGAGCCAACAGGTGGGAAGAGAGAACAATGCCAGCCCCCCCCCCGCCCATCCAAAACGAGCATGTAGAGCAGAGGTCTCCAACCTTTTGGGCACCAGGAACCGGTTCCGTGGAGTTTTTTCCGCAGACCGGAGAGTGTGTGGTTTGTGTGCTACCTGCATCCCATGGATGGGGTTTTGCTTGTTTGTGCGGACCGGTTGCTGGCATGCTGCGGCCCAGTACTGGTCCACAGACGGAGGGTTGGGGACCCCTGATTTAGAGTACCCTCCCCTTCTTCAAGCAATAATCCCAACCCCTAATTCTATCCCCATGGCGAGAGATGCCCCTTAGGAGGTTAATTGTGCAAATCCAGCCTCTCCTCTCATTTCAAAACACTTCTGATTTATTTTCAAGTCGCTTTTTCTACCGCACGGATGCTCCTTGTACAAGCTACTATATATCCTGGTAGCTCAGCCTGGTGATTTCTCACGGCGTCCCAGATCCTTATGTGCTCTGTACGCGTGGAAAGTTGGGGCACGTCCCTCGTGTGTTAGGAGGGAGGCCTGAACAGCCGTACCATTGGGAGCAGGAAAGTCCACTTGGTCACAAAGTCACACTTAGAACAAATTAACTAATGGAGTGACTTGCCTCCAGAGGTTGTGGATGCTCCATCGCTAAAAGAAAAGATTGGCCAGCCGCTTGTCCGGAATGGTATAGGGTCTCCTGCTTGAGCAGGGGGTTGGACTAGAAGACCTCCAAGGTCCCTTCCAGCTCTATTTGTCTATCATCTATCTATATCATCTCTCTCTCTCTCTCTCTCTCTCTCTCTCTCTCTCTCTCTCTCTCTCTCTCTCTCTCTGTACCACCTCTATCATCTATCATCTATTTGCTCAATATCTATCTATCTATCTATCTATCTATCTATCTATCTATCTATCTATCTATCTATCTATCTATCTCATTTATTTTTTATCTATCTATATAATTTATCATCTATTTTCCTGTCTGTTTCTCTCTCTCTGTACCCCTCTCTATTATCTATCTTATCTTATCTTATCTCATCTCATCTCACCTCCCTTTATCATCTTACCTTACCTTACCTTACCTTACCTTATCTATCTATCTATCTATCTATCTATCTATCTATCTATCTATCTATCTATCTATCTATCTATCTATCTATCATCTATCATCACAAAAGCAAAAGCACTTAGACTTACAGACCGCTTCACAGTGCTTTACAGCCCTCTCTAAAGGTGTTTACAGCTTCTGTTGCCCCCCAATAATTTGGATCCTCACTTTACCGACCTCGGAAGGACGGAAGGCTGAGTCAACCTTCGGCCGGTCAGGATCAAACTCCTGGCTGTGGGCAGTCAGTTAGCCTGCAATGCTGCTAACCTTTGCGCCCCCAAGGTCTCTCTCCGTTGCCTTCTTTACATATCTGCCTCTGCCTTGAAAGAAGCCTGACCGACGGGGAGAGAGAAAACAAGCCACGATGCGAAGTCATGCTGAAACGGAGACAAGTTAATCACCGGGACCAACAATTGTGGGGGGGGGGGAAAACAACCACGAACCTACCATACATGCAATGTTAGACCCAGGAGTCAACAGGCTGGGGTTTAGAATCTCGCGTGTCCACCAAAGTCACCGAAGGCCTGTTGCTCCTGTTAAGCGTTTTCCTATTTGTGTCATTCTGCAGCGGGGTGAGGGGGGGTGGGTGTTAAAGAGGCAAAACACACAACAGATTAATCGATTAAACGGAATCAGCAAACACACACGTCCGTTCAAAAGGTCTGCAGGAAGCATTAGTTGCTGAGACAGGGAGTCACGAGAAAAAGAAATGGAGGATTCGAGGATCGGTGGCTGGTCCGTGGCAAACTTCATTCGTAATTGAGAAGGACGAGCAGATCAGAGGAGCATGGCTGACACGCAAAACGTGGCTGGATATAGGTAGTCCTCAACTTACGACCACAAGAAAGCCCCAAATTTGTGTTGCTAAGCGAGGCACTTGCTAAGTGAGGTTTCCCCCCCCCTTTTACAACAGGAGTTAACTGAATCCCTACAGGAGTTAAGTTAGTCACACGGCTGTTAAGCGAAGCCAGCGTCCCCTGTTGACTTTGCGTGTCAGAATGTCACAAAAGGGGACTTGTGTGACCCTGGGACGCTGCAAACCATCATAAATATGAGTCGGTTGCCAAGCATCTGGATTCGGATTCTGTGGGAGAATGCTGCAATGGGGCGAGGGGGCATTATAAAGGCAAAACGCAACAGGTTAATGTGTGAAAACACGATCCTACGTCACTTTTTTTCCAGTGCTGCTGTTACTTTGAATGGTTTAAGTCGAGGAATATCTATATACATGAACAAATACTGGAAATCAACAGCATTAAATTCCCATATACACATGTGCATGCATCGGAATAAGTGCTAAACTTTTTTGTGTTCCCACAATGGCTACAGCCAGTTTAGCCAGAAATATGGCATAGACACCTCACTGATATTTCTTGCTCAGTGGACACCGGACCAAATGAACACTTACAAAGGGTTGGGCCACTAGTTCAAGGCCAAATGTGGTTGTCAGCCTGAGAGAGGTTGCACACACCAGGTTCAACATGGAGAGTTTGCACCTGATATTTGACCCATATTTGATCTATTTATAATTTTTGGGATGCTTTTGGGGATAGATAAGATGCCGTGGTAAATTTTCTATGAGTGGATTACAAAATAAATAAAATAAATAAAATGAAATAAATAAATAAAATAAAACAAACAAATAAAATAAATGAAATAAGTAAAATGAAATAAATAAAATAAAATAAATAAACAAATAAAATAAAATAAAAATAAATAAAATGAAATAAATAAAATTAAATAAAATAAATAAAATTAAATAAAATAAACAAATAAATAAAATGAAATAAATTAAATAAAATAAATAAAATTAAATAAAATAAACAAATAAATAAAATAAACAAAATGAAATAAACAAAATAAACAAATTAAAATAAATAAAATGATAAAATAAAATAAATAAAATGAAATAAATAAAATAAAAAATAAAATAAAATAAACAAAATAAAGTAAAAATAAATAAAATAAATAAGATAAAATAAGTAAAGTAAGTAAAATAAAATAATAAATAATAAATAAATAATAAAATAAAATAAAATAAAATATATATGAAGAGTTTGCCCGTCTTACAAGGGACGCCTTCCTTGCAACACTGCGATTGTCAGAAGTATGCGGTGAAGACCACCAGGAAATGACTTCCTCTCCAGTTCATCTCAACTCCTAGTGATGGCCGCTTAGAAGTGCACACATGCTCTGTCTTACTCCTTCCTGCAAATGCAGGGCAGATCAGATGTAGCTTTGGGAGGAAACGGACTCAAAAGAGAGCTGCTTACCTTTAGTGGTTCTTTCTCCGAGGCGTCTCCCATGTTGTCGTTGGTTTTGTATTTCCGCTCCTTGTCCCGGTGATCGATGGTAGAGTAACCATCTGTGAAGAACAGACGCTGGTTGTAAAGAAAGCAGTTGCCTGGCCCAAAAGGAGTGCCATTTCAACTTGGTGAAAGCCCTTAGAAGTCATCCAGACAAGAAGCACCAATCACGAGTGTCCCAAAGGTACTTTTCTGAGGCAACTGGACTTTCTTGTTTTTCTTAAAAGATGTTTCACTTCTCATCCCAGAAGCTTCTTCAGCTCTGACTGGATGGTGGGGGAATGGAAGGACTTATACTCCTTGCAGACAGCTGGTCATTGGCATCCTTTTAGAGAGTAGCTGAGGCCACCTGGAGGTTTACCTGGATTCTCAGGGTCACCTGAGTGCTGCAACTGGGTGTGGAGCCTTCTTGGCCATAGGATGTTTTCTGCCCTGGGTCCCTTCACTGAGTCTGTCAGAACTGAAGAATCTTCTTGAGTGAGAAGCAAAATGTCTTCAAGGAAAAAGAAGGAAGTCCACTTATCTCCTGAAAAAGCACATTTGGGACAACCACGACCTGGAGGACTGAGAATCTTCCTAGACACCAATCACGAGTACCTTTACTGTAAGTTTAGAGTAATGGAACCTTGCACATCTGAAAGTGCTTCTCTCCACCCTTACTTTTACAAGGGGGTCCCTTTAGAGATTTTTTTTTGCCCTGCCTCGTGTCTCCTGTGGGCTAAGCTGCCTCTTATCTAACCGTTGCCTGGTCAACTTCCTTCTCCACTATCACCCCCATTATGAAACCTCTTCAAGTATCAAGATTTTGCCCTGGGCAAAACAGCAGATTTGTCTCTAGGAATGCAAATCCAGCCTATGATGTGATTCATAGTGGAAGGTTTGAGGCTTATAAAATGGCTTGCACAAAGGATGCTCTTGTTACAAGGAGACCTCAGAGCTGGAGGGTTAGGTGGAGATTAAGGAAGATTAGTTAGAGATAGGCCAGATCTGTTATCGGTGGTAAGGGAAAAAAATATACAGTATCTTAAGCTCCAGAAACAAGAAAGTCCAGTTGTCTTTTGAAAAAGCATTTTCGGGTCTGGATGTTTGAGAATTTCCATAGACACTTAAGATCCAAACAAAAACTGGCTCAGATAGACACCTCCTCAATTCACATGAGTATAAGGGGTGAAGGCTTAGTTAAGCATAGACAGATTGGCAAGGTCAGGGGTAGGCAACCTTGGCTCTTTTATGACTTGTGGACTTCAACTCCCAGAATTCTGGGAGTTGAAGTCCACGAGCCATAAAAGAGCCAAGGTTGCCTACCCCTGGCCAAGGTTCTGCTACTCTTAACTACCATTGAAAAGACACAAATTGGGGAGGGATGACGGTCATTCTGCTGAGTAAACGTCTCCTGGAGAATACATGAAACTCCAGAATGAGTGACAAGGTCGACTACAGCATCAACAGTGACTGGGGTAGGTTTTATCCACCATTACCTGGTCCAAGTTCATCCATTGGAATCATATCCCGGCTTCCGGTCTTCTCGTTATCTATAAAAAAGAAAAAATAGAACTCGGTTTGAATGGGATCCAAATCCAGGACATCATTCTTGAAGATTGGGCAGTGCTGATTAGGGAATGGCCTAGAAAACATTGCCCATAAAGTGATATAGCAATAGCACTTAGACTTATACAGTGCTTTATACAGCCTCTCTCTCTTTACAGAGTCAGCATTTTGTCCCCAACAATCTGGGTCCTCATTTTACCGACCTCGGAAGGATGGAAGGCTGAGTCAACCTTGAGCTGGTCAGAATCGAACTGCTGGCAGTGGGCAGAGTCAGCAGAATTTTCCCGCAGCACTGCATTCTAACCCTCTGCACCACCAGGACACAGAAATGCAATTAAATAAATAAAATCTCATCTCACTTGGACCCAGTGGCAATTACGCCCTTGGGAAGAGCACAGACCTTGACTTTTATCCACCAGAGGCAATGTGCTGTCATCATATCCAGATTTACAAGAGGTGCTTTTGGATCCCTTCGCAGTGGCTGAGGCAGACTGGAATGTTTTTTTTTTAAAAAAAAAAAACAAAGGTAATTATCAGTGGTTTGCATACAACAGAGCAGGAAGCAAAATCCATACTGAAAAGTGGTTGTGAAATACACGCTCCGAAAAAAAACTCTCCCCTATTCCCACGACCCATAGCTGGTTTCCCTAGGACAGGATAATATTTTCCTTGGACCTGAGAATGCAGATTATAAATGCAGATATACTTTTATCTCGTCCAATGATCTTGTTGAATCCGGATCTCCTTCATGTGGGAAATGGATTGTTGTAAAATTATTTTGCAGTGTACCATTCTGTTTTTATTTGCCCATGCGAAGGAATGACTATGTTGCAGGGGCCAATATGAGCTCAATTTCTATCTTTCTTTCTTTCTTTCTTTCTTTCTTTCTTTCTTTCTTTCTTTCTTTCATCTATCTGTCCATCTATCCATCCATCCTTACTTGCTCTATCCATCTTTTATCTATCTATCCATCTTTCACCTATCTATCTATCTATCTATCTATCTATCTATCTATCTATCTATCTATCTATCTATCTATCTATCTTTATCTCTCTAGCTATCTCTGTCTGTCTGTCTGTCTGTCTATCTGTCTATCTATCTATCTATCTATCTATCTATCTATCTATCTATCTATCTATCTATCTATCTATCTATCTATCACATCCTGCCTTTATTTTTTTACAAATAACTCAAGGTGGTAAACATATCCAACACATCTTTCTCCTATTTTGCCCATAACTGCCATCCTGTGATGTGGGCTGGTTTGAGGGAGAGAGTGATTGGCCCAAAGCCACCCAGCCAGCTTTTATGGCTAAGGTGGGACTTGAACTCACCATCTCCTGCTTTCTAGCTTGGTGCCTTAACCACTAGACCAAACTGGCTCTGAGCTCTTACTGCGATCCTCAGCTAGAGACTGCATGGGTGTCCTTACCTGGAAATGAGACTTATTCCAGCCTTCCTTCTGCAAAACATTCCTTAGGTCTTTGTAGCTCCAGGTCATTTGAAGAACGTGAGAAGCTGCTTTCATTTCTCTGGAGGACTGGCTGATTTGGAAGAGGCGGGAGAGGAAACACACAGACACAAAAAGGAAGCCAACACACATCAATTGCAGAGGAATTGGTCAGCCGTATCTGTAAAATTATTTCAAAAGAAGTCGCTTTGCAGGTCATGGTGGAAGCATTCTATGGGAGCCTCCAAGAGAAATCTGTCCTGATTCACTTTGTGATCCCTGAGACTGATAAAGCAAGTCTGGATAGCTTCATCAGATGAACTAAAGTTACCACAGATTGTAGAAGACAACTTCCTTCTATTGTCCTCACTCAGGTCAACTGAAACCAGCAGGAAGCCATCACTTGGAGCTCTCTAAAGTCCTTGATTTCCATGGCCCTTTCAACTGAATGGGGAGCTTGACTTCTGCAAGCATCAAACCACCCACAAAATTAGGAGTTTCTCATATTTATCCCATAATAAATATAGTTATGATCAGGGGTCTTTGGTTCTCTCTGAGCTTGGTTGCTTTCTTGCAAATGTTTCATGACCCAAACTAGGGTCTAGAAGGGGGTGGAATGTATGGAGAGGAGGAGGGAGAGAGGGAGGGAGGGAGGGAGGGAGGGAGGGAGGAAGGAAGGAAGGAAGGAAGGAAGGAAGGAAGGAAGGAAGGAAGGAAGGACTGTAGGGTCCTTGGTTCTCTCTGAGCTTGGTTGTTTTCTTGCAAATGTTTCATTATTCAAACCAGGTAACGTCATCAGTGCTAGTTTGATGGTGTTACCTAATTTGGGTCATAAAATGTCTGCAGGAAAACAGCCAAGCTCGGAGAGCATCAAGGACCCCTGATTTTAAACCTGAGCTACGAATATTCTCCTTTATCATTCATTTTTATGATGCTCAGACAAGATGGATAGCAGCTTCTGAGAAACATCTGCTGGGTCAACACAGGAAAACTGATCAGAGAAGGAGCATCCACGGTCTGTATGAATGTGTGATTTGTCCCTCTGGGCCAATTACAGGAATATGAATTATGCCCTGTGAACTGTGATGGTGAGCTTCTGGTCTCCGTGTGTCAAAAAATCAGAAAATGTCTAACTTGACTTTGCTGATGGCACAATTAAGACTTCTTACTAATACATGTTAAACTCTTTTCTCTCTGCCTCGTTTTTTCTAGCCATTGATCAAAGGTATCCCATGTTCTAAAATAAACTGAATCTTCTTTCTCTTTCATTTTCAATGTCCATCTATCCATTTCTGCACAATCTAATTTTTTTTTAATTAACTCTTCCTCCGTTGGTAAATCTTCATTTTTCCAATGTTGAGCGAATACGATTCTTGCTCCAGTTAATACGTGTAAAATTAAATATGTACATTCTTTCTCACAATTTCCTACAATTATGCCTAACAAAAATAGTTCTGGCTTAAAATCTGTATGTTTCTTAGTCCTTTTCTCTAACCATGTGTGCATTCTTTTGGCTTTAGAGCATGTCCACCACAGATGGTAATAAGTGCTTGGTTTTTGTCTAAATTTCCAACAATTGCTTGGTAGATTTTTAAACATTTTTGCTAACCTCACTGGTGTTAAATGCCATCTATAAACATTGTATATAAATTTTCTTTGTACGCTACCACTGTTGTTATTTTAGAATTTCTTTCCCAAAGGCTTTGACAGCTTTCTAGTTCTATGTTATGTCCAAAATTCTTTGACCATGTTGTCATTGTTTCTTTCACTTGTTCCTCTTCCATCTTTAAAATTAACATATATTTTAAAGTTTCTTCATCAATTTTTCAGATGATGTCAGTATTAGTAAGTTAAATGTCGGAACCCAGACAATATGTTGCTGATGAAATATTAAGCACTTGTGATTATAAAAAATTAATATACTGTATATAGATAGTTGTTAGGTGTTGGTGAACAGTGGTACCCCAAACATCGTATTGTGTCACCTTTGACATATATGTCATAGGCTCGTCTTCACTGCCCTAGTCTTTGCGTTAGGCTAAAATGCAAACACACACACACACACACACACACACACCCCTCTTTCCTCTAATGACTTTTTTAGTCATTGCTACGAATTGGGCCACCACATTAATCCTTCAAATTAGCAAATAATAAAATAGAGCTGTTGGGATCCAAATAAGGATTTTTTTCCCCCAAACTCTTCTCTGCTTCCTGCCAATGCCCACACATTGGCCCATTTATTTTATTAACAGTCTCATCCCTGCTTTCCCTATCTCTGCATATTCACGAAGGACGCGCATCTCCTTGTTTGCCAATAAATGTCTGGATTTGCTTAAAGGATGCTGCTTGATTCATGCGTCCACAACGCTGACACAGAAAGCCAGGGGATTTTGGCCCTGGAATTGACTGATGGTTTCATCTTATTGACTTTGCCTCAGTGTCCACTCCAACTTATGGCAGATTTAAAGATGGGTGGTGATGGCAGTGTGTTTTAAATGCTCATCTGAAAGACGAGGGGGGGGGGCATTGCTTCTTAAATGCAAAAGACCGGTGAGATTTGGGGATGGATTGTTTCAGGACCATCCATCTTACAAGCTCGGGATGTTTCGGCTTCAAAAGCTAACGGACTTAGCAGAGATGGCTAAATCCACTGCTTTAATTCAAGAAAAGAATCCAAACCAACTTCATTTCTACTTGGAAACCGCTGCTGGGCTTTGTGCTTCAGGTGGGGAAAAAAAATCTAAACATTGATTTTGGGTTTTGCTGATCAGGTAGGTTTGTTGTTATAGAAATGGCTAGTATATATTATTATGCCAAAGTAAAAAAATGAGGTTTTATATAGATACATAGAACCTTATTCTATTACACTATATTATAGAGTATGGAACCTTATGAAAGATAGATAGATAGATAGATAGATAGATAGATAGATAGATAGATGATAGATAAATAGATAGATAGATGATAGATAGATGATAGATGATAGATAGACAGATGATAGATAGATAGATAGATAGATAGATAGATAGATAGATAGATAGATAGATAGATAGATGATAGATAGATCTAGATCAGTGGTTCTCAACCTATGGGTCGGGACCCCATTTGGGGTCAAACGACCATTTCATGGGGGTCACCAAACCATGCTGTCCGCCATTTTTTTCCCTTTTCCCTAGCTGTCCTACTCCCTCTTATTGGTGGCCACACCCACTTGGGGGTCACCACAACATGGGGAACTGTATTATGGGGTCACGGCATTAGAAAGGTTGAGAACCACTGATCTAGATAGATGATAGATAGATGATAAATGATATAGCTAGAAAAATAGATGATACAGATATATCATAGATAGATAGATATAGATAGATAGATATAGATGATAAATGATATAGACAGAAAAATAGATGATAGAAAGATATATGATAGAGAAAAATAGATAAATAATATAGATAGAAAATAGAGGATAGACAGGCAGACAGACAGACAGATATCCTATTACACTAAAAAGAGTTGGAAGTCAATTTTTTTCTTTCTCCCTTCTCCCCTACACTTTTTCATCTTTCCTTCCCCCCCCCCCATTATTTTCATTTTCTTTGTATTTTATACTTTGATAAACTAATAAAAACTCCTCAATCTGAGATGTTGAACTATAATTGTACCTATCACTGGTGCGAAGAATATCAGAATATCACTTTTTTATGTATGGACTTCAACTCCCAGAATCGCCCAGCCGGCCAACTCTTGCTAAGAATTCTAGGAGTTGAAGTCTACACCACATCTGGTGCCTGAGTCTAGGAAACAACAGAGCAGATGATGTGAGTAAAAGTCACCCCCTTAGGTGTCTTGTCATTTTTGGTACATTACTAGAATTATTTCTTTGCAGATGCAAACCTGGATTTGCTGATAGCCACCAGCTTCTGAACGCCTTGCGTCTGGATCAGGGAGCGGGCATTTTCAGAACTGTCCGTAATAATTTCATGGATGGTGTTCAGGACGGCAACTATTGTGTCCTCTTCAAGGTTTTTTGAAGACCGCTGTTGCCGGCTCGGCAAGTTTCTTACCAGTTCCCCCATGGCGTAGCTACCTGAAAAAAATTAGAAGGCGTGTCTGTCATTGCAAACCGATTTTATTAACCTGAAAAATAAGGCAGCTATAGTTAAAGGTAGAACCCCTACAGGTAGTCCTTTGTCAGGATAATAATTGAATAGCTAAACAGCTTATGTAAAGATGTGATGCAATGTGGATGATGCAATCGTAGGAATGAGTCAGCAGGTGTGTGTATCCCTTTAAGAGCCTGAGTATAAAAGGGAAGGTTTTTTTGATGGATTTTCTTCTCTCTCCTCCGTTTGACTGCTGTAATTGCTGTGTATTGAAGTTTGCTGTTTCCCCACATGTATGTATCTTATTTCTACATTTGTAGATATTGTGTGATAAGCCACATTTAATTACAAACCACTGGGTACCGCATTTACTCCTGGGTTACCTCAGCGCAACAAGACTGTGCATGCTCTCACATCCTTGATTTGTGACTCTTCATTTAGCAGCTGCATAAAGTTACGACGGTGCTGAAAAAAAGGGGACTTACAACGGATCATTGCTCTTATGACGGCAGCAATGTCCCTGCAGTTAAAATAGCAAGATTTGGGTGTGGGCAACTGGTGTGTATTGACAAGGGCTGCATCATGCTGAGGTCATGTGACCTTCCCATCTGGGTGCTGACATGTAAAACCAATAGGGGAAGCCAGATTCACTCAAGGACTATGTGATCTGCTTAACAACCACAGCAAAAAAGGTCATAAAATCAGATTACTTAATGATTGCTTCACTTAGCGATGGAAGTTCTGGTTCCAACTGTCCTTAGTCAAGGACTCCCCGTACTTGCAACATGAGTTCATTTTCCAGCATTTCTCCTGAAAATGTCAGCGAGGTTTAGAAGATCAGAAGTTTGAAACAGATTCCAGGAACCTCCACAAGCCCGCCGCTTTTTTTTTTTTTTTTGAACAAGCCTCACGTTTTTGAGATCCATCAGCTAATTTGCGTTTGGCACCAAACTCATTTTTATTATTATTTTTTGCCCATCATAAAACATCGTACGATTAACCTTTGTTGTTTGGTTTGGGGAATTTAACTCTCTTCTAAATTTCACTGCAATTAGCCCAATTAAACTACACGAGTCCTGGTGGAATACTAGCCATTATGCATTTATTTCAGCGGGAACGGCGGTCGGTTGCTTAAAGATGATCGACGTTGGGATTTTTTTCCCTTTCTTTTGGTTTAAAAAAAAAAGACCGACAGGTCTGATGGTGTTTTTAGAGATGCTCTGGATGGCAAACTCAACATAGGCAAGACCAGAACACAACCAGGACCAGATTCAATAATAATAATAACAACAACAACAACAATAATAAGGTAGCAACCTGTGTCAACCATCAGCGCCAGCCAATTTGAATGTTCAGTTGACTGAGGTTTATGTCTAATGAATAATAATAATAATAATAATAATAATAATAATAATAATAATGTTGGAAGGGACCTTGGAGGTCATCTAGTCCAACTCCCTGCTCAGGCAGGAAACCCTATAGATCAGGCATGTCAAACTGCTGGCCTGCGGGCCGGATGCGTTACGTCAAAACCACACCCACCCCACTGCCGGCAATGGGGAAAAAGCCGCGATACATTGCGCAACGTCATGTGATGTCGCGAGTTTGACATGCCTGCTATAGATGAATGGCAAAACTCAAAATTGGTTATCTGTAGTCCGTTCGTGGTTCCAATAACATCTCACCTTATCTTTGAAGAATATAGATCATTCAGCTTTTCTTTTGCTTCTCATTCTTAAAACTACTGTATATTTGACTGTGAGAAAGCCTTGGAATCCACGTTTTTTAAAGGACCCTTGTAAGCCTATCCACACAAAACCTCCTGACATGAGGCTCAGGAAAGAAAGAAAGATTCTTCAGGTCTTACTTCCAAGAACACTGGATGGCTGGATACCATCAAAACTGACACCAGGCAGAGCATAGAACAACTCAAAGAAGCAGGGCAAAGATTGGAAGATGGGGAGAGACCCGGCCCGCAGAATCACCAAGAGTCGGACTCGACTGAATGGGTAACATCATCATTGTCCTCCTCATATCATCATCTAAGCATCAGCAATCAACCTGCTGAACTGGAAGCAACGGTCAGCCTTGGTCTTGCACACACCACAATCCCCTTGCAAGACTCACCTATGAGATCCTTGTTACGGCGGTCCATGGAGAGATTCCGTAGGGCTATGGATACCGCTCTCACCACCTTGTCTGAATCTGACTGGAGGAGCTCCACCAGGACCGGAAGTCCTCGTTCCTTTCGCACCGTCGCCCGGATGTACGTGGACCACTATTCGAGAAGGAAGGGAGAAGATTAAAAGCCAGCCACTCAGAAGGTGTCATGCCTAAATCTGCGGAGGAAAATGAGCTGGAAGGGGACCCTATGGAAGTCGAGGGAGAGGTGTCTGTGGGGAAGAGCAGGCCGAGGCAGGCCAGGGCCTTTCAAGATTGGGACAGGATGAACATGAGAGACGAAGCTCAGGCAATGAACAAGGGCCACCCCCTCCTGATCCTAGAGCACGGAGAGTGGAGAGAAGAAGGGAACAACGCAGGCAGGCTCAACTACTCGGGAGGAGAGCATCCTGTCCCTCTCCACAAGGCACACCTGGAGACTGAGACTTAAGGAGATGCTGTGGGGAGAGGCATTTGTCGGGAACAAACGCCAATTCCTTGGAGTTTTGTGTGCTGTTGCTTATCTTGGAAACAACTCTCTCATCTCTTGTTCTGTATTGTGATTTCTGCTTGGAAACCCTGAAACTCTGCCCATTGGACTGGCTGACAAACTTAATTTGTGTTCAAAGACCTCGGATTGTATTTTGGCTTCTCTTCTGAAACTGCTCAGGCCAAGCTTGTATTTCCACAGACTCATTAGATTTTGGAGGTACATTTCATCCCTTGTTATCTACGTGGCCTTGAGTAAATTACTCTTCTAATCTAACTGTGTGTGAAACTACTTGCAGCCAGAGGCTGCTGAAGGTGTGTGTGTGTGTCTTACTTTGTTCTGGGGCTTGCCAGAAACGTGGGAGCATTTGGGGGAAAATTGGAGCAAATAAAGAGCCGTTTGAACTGCCAGTTGACTGTTTGGTCTCTGTGCTGTGCCCTGGGTCGTCACAGAAGGGTTACCAGAATGCAGAATACAGAAATTTGAATGGCCGGGTTAATCTGTATTCTGGAAGAAACGAAGACCATGATAGTGGTGTAGAACTTCTAAAGACCAAAGCTTGGGAAAGTGGAAGTGTATCTCTTGGGCAGGGATAGGCAACCTTGGCTCTTTTATGATTGGTGGACTTCAACTCCCAGAATTCCTGAGCCAGCATGGCTCTCCCTTTCCCCTTAGTGTGGCTGGCTCAGGAATTCAGGGAGTTGAAGTCCACGGGTCATAAAAGAGCCAAGGTTGCCTACTCCTGCTCTTGGGAGAAACGATGGCTTAGTGTCTTTTATTTCTAAATGCAAGGTTATGGTTCTTCCTAGCAAAACTGATCAATGATTGGAAGAGTGAGTCACTTCTGTCTGAAATGAGTAATTTCCCCAAGGTGCTAGAGAACACTAATAGACTTCTCCTAGGCCTTGTGGTCTAGAGGTCTTGGCATGTAAGAGAGGAAGGAAGATGATCTTGACAGAGATAATTGTCCAGATCCATTATCCAAGGGGAGAACGTGGCTTACAGCTGGAACACGAAGAGATTAGGCACAAGCAATTCGGGCAGACACCTTCCTAATTCACAGGAGTATGGGGTGGGTGGGTGACTGAAGCACGTTCAGGCTTGCAAAGACTCTTGTCACTATAGCCAATATCACTACAAGCCTTGATTTGTTGGGCTTGACATCCATTTTGCAGTCTGACTGTACTAAAACGGAAAGTTGCACATTGCTCAAGTTAGCTGTTTGGATCAGGTTGTAGGCCTTGGGAAGAACGGAAGGGAAGGGAAGAGGAGGAGAGCATAATGGAAGGGGAGGGGAGGAAAGAGGAGCAGAGGGGAAGGGGAGTGTTATGTTTCCAACTAAGAAACACTTCAAAGAACTTCCAGGCATTTATTTTCCTAAAAGTCTTTTATTGTTGCAAAATGTCGGCACAGGCATAACAGAGGGATGCTAAGATCTAAATTCTCTTTCTCTGAGCAGTTAAATTATCAGCATGTTCCCTCCCTAAATTAGCCGTCATATATCACATTATCCAATTAGTGTGAAGGTCAAATGTTTCCTTCCTCTTTCTTTCCCCGGGCTTTACCCCCCACCCCCCTTCTGCTCTGTATTAACCTCAGACAGTTCTGCATATTGTCAAAAGCAAGAATATACAATATTTGCAGCGTTGACAGGGAGTGGAAGGGAAGGGGAGCAGAAAGGAAGGGAAAGGAATGAAATGGAATGAAAGGGAAGGGGAGCAGAAAGGAAAGGAATAGAATGGAATGAAAGGGAAGGGGAGAAGAAGGGAAGGGGAGAAGAGTGGAAGGGAAGGGGAGCAGAAAAGAAGGGAAGGGAAGGGAAGGGAAGAAAAGAAAAGAAAAGAAAAGAAAAGAAAAGAAAAGAGGAGGGGAGCAGACTGAAAGGAGAGGGGAGGGGAGCGGAAGGGAAGGGGAGCGAAGGGGAGGAGAGCGGAAGGGAAGAGAAAGAACCAGCCAACCAAGTAAAGTGAACTCTCAGGCTCCCGAAGAGAAAAGAACAACTTGCATGTGTTTAATTTAGTAAGGTGGTCCCTGCTAACTGAATGGTCCGTGGTTCTAGAACATTTAATCCACACTGTTATAGAGAGAACCTTGTAGCAAGTCTAAGGTTGACTTACTTCTTGAGAGTATCAAGTGAGGAAAGCTTGACTGAACCTGGATCTCAAAGGAAGACGGCCATACTCTGATGGCATTAAACTTGTGCTGTCTCCACCTTGGAAACTTGGGAGACACACAGGGACGTCAACTCCCAGAATTCTCCACTCAGCGCAGGCTGGGGAACTCTGGGGATTGAAGTCCACCTATCTTAAGCCTGCCCGCGTGCGGCATTCAAGCAAACTGAGTATAGAGGTGGGGGCCAGGCAAAGGTCGTGTGTGGAAAACTGCCCCTCCAACGCCTGTGTGCTTCTTCTTCTCTAGATCTATCTCCCCCCCTTCAATCACCATGGTGATGTGAAAGTGCGCAGGTCTGTGTGACCTTGCTTGCCTGTCTGATAACAGCTAGCTCGCATCAACAAGATGTTATTAACTATTCCCTGTTTCTGGCCTCTGGCTTCTATATTCTTGAGGATTGGTAAAGAAGTTAGCCAATGAAATGCTATTGCCATGTAGAAACTTTTGCTTCTTGTGATCTCTATATAAACAATAAAATGCTGCGTACCAGCAGCCATTTTTTGCACCCTGCAATGACTGAGCACTGATTACTACAACTGAGTAAATACATTTCCAGGAAAAATAGCCCAAACACCCAGATTTCACTCACAGTCCAGTTTCCTGCGCTGAGATTCTGGAGGGCGCCGGCCGCTGCTTCCAAAGTATTGAAATTCTGACTTTCGGTGAGAATGGAGAGGTAGAGCCGCACGACTTCGGGCTGGTAAAGCAACTCAAAGCCTAAAAAGATAAAAACGGAGGACGTAACATTTAAGTTTTGACTCTGGCTTCTGTGAGAAGAGCGGCGTTAGCTTATTTGAGGGAAACAACCTTTTACTGTACTGTCCCAAAAGTGGGGTTTTTCCCCCCAAAAAGGCAATTGCACTTTGCTTTTACTCGAAGATGTTTTGCTTCTTCAGTGCTGATTTAACGGGGGTGGATGGAAGGATTTATATTCTTTGCAATCATCTGGCTGTTAGTACTCTTCCAGAGAGCCGTTGAGGCCATTTGGATGTTTATCTGTATTCTCAGGCCGCCTGAATAGCGCAAAGGGATGTGGAATCTTCTTGGAACTGCTGAAAGGACTCTGTTGTAACCTGATTCTCTCAACAGAAGGGGGGGGGATACGATGCCACTGCTCTCCTGTTTACAACACCGTCTTTTCAGCAGTTCCAAGACGGTTCCACCACCCATTTGTGACCTTGAAGGCACAGATAAACCCCCAAGTGGCCTCAACGACTCTCAGAAAGAGTACTAATGACCAGATGACTGCAAAAGAATATAAATCCTTCCATCCTCCACCATTCAGTCAGAACTGAAGAAGCTTCCTGGATGAGAAATGAAAAGTCTTCGAGGACAAACAAAGTCCAGTTGCCTTATATCCAGATTTTCTAGCGTACATTTGATAGCCCTAAAATATTTGTCGTAGAAACTGGTTGGATTGTTTGAGATAAAATTTAGTAGAAGAACTGCTGAGGGAGAAACTCATATATTGCATTGGTAAATGAGCAAAATATATTGTCCCTTTGGGACAGCCATATCCCTGAGGACTGAGAATCTCCACAGACATTTTACTATACTGTTACTTGCTTAGTAGATGCGTGCAGAGGTATCCTCAACCACCCTGAGTGCACGTCTATCACACATACTTCTTACACCTGTGAATACCCAACACATGGATCTTTGCGACCGCTGCTTGGACCCAAATTTGCCTTGTGATCTTTACATGTTGAGCATGAAATTTGCCAAGCTGGTTGGCTATTCACTAATCATTTGGTTTAGTGGTTAAGGCGCCAGGCTAAAAACCAGGAGATGATGAGTTCTAGACCTGCAATAGGTACAAAGTCAGCTGAGTGACAGGTCTCATCAGAGGAGTCAGACAAAGAGTGTCTCTCCCATAAAAAATATGGTGAGACGTAAATTTCAGAATGCCATACCGGCTCGGACGTCGCCCGGGTTAACAAGGTCCGCGCTAGATATTGGAGTTCCTGGATATCTGGTGAAAAATGGGTTACAGGACTCAGGACTGTTGGCTGAGCAACCAGGGCCAGCAGCTGCAGAACTACTGGAAGAAAAGGTGTTTACCCGTCGCAGATACACAGTGATGGAAAACAAAGAAATAATGATCTGTTACTACAGATCAAGTCCAACAAGAAGAGGATATCTAAAACGAATGCACCAGTTCTGGAAAGAACAACATCCAGAATCAGAAATAACAGAACAGAGACTAGCAGATCAACGCCGATTTATAACACGAAATAAAGTATTCACAGAAACAGAATTGGACGAACTGCAAAGGTTTACCCAGGGCAAAGAAATCAAAGCCTTACCAGAAGTAATTCAGAATGTAGAGGCAAACCAGGGGGAGTTGGCAGTGAAGGAATCTAGCAGAGATATACAACTGTTCTCATTTGGAAACCAGGCACCTCTACCTCAGGAAGAACAAAACCCTCTAACTAAAGAAATAAAAGAATTGAAACAAAGAATAACTGAGCATCTAGAACAGCACAAAAACAACAGAATAAGGCTACCTGCATTGAAGCTTGTTCCAAAGAAACAGCTAGCACAAGCATTAAAAGATGCAAATACTGCAATATCAAGTATAAGCACCAATTCATTGCAAGAAACAAACCAACTAATGTACAGCACAGCTGCAGTTATAACAGAATACCTGGGATGCAAAATCAACAAAGAAGAAAAACAAACAAACAGTGCACCAGAAAAATGGAAGGTTAGACTAGAAAATAAGATCAGCAAGTTAAGATCACATGCAAGCAAGCTAGAACAGATGAAAGAAAAGAAGCTGAAGAACAAGAAGACCAAAGAATACCTAATCAAGAAATACCACTTAGAAACAAGGAAGATCAAGGAAGCACTGGAAATAATAAAGCAACAAATAACAGCTATAGCCAGGAAAATCAGTAGATATGAAGCTCGAATTGCAAACTATAGGCAGAACCTCCAATTTCAATCCAATCAGAAACGTTTCTACCAATCCATCAATGGAGAAACTGCAAAGAATCAGTCAGTACCTGACAAGGAAGAAACAGTGCAGTTCTGGAAGCAGATATGGGATAACCCAAAGAAATACAACAAGGATGCGGCTTGGTTAAAAGAGGTGGATGCAAATAAAACAGAAGTTGAAATGAAAGAACTAGTAATAACAACAAAAATGGTAGAAAAAAGAGCAAAGAAAATCAAAAATTGGTCAGCACCAGGTGAAGATGAACTGCATGGGTTTTGGTTGAAACATCTAACTGTTATACACCCACTCATTGCCAAACAGTTCAACAATATACTACAAGGAGGAGAAATTGAAAAGTGGCTAACAACTGGGAAAACCTACCTAATAATGAAAAATCCAGCAAAAGGGGCAACACCAGGTAACTACAGGCCAATTACCTGCTTACCAACAACTTTCAAATTACTAACTGGTGTAGTAGCTGATGCAGTGCAACAGCATCTAGTTGAAAACAATCTCTTTCCACCTGAGCAGAAAGGAAACCGCCCCAATAGCAGAGGAACAAAAGATCAACTCCTAATAGACAAAATGATCTTGGAAAACTGCAAGAGAAGGAAGACCAACCTGAATGTGCATGGATTGACTACAAAAAGGCATTTGACTCTCTGCCACATGATTGGATAATAAAGTGCCTAGAAATAACAGGAGTCAGTAGAAACATCAGAAAATTTGTGCAAAGATCGATGGCACAATGGAAGACACAGTTGCAGATCAATGGTGAGAGGCTGGGAGAGGTTAATATCAAGAGAGGAATATTTCAAGGAGATTCATTATCACCATTACTATTTGTTATTGCACTGTTTCCTCTGTCAACAATACTGAATAACTCAGGACATGGCTATCAAACATCAAAAACATCTGCCAGACTATCCCACCTCCTTTATATGGATGATCTGAAGCTGTATGGAAAAACATCATCTGAAATAGAATCGCTGCTCAACACTGTCCGTATATATAGCCAAGATATTGTAATGGAGTTTGGCTTGGACAAATGTGCCACACTTACTATCAAACAAGGAAAAATAATGAAAACTGAAGGAATCAAGATGCCCCACGAAAATAACATTAAGAGTCTGGATGAGGAAGAGTACTACAAATACTTGGGTATCCTTCAAGCTGACAACATCAAGCACACTGAAGTCAAGAAAAAGATTAGAGGTGAATACATCAAGAGAGTGAAGAAGATCTTAAAATCCAAACTCAATGGAGGAAATACCATAAAGGCAATCAACACCTGGGCAATCCCAGTCATTAGGTACACAGCTGGAATAGTGGACTGGACTCAAGCAGAACTAAAAGCAATGGATAGGCAGACCAGAAAAATAATGACAATGAATCATGCCCTTCATCCACGCAGTGACATTGATAGACTTTATCTACCAAGGCAAATAGGTGGGCGTGGAATGCTACAAGTACATCAGATGGTTGAAGAAGAAAAAATGGCTTTGGAAGAATATCTGAAGAACAATGATGAAGATGCACTGAAATTAGTATATCAGGAAGGCTTACTAACTACTGGAGAGACCAAACTGGCCTACAAGAAAGACCAAATGAAGAACAGAATAGAGGCATGGGAAGACAAAGCACTACATGGCCAATACATGAAAAAAATAGCTGGGAAAGCAGATAATAATAAAACCTGGCAATGGCTAAGAGCAGGAAAATTGAAGAAAGAGACCGAGGGACTAATTCTGGCTGCACAAGACCAAGCCTTAAGGACAAATGCATACAAAGTCAAAATTGAGAAGACAGCAACAGACAGTAAGTGCCGCCTATGCAAAGAAGCTGAAGAAACAGTGGACCACTTGGTAAGCTGTTGCAAGAAGATTGCACAGACTGATTACAAGCAGCGGCATGACAAAGTAGCAACAATGGTGCATTGGAAGATCTGCAAAAAATATCATTTGCCTGTAAGCAAAAACTGGTGGGATCATAAAATAGAGAAAGTCATAGAAAATGATAAAATTAAACTGCTCTGGGACTTCAGAATTCAAACAGACAAGCACCTGCAACATAACACCCCAGACTTAACAATTGTCGATAAGAAAGACAAAAAAGTCTGGATAGTGGACGTGGCAGTGCCTGGAGATAGCAGAATAGAAGAGAAAGAACTGGAGAAGATAACAAAATACAAAGACCTACAAATAGAAATAGAAAGACTGTGGCAAAAGCAAGCAAGGGTAGTACCAATAGTCATAGGCTCCTTGGGTGCAATCCCAAAACAACTGGAGCACCACTTGAACACCATTGGCATTGACAAATTCGCTATTAGTCAATTGCAAAAGGCGGCCTTATTAGGAACTGCTTCCATCCTGCGACGATATCTGTAATACCATCAAACATCCACATCTGCCTATCCCAGGTCCTGGGTAAGGACTCGATAGGTAGACAAAATGCCAAATCCAGTCTGAACATCTGGCTGACTGTGCGATGATCGATAATAATAGAATTCAAACAGACAAGCACTTGCAACATAACACCCTGGACTTAACAATTGTCGATAAGAAAGACAAAAAAGTCTGGATCGTGGACGTGGCAGTGCCTGGAGACAGCAGAACAGACGAGAAAAAATTGGAGAAGATCACAAAATACAAATAGAAATAGAAAGACTGTGGCAAAGGCAAGTAAGGGTGGTACCAATAGTCATAGGCGCCTTGGGTGCAATCTCAAAACAACTGGAGCACCACTTGAACACCATTGGCATTGACAAATTTGCCATTAGTCAATTGCAAAAGGCAGCCTTACTGGGAACTGCTTCCATCCTGCGACGAGACCTGTAATACCATCAAACATCCACATCTGCCTATCCCAGGTCCTTGGGAAGGACTTGATAGGTAGGCAAAAATGCCAAATCCAGTCTGAACATCTGGCTGACTGTATGATGATTCATAATAATAATAATAATAATAATAATAATAATAATAATAATAATAATAATAATAATAATTGCAGCTCTAGTCCAGTGATTCTGAATAGATCTGAAGTCTTTCCTTGTGTGGCCACCAGGTGGCCATCGAGGAATCTGGGAAAAAAAAAAAAAACGAGCCGTCCCTGGAAGGTCAGACGAGAAAGAAGGAACCGGGGAAACGTGAGCCAAAATGCAAAATGAAGGACTAAGTGATGGGAAACCAACTTTTAAATACTTCACCAAATAAAAAGACAAGATTCCCAATACAAACACAGACACAGAACTGTCGTGTGTTGGAAACCTGCCCCTTCCAAATGAAACCCTCCTGTAATTTCACAGCCTGGCGAGCCGAATTGGTAAATCTCAGTTCGTCATGGATTCCAGTCAGAGTGCAGTGCTTGGCGAAGATGTTAAGGGTCAAAAGTCCTCTTGCACAGAGAATATCATCCTCGGAAAGGCAAACAAGTAGTGTAGGTCTTCCTTCCTTCCTTCCTTCCTTCCTTCCTTCCTTCCTTCCTTCCTTCCTTCCTTCCTTTCCCTTCCTCCGTCTTCATTTCTTTCCTCTCCTCCCTCCCTTCCTTCCCTTTCATTTTTCCTCACTTCACTTTCTCCCTTTCATTTTTCCTCTTCCCTTCTTCCTTCCTTTCCCTCCCTCTACCTTTCCTGTCCTCCCTTCCCCTTCCTTCCTTTCCTTCCCTCCCTCCATCTTCATTTCTTTCCTCTCCTCCCTTCCTTCCCTTTCATTTTTCCTCACTTCACTTTCTCCCTTTCATTTTTCCTCTTCCCTTCTTCCTTCCTTTCCCTCCCTCTACCTTTCCTGTCCTCCCTTCCCCTTCCTTCCTTTCCTTCCCTCCCTCCATCTTCATTTCTTTCCTCTCCTCCCTTCCTTCCCTTTCATTTTTTCCTTCCTTCCCTCCCTTCCTTTCATTTTTCCTTTTCCCTTCTCCTTCCTTCCTTCCTTCTTTCCCTCCCTCCGTCTTCATTTCTTTCCTCTCCTCCCTTTCTTCCTTCCCTCCTTCCATCTTCATTTCTTTCCTCTCCTCCCTCCCTCCCTTCCTTCCTTCCCTTTCATTTCTTCCTCCCTTCCCTTCCTCCCTTTCATTTCTTCTTTCTGTCCTTCTCTCCCTCCCTCATTTCTTTCCTCCCTTCCCTTCCCTTCCCTTCCCCCTCCCTCATCTTTCACACACATTCTTTCTCTCTCCCTGCTTTCCCCTTTTCTCTGCCTCTCTTTCTTCCCCCCTCTTCCTTCCTTCCTTCCTTCCTTCCTTCCTTCCTTCCTTCCTTCCTTCCTTCCTTCCTTTCTCTCTCAAAAGTGCCAAGTATCCTTTTCTTTTCCCTCTCCTTCAAATGCCAACCACGGTCTTCCTCCCTATCCTTCCCCTCCCAAGGAATCCATCCAGATAGTCTGCCTGGCTACACTGTGAGGGGTTTTAAGGGACACGTGACAAGCTTTTTTGGAGCACACAAAAGAGCTGAAAGGAACCGTCCTCTTCTTTATTTGATGCTAAGGCATGGGAAGATAAAGAGGAGCAAGAAGCTGTTGCCGGCCACCTCTGTGTTCTTTTTTTGGAAGGCAATGATCAGAAAAAATATAAAAATAGAATCCCCCCCCCCATGCAGTTCTGGAACGCAGGCCCTTTTGTTTGATTTTTTTTTTCCAGTAGGCGTCCTTGGTAGAATAGCAGCAAATTGGCAGAAATGGAGAAGCTTCGGTGGAATAATCACCGTCTCCTGACACATTTCTGACGGAGAAGATACAATCACGAGCGCACAATTGGCTCAGTGCTCAGCCAGCTTCCCAATTATGCTGGTGCACTGGGGAGCCTGCCCTGTTCCCAGGGTTTTGCACGGCCCTGAAGTTTGCTTTGTGCAACACGCTTTACTGGCCCCTCTGCTTTGTGGCAACGGGCAGATGACCCGGCTGACCGCTCCAGTTGAGAGGACGAAGGGCCGCTGCAATGAATTGGGAGGAAAAGCTTGGACAAAGACAGGGTTCCTAAGCGTTTGGGTAACTCAAAATATAAGAGCTGGAAGGGACCTTGGAGGTCTTCTAGTCCAACCCCTGCTCAAGGAGGAGACTGCACACCAGTGATGGAGAACCTTTTAGAGACAGTGCACAAAAACTGCCCCCCACCCCGTCCCCACTCCGCTCTGCCCACTGGGCCACCCACCACCTCCACGGCCCGCCACAGATTACCCAGGCAGCCCAGCAGTGCCATGGCGGCCACGCCCTCCGCCCGTGCCCCGCAGCATCATCTGCGCGCAACGGGGCGCAAGGGTGGAGTCTTGTCCCCGCTGCCCAGCTACCATGTCCTTGGCTCCGTGGCTTCGTGTGGGCCACACCCAGGGGCAACTTTCCTCCGGGGGGGGGCTGCTGGTGAGGAGGGGGCCGTGGGAGGAGGCGGGTCTGGGGAGACGGTGCGTGTGCCCACAGAGAGGGCTCCGAGTGCTGCCTCTGGCACCCGTGCCATAGGTTCGTCACCAGTGCCCTATACCATTACAGGCAAATCTCTCCTTGTGTTCTCTACTTCCGCAAGCTCAAGGTCTTTCTCTCCCCCCTCCCCACTTTACTCGAATGATAAATATGGATAACTGCAACTGCATTAATGGTGGCACTGTGTCCCAGCCATCCAGAGACAAGGAAGAAAAGCTTTGGAAATTATTTGAACTGCATGCATATAACAAAAGGCCATCTGGCTGCATACGCTAGTCCTGTAGAAGAGCTCAAGATAAAGGCATATGCTTTTTAGGACTAATGTTAGCCTTACCAGGTATGTCAGACAGGGAACACAGCTAAGTGAACTAATTCTACTTAACTGCAGAATTCTACTTCATTGAAGTTGAAACTCAAGTACTTTGGTCACCTATTGAGAAGGAAGGATTCACTGGAGAAGAGCCTGATGCTGGGAAAGATGGAGGGCAAGAGAAGAAGGGGACGACAGAGAATGAGGTGGCTGGATGGAGTCACTGAAGCAGGAGGCGTGAGCTTCAATGGACTCCAGAAGATGGTAGAGGACAGGAAGGCGTGGAGGAACGTTGTCCATGGGGTCGCGATGGGTCGGACACGACTTCGCAATTAACAGCAACGCTTCATTGTAAAGCTCCATAACAGAAGAATAGACTGGGAAGGGAGATCTTGGGGGTCTTCTAGTCCAACACCCACCCACCCCCGCTCAAGCAGGAGACCCTCTACCATTTCAGACAAATGGCTGTCCAGTCTCTTCTTGAAAACCTCCAGTGATGGAGCACCCACAACTTCTGGAGGCAAGTTAATTGTCCTCACTGTCAGGAAGTTTCTCCTTCATTCCAGGTTGCTTCTCTCCTTGTTTGGTTTCCATCCGTTGCTTCTTGTCCTGCCTTCAGGTGCTTTGGAGAAGAGGTTGACCTCCCCCCACTCTGTGACAGCCCCTCAAATATTGGAAGACTGCTATCATGGCACCCCTAGTCTTTCTCTTCGTTAGATATATGGTGCCGAGTTTCCGTAACTGGGTGGTGGGCGCTCCATCGCTGGAGGTTTTCAGGAAAAGACTGGACAATGATTTGTCCAGGATGGTCAAATGGTCAAGGATTCCTTCCTTGAGCATGGGATTGGATAGAACAAAGCTCTCCAACCTTTTGGGCACCAGGAACCAGTTCCATGGAGAAAGGTTTTGCTGCAGACAGGAGAATGCGTGGCTTTGTGTGCTGCCTGCATCCTGCGGGTGGGGCTTTGCTTGTTTGTGAGGACCAGTTACTGCCTGGTACTGGTCCACAGACCAAGGATTGGGGGCCTCTGGGATAGAAGAACCTCCACGGTCTTCTGATTTTAGGGGGAGGGGACACCAGAGCCACCCCTAGCACACTCAGGAGTTTGGAGAAGATCAATCTAGCCCTTGTTCCACTTGGCCCCCTTTTTTCCATTTTCCCTTTCAGAGTGTCATGTCCAATTCACACAGAGACACCCCAGCGGCTGTGAAAACAGTTTCCTTTCCTCCTTCTTCTATCTTCAAATGCTCTCAGCACTTCCTGGTGATAATGAGTGCCTCTGCAGAGGCTGCAGCTTTGATGTCTGCACTGACAGAGGCCTCCGAATGGAATTCATTACACGGAAGCAGTCCCAGGGTGTCAACCACGGGGCTGCCGGCTGCAGGTCTTAGAAGCAAGGGAACCTGGGGAGGCCTAGACCACCTCTCTTCCCCCTCCCCACAATGCAATACACCATGGGCTAGAGCAGAGGTCTGTGGACCGGTAGTGGGCCACAGCATGCCAGCAACCGGTCCACACAAACAAGCAAAGCTCCGTCCGCGAGATGCAGGGAGGACACAAAACCACACACCCTCCAGTCCATGGAAAAACCTCTCTCCACGGAACTGGTCCCTGGTGTCCCAAAGGTTGGGGACCTCCGAGCTAGAGGACAACAGGAATTGAGGTCGGGAGAGACCTTTTTCGATGTGGTGGGAACATGAGGCTGCAACATTTCCAAGTTCCTTTTGCAACCAGCAAGGGGATCCTTGGCACAGGATGCTGGGAAGTTTCTACCCGGTGACAGGTGACCAAGAAAGAGGTGGATTTGTTTTTTGGAGCCCGGAAGGTTATTCGGATAGCGATAGAAGAGCATATTTGAATGGTGAATTTCTGAGCTTGGCGGCATTCTTGCAGATGTTTCTTGACCTGACTAGGTAACATCATCAGCGCACTGATATTACCTGGTTGGGAATGAAATTTCTGTAAGGAAACATCCAAGCTCAGAGAATATAAAGGACTCCACAATCCTCCTTCTCCTCCTCCTCTCTACAAACCTCACTCCCTTCTAGCACTGATGATGTAACCAAGTTGGGTCATGAAAGGTCTGCAAGCAAACAACCAAGCTCAGAAAGGCACCAAGGACCCCATAGTCCTCCTCTTCTTCTTCTTTTTCTTCTTCTTCTTCCTCTTCCTCCTCTTCCTTCTCCTCCTCCTCCTCCTCCTCTCTATAAACCTCTCCCTTCTAGCACTGATGATGTAACCTAGTTGGGTCATGAAAGGTCTGCAAGCAAGCAACCAAGCTCAGAGAGGTACCAAGGACCCCACACTCCTCCTCCTCCTCTTCTTCTCCACAAGCCCCGCCCCCTTCTAGCACTGATGTTACCTAGTTGGGTAATCAAATGTCTGCAAGAAAACAACCTCCACAGGTTATTCTGAGTTCCGACAAAAGGCAGAGGATGGGATTACACATGGGCTACATCATTTGCAGCTCCAAATACACTTCTCTTCCCCTTTCCACCTTCTTCTCTTTGCTTTTTGCCGCTCCCTTCCCTTCTCTTTCACGCTCGGTAAATTTTGCAGGCACGAGGAGATTTTTAAAAACCAGGGAGGTAAAAAACGATCTCGTCCTTTTTCTCTCGTTTTCCCTTTCACTGCACGGAGGTTCTGTTTTTAACCACTTTTTTTTTTTTAAAAAAAAAAACCCACACGATCAAAACATCAAAACATTTTCCTGCTTCAGAGAATTCCAAACAGCGGGGTGGACTTAAGAAAGAAAGAAAGAAAGAAAGAAAGAAAGAAAGAAAGAAAGAAAGAAAGAAAGAAAGAAAGAAAGAAAGAGAGAAAGAGAGAGAGAAAGAAAGAGAGAGAAAGAAACAAAGAGAGAAAGAAAAAGAAAGAAAGAAAGAAAGAAAGAAAGAAAGAAAGAAAGAAAGAAAGAAAGGTCTTTCTTTATGCTTTAGAATTAGATCTTAACAAGCAGTGCAAGGCACCTAATTTGCAAGCTAAAATGTGCTCTCTTCATCTCTGCAAGCTCAAGGTCTTTCCCCCCTCCTCCTAAACGATAAATATGGATGCTGTAACTGCATTAACGGTGGCAACTGTGCCCCGGCCATCCAGATACAAGGAAGAAAAGCTTTAGAAACTATTTGAAGTGCATGCATATAACAAAAGGCCGTCTGGCTTCATACAGCTACAATTCTGCTAAATTGATCCTGCAGAGACAAGCTCAAGAGACAGGCATATGCTTTGAAGGCTTTTGTCAGCCTTACCAGGTAGATCAGACAGGGAACACAGCCAGGTGAGCTAATTCGAATAGGATAGGATAGAATAGAATAGAATAGAATAGAATAGAATAGAATGGAATGGAATGGAATAGAAAATAAAATAGAATAGAACAGAACAGAACAGAACAGAATAATAAAGTGGAGTAGAGTAGAGTAGAGTAGAACAGCATAGAATAGAATAGAATAGAATAGAATAGAATAGAATAGAATAGAATAGAATAGAATAGAATAGAATAGAATAGAACAGAATAGAATAGGAGAAAATACAGAATAGAATAGAATAGAATAGAATAGAATAGAATAGAATAGAATAGAATAGAAGTTGGAAGGGAAGCAGGATCAGCTTCTTGACTCAAGGTTAGAGAAGTTCCTTCAAGAACTATGAATCAGGATCAGCTTCTTGGTTCAAGGTTAGAGATGTTCCTTCAAGGACTATCAACCAGGATCAGCTTCTTGGCTCAAGCTTAGACACATTGTGTGCCTGGGAACACTTGAACAGGTGAAAGGAGTAGAAATCAAGGTCCTTCTTGGTAGCACCAATGATACTTATGGTCCTTAGGATGATATGAAACTCATTTTAGGGTGACTCCAGAAGAATCCTGAAGGTCTCCACCCAGATTTTGCCCAGGGAACTGAGTCTATGCCTCCTCTAGACTTTTCAGCTGTTTCTCCTGCCTGGGTAGTCCAGTTCTCTGGCCAGGTGCCAGGGGAAAGAAGTGAAACACACTGCCTCAGCTGTTTTAGAAGGACTGGGCCCTCCACGTCAGCAAAAAATATGCTGGGCCAGCCAAAACCAGGCCTATTTTTGTGAAACGGGGCCTCCTCCTTTGTGCCAATACTGCCCAGGCACCCCCTCCTGCTTACAAATGACCTTTCCGCTCCTTTTGTGGAGTGGACGCGTGTTTGCAATGTTAAAATGTACATCGCGGTGCCTGCCTTTTTTTTTTACGACTGTGTGTTTCACTTTTTTTCCTATCCTCATTTTATGAAGTGTCACCAGATGCAAATTAATAAAATCTGAAAATGGCCAGAATGGACTTTCTCCATTGTCACCACAAGCCTAGACAATTTTAATATCTTATTGCCTTCTCTTAAAACACAACCAACAATCTCTTCATCCCATATCTATACCTCTTATCTATAAACAAATCCTTAAAACCTGGACATTCAATCCTGGGCAGTCACACACGATAGAAATAGTAAAAGGAACCTAGGCATAGATGGGAAGGAGGGGGGATCTTCTACTAATCTACTACCCACCTTAAAAAAAAAAAAGTTCCAGAAATAACAATAGTTCTATTTTACCCTTAATCAAACAACCTGTAGGAGAAGAGTAGGCAGAGCTGGAGGGTGGAGTTAAATGGGTCATCAGTTTATAATCCTTGCGTCACTATAGGAAACCTCCTTGAATTCCGTTGACCCTTATCTAACGCTAAGTTAACCGCTAGTTGACTAGATTCTTGTGTATAGGCTTGAGTAACTCTTCCATGCTGCCAGTTTACGAAGGGTCTTGATTCTTTTGGCACATCATAATCCCCTCTATGAGCCAATCCTTAAAACCTTATCAGTCAGGTTGCATGAATGGAGCAATCACTCTACTGATGCTGCCGTCTTTCTGGAACAGCAGAAAAGTTACACAGCAGGACCTTTTTCAAGGCCAGCGGTCCCCAAGGGTTGGCCTAGCTATTTGGCAGAGGGACATGTCCCTCCTTGAAATGGGTTTAAGTCTCATTTGGCCTCTTCAGCGGTTCTACTTCTCCCCAGCCTTTTAAAGGGAAAGGACACAAGGCAACTGTCGTACAGCCACAGTGAGAATAAACCGTGTAACACAACCGGAGCTGGCAAGCATATGAAGCCTGCTCCCAATGGTGTATGTGCACGTGAGATCATTTTTTTTTTATTATCAGAGAAAGAACAAGAAATCCCAATTCTAGTTTTATTTATCAAGCAAGAAAGGAAGGTCAGATGTTCTGGTGATTGGCATTTGTAAATCCCCAGTGTTAAGCTAATAACCACCTGGTTGGCCTCTCTCTATGAATATAATAAATATATTCTACCCAGGTAGCCAATTTTTTCCCCTACCAAAAAAGGATCTGCAATACACCTGGGCTTTTTACATAAGAATGACATAAAAGGGACCTTTGATTTATGGTTTTGATGATTAGACAGGATAGATGAGAGAAAGAAGAGTAATAGGATGTAACTTTAAAGAGAGAGAGGTTAAAATGTATTTGTACTTACAACTGCTGTAAAGAATATCGGAAGCCATTTCTTTCTATTTCTTTATTTTCTATTTTTCCTCCAACTTTTTTTTTCTTTTCTTGCACTTTTTTCTTCCTTCCTTCCATTCTTCTTCCCTCTGTCTCTCCCCTTATCTCTCCTTCCTTCCTTCCCTCCTTTTTTCCTTTTCTTGCACTTTCTTCCTTCCATTCTTCTTCCCTCCCTCCCTCCCCTTATCCCTTCCTTCCTTCCCTCCCTCCCTCCCACCCTCCCTTTTTTCCTTTTCTTGCATTTCCTTCCTTCCATTCTTCTTCCCTTCCTCTCTCTCTCCCCTTATCTCTCCTTCCTTCCTTCCTTCCTTCCTTCCTTCCCTCCCTCCCTCCCTCCCTCCCTCCCTCCCCCCTTCCTTTAAATTAGTTTGTATTAGTTTTGATCTTCTTGTTTATAAGTTTCAATAACACAGAGATGCACAGAAAGACTTGCAATTCTATTTTTGAGAGACTTCTAGCATTGCCCGGAGCTGCTGCACTTAATGTTGAAATAATTTCCAAAGGGCAGGAAAAGGAACATCTTTAGAGATTTAGCAGGAAAACCATTTGACGCCAATAAAGCATCCATCAAGTTGAAGATCCAGCTCCCCGGAGAAGTCCATAATGTTGAGAAAGTAGAAGGAAAGAGAAGAGGACAAGCAGAGCAAAGTAAAGGGACTTAATTACAATGGCGATGGGAGCACCACCACCATCATCAAATACTGATAGGCGCAGATTGTCATAAAGATCATTTATCTCTGCTGTCACTAAGAGTTGACAACGACTTCACGACACATAATCTGTCCTAATCCATCATGCAGTCGTCCTTTTCAAGGATGGGCTGAGCACAGATTCCTGTTCTATTTAATCTACCCTAGATAGCTTAACGAAGCCTAAGGGATACTGAACACACCTCAATCAGGGACTTTAGAAGGATTGTTGATATTATAGAATAAAACAGAATAGACATACAGAATAGAAAAGATTATGGAATGGAATGGAACAGAATAGAATAACAGAGTCGGAAGGGACCTTAGAGGTCATTTAGTCCAACCCCCTGCTCAAGCAGGAGACCCTGTACCATTCCAGACAAATGGCTGTCCAGTCTCTTCTTAAAAACGTCCAGTATTGGAGCACTGACATCTTCTGGAGGCAGGTTGTTCCACTGATTAACTGTTCTCACTGTAAGGAAGTTTCTCTTTAATTCCAGGTTGCTTCTCTCTTTGATCAGTTTCCATCCATTGTTTCTTGTCTTCCTTATGGTGCTTTGAAAAATAAAAGCTTCTTATTTTTTTCCCCGTTGCTCTTTCCTATTGCTATTTTCCTCAAGTCTACTTATAATTCCCCATTCCCAATGCCTGGAACCAATTAGGTTCGCTATTAATTAAGGGGTCAGGAGTACAACATTAAATTAAACCTCTTTTTTTTTTAAAGTAGATATCTTTTTAAGAAACACTAGCTAGACCATTCCTCCCTCTCCCCATGAGATTTTGTAAAACCTTCAGACCAGGATGCTGAAGTCATCTCAAAAGTGAGAGCTTCTCAAACCAGATTTAGCAATCTCATGAGATTTCAGCCCTTTCAAAAAACTTTATTTATTTTTTTCACATTCCAGCCTTTCCGCGCGGTTGTACAATGTATTAGATGCCTACAAAATTACTGCCCCCACACATATATTCTGAGCTTGTGCTTCTTAACCCATATTAGATAGGGTAATCAACCGTTCCTGGGGAATTTGCATCCCAGAATTTGGGGGGGGCGATGTTTGTGAACGCTTGAATAGTCAGGAAGAATTACAATTTCCTAGCCAAGTCGTGTCCACCCCACCCTAAAGGATCTCTCAGTGGAATTATAAACCAATGTGCTTCAGCTAACACTGAAAGGGAGCCATCTCTTGTTTTTTGAGACAAATAAAGAAGAGAAATCTGTAATGTAGTGAACGGGGAGGTAAAATATGTTTAGCCCGTGGAAGATCTGCGAAAAAAGAAGAGGGAGCGTGCTTTTCTATTTCAAATAATGACGTTCAACTGACAGAAGGCAAGATGGATAAGGGATTATGAGTCCTTTGTATATTATAAGCATCGTACAGGATTATGATGAACAATGTACTTAGCGAAACCAAAGAAGTATGAAGCTCTAAGCAGCCCGGGTGGGAATTCTCAACCTTGAACACAAAAAGAAACTTACTTCAAGTCGGTGGGGGGCCATCTAGGTCTTCAGAGTTAAGATTTGGGTTAGCGTTCAATGAGATCTTCAGAGTAAGAATGACCCACCAAGTCTACTGGTTGACGAGCGGTCGCTTAAATCCGAGTGAATGTAAAATGTAAAAGAATGCAGATTTCAGAGATGACCTTGGAGAAGATATGAAAGAACCATGAAGGAGGGAAGGGAGGAGCCAACTTGGAGAAGAGGTGAAACCATCCAGAGATAGAAGAAAGAGTGAGAAAGAACTTCAAGATAATCCTGCCTTGATGGAGTTTCATCTAAGATGGGACAGCAAGACACTTGGATAGGACGTTACAATACTGTTCATGTATCTTAGAACAACGCAGGTTGTCTTCCACGCACAACAGTTTGTTTAGTGAGCGTTTGACATTACAACAGCACTTATGACCACTGCAGCATCCCCATGGTCACATGATCAAAACTCAGATGCTTCATCTTTATGACGGTTGCGGTGTCCTGGGGTCACGTCATCATCTTCGGTGATCTAACCAAGTCAGGGGAGAAGCCAGACACACTCAACAGCCGCTTGACTAACTCAACAACTGCAGCAATTCACTTAATAACCCTGTGAGAAAGGCCGTAAAACGGGGCAAAGCACATTTAACCACTTGTCTCCCTTAGCCACAGAAATTTTGGGCTCAGAAGTGCCATTCCTGTTATCCTTGCAAAGTCTGTTTCTTGACCTGTCTTACCTCAAAGTGCTGGTCACTGTCCCCTCTGGTCAGCAAAAACGCCCCTGGCCAAAGTGTGTGTTCTGTTCACAAAAATTCCTCTACACAAAAGGATGGGAATGGATACTCTCTTTGGTCCGTGTTCTGATGATCATATTTGTTTTTCGAACAGTTCTCGTTGCCTCAAGTCTGACTGCCACTGACACCCACCTGGTTCCATCACCCGGTCTTTTTGTAAGTCCTGTCATCCCTCTTGGAGGAAAAAAAAGCTGGCTTGGCTGTCAGACTCTGCCATGACAGGAGCATCCTTGATCCTCCGAGAGGAGATTTTATTATTTTGGCAGATCCGTTTCTAAAGAGAGGAAGGCACTTCACGGAAGCCTGGGCCTGAGTAAGCAGCCTCTAAGTGCTGACAGAGAAGAAGGAAGGGAGAAGTAGAGAAAGAAAATAACTGGCTCTGGTTATAAAAAAAAAAAGAAGGCTGAGAGGGAAGGAAGAAAGGAGAAAAAAACTCAAGATTGGGACGAGGAAGGAAGACTTGCTGGAAGGAAGGAAGGAAGGAAGGAAGGAAGGAAGGAAGGAAGGAAGGAAGGAAGGAAGGAAGGAAGGAAAATGGACAGAGAATGAAAGGGAGAGAGGGAGGAAGGAAGGAAAATGAAAGGGAGAGAGGGAGGAAGGAAGGAAAAGACAGAGAAAGGAAGGAAGGAAGGAAGAAAGAAAGAGAATGAAAGGGAGAGAGGAAGGGAGGAAGGAAAAGACAGAGAAAGGAAGGAAAGAAAAGGCAGAGGAAGAAAGGAAAACAACAAACAGATCATACAACAAAAATCATAAGACTGGCATAAGGGAGGGACTGGCACTTTCTTGAAAGAAAGTAACTGAACACTTGGGCAGAAAACGAGGGTGACACTCGGAAGGAAGGACCACTGTTCTATGTTGGAAAGAAATGCCAGGAGGACTTCTTTCTAATAGAGCGTAAAATGAATCTCAGCAGTTCAAACCAACGATGTGACCCAGTTATGTCAAATTCAAATCCAATTTGACTTTGAGCACCAAGATACTTGGGCTTCAATAGGGATGGGCAGGTTAGGATTTCAGGACCTTGGACAGCTACATGACAGAGACGTGCCTTGTTGAGGTCAAAGCTGAATCTTGGACCTTCTCTTCCATACATGAATTGTGTCCTCATGTGTGTCTCCAAAGCCTTGGATCCTTCACCAGAAACCCTTCAAAGGAATGATTTGCTTAACAACCACATCCCTTAATGGCCAACATTCCAGCCCAATTATAGTTGTAAGTCAAGAACTTCCTATATTCTCTTTCATGAACAGGACACAAAAACTTGTGAAATGGCCAGAAAAGCAGAGGCAGAAATGAAGATTTTTTTCTTCTTTCTTTGCCTTCATGTTTTCCAATTATTCAACTTCCAAAATTCATTTTTTTGGGGTGGAGGTGGGGATGTTGCTTCAGCTTCAATACCAGGAACAAAATGTCCTTTAAACTGTTTAAACAGAACTACAGTGCTGCTACATTATTCAAAATGCCACCGCGATTAAAGCCTCGTGGAGAATAATTTAACTTTTCCGAATGAAGGAGAAATAAAATAAAAGTAGACATACTGCTTTTAACTCCCCAAGGTTATAATCAATATTAGATCAATTTGACTCAACCCTCCTTTTTATATGCACATTTTGTGAAAAGGATCCTGACAGGTTTTGAGCTTCAGGAACAAAGCTTTCCTGCAAAATGGATTAACATATCTTTCTGATTGTATATTCGCCAGCACCTAGAGCAGTGGTTCTCAACCTGTGGGTCGGGACCCCATTTGGGGTTGAACGACCATTTCACGGGGGTCGCCAAACAACGCAGTCCGCCATTTCCCCCCCCCCTTTTCCTTAGCTGTGCTATTCCCTTTTATTCTATTGGCTTTTGAAAGCCAATAGAATAGACTCTTTTGAATAGAGTCTAATTCTATTGGCTTTCCAAAGCCAATAGGAATTGTCCAGGCTGTCTCTGCCCTGCTGAGCCCGCCAAAAGTCCCATTCTGCAAATGGTGCTGCACCAGTTGAGTAGTCCTCGACTTACGACCGGTTGGGGGCCGCGGCATTAAAAAGGTTGAGAACCACTGACCTAGAGTGACTTGAACAACTTAGTAATGAGGGCAGCTCTACCACAATGCTAGACACATGAGGAACAATTTGGGGCAAGCTCTTGCTTGATCCGCAAAGACTTCCAATCCCTAATTCCTCTGGAACAGGGTGTCAAACTTGCAACATCACATGACTCGTCGCGACATATCGTGACTTTTTCCCCATTGCCGGCAAGTGGGTGGGTGCAGTTTTGGCGTGACACATCTGGCCCACGGGCCAGCGGTTTGACACCCCTGCTCTGGAACTTTGAGATGGAATCTGCCTTCAAATTTGATCCCTTTGGAGAGATCCAGCTAATGGGCCAGATGTCAAGAGATTGTCAGAGCAGTCGCCTCCAAGATGGAGAAAGCAGGAGACAGAAGATGGGGGCAAGCAGGATGAAATGCTGTGGACATTCTGGTGTGAAGCTGTAAAGCAGGGGTCTTCAAACTTGGCCCTTTTATGACTTGTGGACTTCAACTCCCAGAATTCCTCAGCTAGCGTGCCTGGCTGAGGAATTCTGGGAGTTGAAGTCCACAAGTCATAAAAGAGCCAAGGCTGCCTACCCCAATCTAAGCTGTGCTGTCTCTTGGACTTCTGGAATTCAGCCCCTCCCTCCTGGGAATCCAGACTACAATCCACCACAGCTGATCCCTGGAATGCAGTTTCAGTTCCAAATGAGTCACTTAACAACAGAAGTTTTGGGCTGAATTGTGGTCGTAAGTCGAGGACTACCTACACTCCAAAGCTTCACCATTTTTGAAGGACACCAGAAAAGCCCCTGTTACAGATCTTAACTAGCCAGCAGATACAATGCACAATCCTTCGTTGTTCATTTTGACCTTTCCACAAGAGATTCTTGAACGATTACCTCTATTATTTCTATTGGTTGAAAAATGTCCTGCCTAAAGTACACCTTAATGTGAAAAAAAGAGATTGATATACAATGGTTGGTTTCCAACACGTACGCACAGCATGCCACGATATCACTCAAACCAAATCCATCTCATCATTTAGACCGTTTTCACTCTTGACAATGAAGCTTGCCCTGAGCTGGCAATTAATCTCATCCGAAAAGAATTAAAACACCATGCCGCCGAGTGGGCCTTGCCATGAATATATCAGTAACTGTTATTTCAGTCTTGCTTATTTGAGGGACAAATCCCCCCAAACCCATTATAAATTAAGGAAAGCACACAGACTTTTAAAAGGGAGGAAAAGCAATTAGAAATGGAAGAAACGTCCAAAATATATCCTGGAACCAACTGCCAGGCACAAAACTAAAAGCGACACACTGGGATTCTTCCAGGTTGCGTTGTTTTAATTTTTTTCCACACCTATTGACAACATCATGCCAAACTGAACACTCAGTTATCTGCATCTACAATATACTCTGGGAACTAGTAGGGAGGACCTGTCTTTTTCTCTTTCTTTCACACATTATCTGAACTGAGTTTGCCTCTTGGTCCTCTGGAATGCAGCCCCTCCCTCCTGGAGAGCCCCCTCCTCACTGTATTCCATCACATCACGTGCAGACTTCAATTCCCAGAATTCTTCAGCCACCCATGTGTGGACTTCAACTCCCAGGATTCCTCAGTCACCACCTGTCCGGACCCAAACCAAGTATGACACGTGGTGATTCTTCCAATGTTTAGTTCTTTACTGTGTCACACCTACAGGCAGAATCTTGCCGGGCTAAACGCTCAACTCTCTGCCTCTAAAATATACTCCAGGAAACTCTTAACTCTAAAACATATGAGGAACGGTTGCTGGAATTGGGTATGACTAGTTTAATGAAGAGAAGGACGAGGGGGGACAGGATAGCAGCCTTCCAACATCTCAGGGGTTGCCCCAAAGAAGAAGGAGTCAAGCTATTCTCCAAAGCGCCTGAAGGCAGGACAAGAAGCAACGGAGGGAAACTAATCAAGGAGAGAAGCAACCTAGAACTAAGGAGAAACTTCCTGACAGTTAGAACAATTAACCAGTGGAACAACCTGCCTCCAGAAGTGGTGAATGCTCCAACACTGGAGGTTTTCAAGAAGAGACTGGACAGCCATTTGTCTGAAATGGTATAGGTATATTTGTCTGAACGGGGGTTAGACTAGATGAACTCCAAGGTCCCTTCCATCATCATCATCATCATCATCATCATCATTATTATTATTACTATTCTCACACACTATTTTCCAAAGCGCCTGAAGGCAGGACAAAAAGCAATGGATGGAAACTAATCAAGGAGAGAAGCAACCTAGAACTAAGGAGAAACTTCCTGACAGTTAGAACAATTAACCAGTGGAACAACCTGCCTCCAGAAGTGGTGAATGCTCCAACACTGGAAGTTTTTAAGAAGAGACTGGACAGCCATTTGTCTGAAATGGTATAGGGTTACCTGCCTGAGTAGGGGGTTGGACTAGATGACCTCCAAGGTCCCTTCCAACTTTACTACTACTACTACTACAGGGCTGAGTTGCCTCTTACTCCTCCAGAATGCATCCCTCCTGGGGATTCACTTCCTCCCTACAATCCAGCAAACCAACCACTCTCCTAGATATATTCACTTGCTTCTTTTCAAGTCTATCTTTCAAATAATAATAATAATAATTTCTCCCTGGCTTCAACTTTCCCCCAAATTCAGACATATGCAAAAGATGCATATAAATTCAACCAGTGCTATATTCCTAGTTTTTTTCTCCTGCAGACAGGAACAACTCCCTAAGGTGAGCTCAGAAGACATCCAAGGACTTCTTAATCAAAGAGAAGAACCAAAGCATTTTGACAACTGCTCTGGTGAAAACAAGGCTGCCTTCAAAAGCCACCTTTGTTTCTTTCTCCTTGCCGCTCAATCTAATTATGCGGTCCTCTCTTTTTTTTGTGGGTTGTCCTGTTTCCAGGTAAACTTCCCCTTTTTGCAAGCATAGACTCGGTTATGGGGACCCTCCCATCTTCTCCTCTTCTGCAGCAGTCCTTAAGGATGCCCACTTTACTCTTTGCTGATCTTTGAAATTACTTTGAAATTACTTCCTGACAGTGAGAACAATTAATCAGTGGAACAGCCTGCCTCCAGAAGCAGTAAATGCTCCAACACTGGAAGTTTTTAAGAAGAGACTGGACAGCCATTTGTCCGAAATGATGTAGGGTTTCCTGCCTGAGCAGGGGGTTGGACTAGATGACCTCCAAGGTCCCTTCCAACTTTACTACTATTACTGTATTACCTTTTGCTGATTCAGATCGCTTCGGTAGATCCAGTGTATCAAAGTTCCGGTCCACATCGCCGTTCTTCTTTCCTGAGCAGGACACACAAGACATGAGAAAAATCAACAGGATTTGGGGGGGGGGGGAGAGGAATTAAACTTCATCTGTTTCTCCTTAATCCCAAATGAGGACAAACTGAACACAAAGCTCACATCCACACCCACCCGCCCATATCCCCATCATCCATACATGCATTTTGTCCTTAGGTAACTTTGGGACATGTTTACTGGACATGCAGATGAGGTTTCCATGGATTAGCAGGAAGGACAAACAGATGGTGGGATGTATGATCGACTGGTATACAGATAGTCCTCAACTTACGACTGCCATCGGGACGAGAACTTTTGTTGTTAAGTGAGTGGCACCTGGTTTTATGACCTTGTTTGCCACAGCTGGGAAGGGAATCCCTGCATTGTTAATCCACTGATTTTGCTCGTCGGAAGCTGCTTTGGAAGGTCCCAAATGTTGATCATGGGATGCCAGGATGCCACAACGGTCATAAATACACAGGCTGGTTGCCAAGAACCCAAATTTTGATCACATGACTATAGGGATGCCGCAATGGTTTTACGTGCAAGAACTGGTCGTAAGTCACTATCTTCCATGCCGTTGTAACTTTGAAACGTCACTAAACAAGGGATTGTAAGTTGAGGACTACCTGTATAGTTTACTGTATTTGTACTGTGATCTTCCTCTAGAAACTGAAGGGAAACTCAGACCCGGCTCTGCCTTCATTTTATCACCCATCACCTCCCTGTAAAATAAATTAGATTAAGAGAAAATAGCTGGAGCAAAGTCTTCCAGCAGTCTTAAAATCAAATGGGAGAGTTGAATCTGGATCTCCGCAGGAGTAATTAGCCACTTAATCACTTAACTAGTGGTTACGGCACCAAGCTAGAAAGTGGGAGACTGTGAGTTCTAGTCCCATCTTAGAAGTGAAAGCCAGCTGGGTGACTTTGGGCCAATCACCACTAGGAGATGGTGAATTCTAGTCCCACCTTAGACCTGAAAATGGCTGGGTGACTGTGGGCCAATCACCACTAGGAGATGGTGAATTCTAGTCCCATCTTAGACATGAAAGCCAGGTGGGTGACTTTGGGCCAATCACTAGGAGACGGTGAGTTCTAGTCCCGAATCACCAGGAGACTGGGAGGTCATGTCCTGCCTTACCTATGAAAGCTGACTGGGTGACTTTGGGCCAATCACCACTAGGAGATGGTGAATTCTAGCCCCACCTTAGACATGAAAATGGCTGGGTGACTGTGAGCCAATCATCTCTAGGAGATGGTGAATTCTAGTCCCACCTTAGACATGAAAATGGCTGGGTGACTGTGAGCCAATCACCTCTAGGAGATGGTAAATTCTAGTCCCACCTTAGACATGAAAATGGCTGGGTGACTTTGGGCCAATCATCTCTAGGAGATGGTGAATTCTAGTCCCACCTTAGACATGAAAATGGCTGGGTGACTGTGAGCCAATCACCTCTAGGAGATGGTGAATTCTAGTCCCACCTTAGACATGAAAATGGCTGGGTGACTTTGGGCCAATCACTAGGAAACAGTGAGTTCTAGTCCCGCCTGCCTTAGCCATTGAAACCAGCTGAGCGACTTTGGCCCAGTTTCTCCCAGCCCAACCCACCTCACAGGGTTGTTGTGGGGAAAATAGAAGGGGGAAGGTGTGTAGGATACGTTCCCCCCTCCCCCACCTCAAGTGATTTGCAAAAAATAATGAAGGCAGGATATAAACAAACAAACAAACAAGCCATATTCTAGCTGTCTGTCCCGATTCTAGTTTTTTTCTAGAAGTCTGACAACAGAAATTCATTTCTTTCCAGTCCTTTAAGCCAGCGAGGGTCTCATCACGCTCCCCTTCCAAGGGTTTATATGCGATGGAAAAACCTTTAAAAGTCTCCCCTCTCCAGTATAGATGAATGACAAGTCATTCGGAAAAGAAATTCAACTTTTCTCTAGCTCGGAAAGTTATGGACCTCGAGGCAACACAGAGAGAGAGGTGTTTCCAGACACAAAGTCAGCAGGATTTCGTTGCGTTTCTTTTCTTTTCTTTTCAAAATTTCACCAGGAGAAAAATCTCAGCGAGGGAAATAAGTTAAAAAAAAAAAATAATAAACTAAAAAAAAAAAAAAAAACCCCCAACCTTCCTGAGGTTCACAAATTCAGGCGTATTAGAAACACAAAGCAGCTTTTAAATGGTTCAGCAGTTTTTATCTCCATCGCTCAGAAATGTGTATACCTCAGGGAAAATTCTTGCTAGGAATATTTTTTTTGTTCAAATGTGTTTCGTGAACCACCTTTAAACTTCCTCAAAAGCCAGCTTGGCGAGGTTGGAAGATTGCCATAAGGAAACAACCCGGTGGAAGAGACGATGAATCTTTATTCCCCTCTCCACTTCCTCTCTCGCAAATCAACAAGATTAGTAATAATAATATAACAATGATTTGAAGTGTGGATTGTGAAAAGAGACCGAAGAAGCTCTAGAAAGAGTACAGAGACTCTAGAAAGAGTGTGGCGAAGAGGACTGATTAGGGGACTGGAGGCTAAAACATACAAAGAACAGTTGCTGGAATTGGGGATGTCTAGTCTAATGAAGAGAAGGACTAGGGGGGACATGATAGCAGGGTTTCAATATCCAAGGGGTGGCCACAAAGAAGAGGGGGTCAAGCTATTCTCCAAAGCACCTGAAGGCAGGACAAGAAGCAACGGATGGAAACTAATCAAAGAGAGAAGCAACCTGGAATTAAGGAGAAATTTCCTGACAGTAAGAACAATTAATGAGTGGAAGGACTTGCCTCCAGAAGCAGTGAATGCTCCATCACTGGAAGTTTTCAAGAAGAGCCTGGACAGCCATTTGTCTGAAATGGTATAGGGTTTCCTGCCTGAGCAAGGGGTTGGACTAGAAGACCTCCAAGGTCCCTTCCAACTCTGTTATTCTATTCTAAGCGGTAGTTCATACACTCAGGTCCTGTGAGAAGATTGCGCAAAGCGATTGTGAACAACAATCTACCTAACCTAGTCACCAAACAAACTCACGGGAACCTCTGTAAAAATTGCCACGGGCCAGTCCTAAAACCTTGGTGGGAACACAGAGTTGAAAAAAAAAAAAAAAGCAGATGAAAAGGAGCAAGTTAAAATATTGCCAGGTTTCCCAATACAAACTGATAAAGTCTTGGCTCATAAAGACACCAGATTTAACTGGGATTGCAAAGAAGAAAGTGTAGATAATCGTCCAGGGAGCAGCAGAACTGAAGACAACGATACGGAGCAGATCAGAAAATATCAAAGTTTGAAAAACGAAGTTGAAAGATTAAAGGATAAACTAGTAGGGGTGGACCTGGTGGTTACTATCAGTATACTGAGTACCATAGCTAAAAATTTGGGATGGCAATCTGGGGGATTGACCATATTTCCATTAGTCAATTCCAAAAGGCTACATGACTTGGCCTTACATATATATACTACGGTGATAACTTTATGTTGCCCTAGGTTTCTTGCAAAGAACTTGATGTGCACGAAGGCCAGCTGAACAATTGGCAGATGCGATTTCACATTGTTGTGTGAATATAAGAAGAAGAAAAAAAGGTAAATTTTTTCCCAATCACTCATGTCCGGCTCTAGGGCATGGTGCTCATCCCAGCACTGTCTGAAGATAATTTCCGTGGTCATCTGGCTCTACGCCAAAAGTACACAGAATGCTGTTACCTTCCCACGTGAAGTGCTGCCTCTTTATCTACTCACATTTTGTATGTGTTCAAACGTCTAGGTGGGCAGGGGCTACAGTAACAATGCAGACAAGGGCCTGCCACACAAAGTGGAAGGAGAAGCAGAAGGAGGACGTTATTTTTCATAATGGTGATGGAGGAAGATGAGGAAAAGAAGATTTTTTCCCCACAATAATGGAGGAGGAAGGAGGAGAAGAAGAAGAAGAGGAGGAGGAGGAAGAGAAGAAGAAGAGGAGGAGGAGGAAGAGAAGAAGAAAAAGAAGAAGAAGAAGAAGAAGAAGAAGAAGAAGAAGAGGAGGAGGAGGAGGAGGAGAAGAAGAAGAGGAGGAGGAGGAAGAGAAGAAGAGGAGGAGGAGGAAGAGAAGAAGAAGAAGAAGAAGAGGAAGAAGAGAAGAAGAAGAGGAGGAGGAGGAAGAGAAGAAGAAGAGGAGGAAGAGAAGAAGAAGAAGAAGTAGTTTTATAATAGAGAAAAGGAAGGTGAAAGGAGAATTCTTTTCATACTGAAGAGGAGGAGAAAGAGGGGGAGGAGGAGGAGGAGGAGGAGGAGGAGGAAGAAGAAACACAACTTGATCACATTTTTTGCTGGGTCCATCTACTCTGAAACTGATCCTTTCTTCCCCTAAAATCAGCCCAAATTCATCACAGCCTTTTCCATTCCCTGGCCATGGAGAAAACAAGCAGGATGAAAAAAGAAAAAGAAGAAGTGACACATGCACAGGGGGGGGGGGAAGCAAAGCAAGAGACCCAACCTTTATTTCTCCCAGCTTTTATCCTTACGTTGAAGGGAGGAAGAAGAAATAAATCTAGCCCAGTTGGGAAAGAGAGAGAGAGAGAGAGAGAGAGAGAGAGAGAGAGAGAGAGAGAGAGAGAGAGAGAGAGAGAGAGAGAAGAACAGAAATGGGGAGAGGAAGACACAGGAGAAGGAGTAAGAAACTCACCTTGGTTGAACCATTCCTCTAACAATCAGAAAAAGCAGCCCAAGGGGGTGAAAGTGAAAACAAACAAAAAAGTTTTCAAAAGGAAGGACTAAACAAAAAGGGAAAAATCAGACAAGAACTTTTGCAAAGTTAAACCTGGGGTTTGAGACGAGCGGAATCTCTTGACGTTTCCTGAGATGGGAAGGGCACCCTGGCTCTCTCCCCTCCCCCGCTTCCCCAAAGGGGGCTCTGGCCCTCCAGCTCTCCTCCTAGAGTTGGCTTGGTCAACAACATCCCAAAGGGTGTGTCTTCTCTTGGCAGGGAACGAAAGAGTTATCTCGGACACAAGTGGGATTGAGGGGGTCCTTGGTGCTTCTCTGAGCTTGGTGGCTGTCTGGCAGACGTTTCGTCACCGAACTAGGTAACATCATCAGGGCAGCACTGTTTGGCAAATACGCGGAGTGCGGCTGTACCAGAGACAAATTCCTTGTGTGTCTAACTGCGCTAAATATTCTATTTCTAACTATTCTATTTCTAACTTCTAACTTCTGTTCTACTCTATTTTACCCTACCCTACTCTACTCTAATTCTATTCTATTCTACTCTTTATTTTTTTTATTTATTAAACAAATTTATGGAGCCACCCAGCTCACACATAGGTAATTCTTTTCTATTGTTCTGTTCCTGTCCTGTCCTGTCCTATCCTATTTCTGTTATTCTATTCTATTATCTTTTATTCTATTCTATTCTATTCCTATTCTATTCCTATTTCTATTCTATTCTATTCTATTTCTGTTCTATTTCTATTCTATTCTATTCTATTCTATTCTATTCTATTCTATTCTATTCTATTCTATTCTATTCTATTCTATTCTATTCTTCTTCCTGTTTCTACTCTACTCTATTCCAGATTCTATTCCAGATTCTATTCTATTCCAGATTCTATTCTATTCCAGATTCTATTCTTCTTCCTGTTTCTACTCTACTCTACTCTATTCCAGATTCTATTCCAGATTCCATTCCATTCCATTCTATTCCAGATTCTATTCCATTCTATTCTATTCTTTTCCCTGTTTCTACTCTATTCCAGATTCTATTCCAGATTTTATTCCATTCCATTCTATTCTATTCCTGTTATTTTATTCTATTATCTGTTATTCTATCTTATCCTACCCTATCCCATCCCATCCCATCCCATCCCATCCCATCCCATCCCATCCCATCTTATCCTAAATACCTTCACCTTCTCTCTCATTCTTTGTCATAGTGGGCAATCAGGTATCTGTCTTTGCATGTCAGCTGAGATCATTGCTAAAGACCTCCTGGTCTGAACAGCTGAGCAGCTGTTTAGAAAGGTGTGAGGTTCTCAAAGGCCACACGTTCATGGTGATTTGATACTGAAAAACCTGCCTTGTATTACACTTGAGGGGATAAGCCACATGCTGGCCTGGTTCGGCGCAGATTAAGTTAAAACGACATTCCAGAAAAGGACCCTGACCCCGGCATACGAGCACACGCCACCTCCTGTATTGTCTCATGGAACATATGTCGCCAAGCAGGTGCACAACAATGCCTACAGATTGGATTACTCATCCCTTGCTCCTAATTTGGAGGTGACCTTCTGCTGAGGCTGTCTGAATGGAAGCTTCTTTGGGGACTGGGAACACGTAGGTCAACGTATCGTCCTTGCTACAGCCTGGTCTCATACCACCACTGCCGTAGCATCGCATTATGACCTTGCCTAACTGAATCAACAGACTGTGCCTCCGTGTGCATTGAGCAGGGAAGTGGTCCTGTGCAACTTGACTTCCCAATTCTCTCGATACCATCATGCATTGTTTGGAGAATGAAGCTCAAGGATTCTTGAAGCTGTTTGCCCACTGCTCATTACACCCAAGGGTTAGAGAAGGAAAGGTGACTAAATTCTAGTTTAGAATCAGTTCCTTCTTAGAAATGTCACTGAGAAAGGACCCAGCAGGAATCTGCACCTCGTCCTTATGGGTTAATAACGGTTTAATAACCAGATAATAACGGTTAATAATAAGTTCCCTGAAGATGGGCTCCAACATGGATCCCAAAGCTCAGAAGACAAAACCTCGGGTCCCGGATCCTGCAACATTATCCTGGGACACATGTACACTCACCTTCATTCGTGGTTAATAACGGTCTTATGAAACTATCTCTCATGAAAGCGTACGCATTTTTGTAGAACGTGTTGGTGTGAAACGGTGCCACCAGACTTCCCCTGATCTGGGGCTACCTCAGACTAATCGGAAACTAACATGGCTCTTTCCCTACAAAGCTCTACCGACATTCTTGACCTGAGTATCTCCTTCCTTTGTTGGAGAGAGGGAGAGAGAGAGAAAGGAAGAAAAGAAGAGGAGGAGAGACAGATTGATAATAATAGAAAACGGAGTGGAGCAGAGAAACCATCTTCACGATCAACTCATTTAAAAGATCACAGTGAAGTGGACAATTCAGGAGAGATTGATGACTGTGGAGTCCTTATTGCTGGTGGTTTGCTTGCAGATATTTCATGACCCAACTAGGTAATGTCATCAGGGCTAGAAGGGAGTGAAGTTTGCATGGATGGGGGGGGGAGGAGGAGGAGGAGGAGGAAGAAGAAGAAGACTGTAGGGTCCTTGGTGATCTCTTAGCTTTTGGTCTTGCAGATGGTTCATGACCCAAATAGGTAAATTCATCAGTGCTAGAAGGGAACAGAGTTTGCAGGGATGGGGAGGAGGAAGAGGAGGAGGAGGAAGAGCAGGAGGAGGGGAGGAGGAGGAGGGGGAGGAGGAGGAGGAGGAAGAGGAGGAGAGGAGGAGGAGGGGGAGGAGGAGGAGGAAGAAGATGGTAGGGTCCTTGGTGCTCTCTTAGCTTGTTGATCTTGCAGATGTTTCATGACCCAACTAGGTAAATTCATCAGTGCTAGAAGGGTTTGCTCTCTCTTTATACCCAATGGCTTGCCCTGCCAGGGGTTGGTGGGGTGTGGTTCTCTCCTTGGTAGGAGAAAACCAAAGAGTTTTGGTAGGAGAAAACTACATCCACTAGCACTGATGATGTGATCTAGTTGGGTAAGGAAGCATCAACGTACCACCAAGTTCAGAGCTAGTATGTATAAACAGGCAGCAAATCCCACCCTCCTTCATACTGATGATCTTACTTAGTTCACGAAATGTCTGCAAGCAAACCGCCCCACTCAGAGATCACCATCGTTCAACCCTGAGCTTCAGAGATTCTGTTAGATTGGTCATTAAAATCTGGCTGTTCACAGCTTGCAATGCCAGTCAGGAACAGAAGCAGGGAGGCTTCTAAGAGGTTAGTGAAATGCAACGCACAGCGTCCCTGATCAGGCTAGCTCGCTTTGGATTCTGGGACTCGGAAGCCCAAGGCAACTGGAGGGCACCATATTGGGAAAAAAAATCTGCCTTAGGTTCAACCAGGGTTGCAATGAGAATGCAGACTGGGTGCAACCTACTTCGTCCTTCCGAAGATATTAGGAAAACACGTACCTTTGGCCTTTTTCCCACCGAAGCAGCCCGCGTCGTCTTTCTTTTTCTTATGAGTTCCTCCAAAACTTCCCAGCTGGTTACTTTCTAACTCTCGGAATTTGTCGGCGCCTGGAACTTCTTTGTGGACGTGGTAGGAGAGGTTCCTCATGATGCAGACACAGTTTTCCACCGACTGAAGCAAGGTGGGGTTTTCCCCAAGAAAAAGAAGACAAGAAGATGTCAGAGAACCATCACAGAAGTCTTCAGAGAAGCTGCGAAAGCTTTGAAAAAGTCAGGGGTCACAGCCTTTGCTCACTATTAAGGAGATACTTCCCAACAGGGAGGACGATTAACCAGTGGAACATCTGGCCTTCAGAAATTGTGGGCGCTCCATACTGGAGATTTTTAAGAAGAGACTAGACAGTCACGTCTCAAACTTTATAGGGTCTCCTGCTTGAGCAGGGGGCTGGACTAGAAGATCTCCAAGGTCCCTTCCAGATTCTATTCTATTCTATTCTATTCTATTCTATTCTATTCTATTCTATTCTATTCTATTCTATTCTGTTCTGTTCTGTTCTATGCTGTTCTACTCTACTCTACTCTATTATTCTGTTCTGTTCTATTCTATTCTGTGCTGTTCTACTCTACTCTACTCTACTCTACTCTACTCTACTCTACTCTACTCTACTGTTCTATTCTATTCTATTCTATTCTATTCTATTCTATTCTATTCTGTTCTGTTCTATGCTGTTCTACTCTACTCTACTCTATTATTCTGTTCTGTTCTATTCTATTCTGTGCTGTTCTACTCTACTCTACTCTACTCTACTCTACTCTACTCTACTCTACTCTACTCTACTGTTCTATTCTATTCTATTCTATTCTATTCTATTCTATTCTATTCTATTCTATTCTATTCTATTCTATTCTATTCTAATCATCCAGGTCAAAAGTATCTTTAAAAAAGGTTAAATCCTCCTGTAATAAAAACAAGGCTTTCTTCTGCAAACTACAATTGCCTTTCAGACATGCAACCGGGAGCTTACCTTGTTATCCGTATCTTTTTTCCCCACTGCAGACTGCAAAGCGTGGAGAAGAGCATCTACCAAACCTTCACATTCTCGGAGTCTTCGTCGAGCTTCAGCGCCATCTGAACTTACATTCCTGCAAAATAGTAATCATCATCATCATCATCATCATCATCATCATCAAAATACAATGACTTACAAATAGAAATAGAAAGACTGTGGCAAAGGCAAGCAAGGGTAGTACCAATAGTAATAGGCGCCTTGGGTGCAATCCCAAAACAACTGGAGCACCACTTGAACACCATTGGCATTGACAAATTCGCCATTAGTCAATCGCAAAAGGCGGCCTTACTAGGAACTGCTTCCATCCTGCGACGATATCTGTAATACCATCAAACCTCCACATCTGCCTATCCCAGGTCCTGGGCAAGGACTCGATAGGTAGACAAAAATGCCAAATCCAGTCTGAACATTTGGCTGACTGTGCGCTGATCAATAATAATAATAATAACAACAACAACAACAAAATTCCCAATCCAGTCTGAACATCTGGCTGACTTTGCGATGATCAATAATAACAACAACAACAACAACAACAACAACCAGATCACATGACTTGCCAGAAGCTTTCCAATCAATCACGCAAGTTCGCCCCTTAAGGGCACCCATTGCCGGCGTCAAGATAGTAATCGTTTTCAAGCAATCAACACTTTTTTTAAAAAAAAAAGGTCATCCTTTTCGCCAAAGTGGTAGAGATAGTCCTCAATTTATAACAGTTCATTTAGTGACCATTCAAAGTTACAGCAGCACTGTAAAAAAGTGACTTATCTCCATTTTTCACACTTTGCAGCCTCCCCCTGGTTGTAGCAACCGCATTACTAACTTTAACAACTGCAGTGATTTCACTTAACAACTGTGAAAGGATGTAAAATGGGGCAAAACTCACTTAACAAATATTTCGCTGAGCAACAGAAGTTTTGGACTTAGTTGGTGTTGTAAACTGAGGGCTACCTGTATAATTGGGGAAAATACATCTTTAAAAAAAATATCTGCATTTTTCACGCCTAATTTCAATTCCTGCATTTGTCATTTGGTTAAACCGAGAGAGAAAAATATCTCATTTGAAATTTTTCTAAAGTGTATCTGCTTATCGTTTGGCAATCAGCTCCCACCGATATAATGACTGAGAAGGACAAAGTCTTTTATTTTGCTTTCCATCCCATCCAGCTTCTGTTAATATTTGTGAACGGACTAAGAGGATTTGTCGGTGCGCAAAAGGAAAAAGTTAAGCCCCATTAAAGACACACAGCAATTAACTAAAGCTAATTAGCTGAGCCTCTTTGCAAAATGTAAACCAGAAAGCCAAATATGTGGGTGATACTTCGAAGTCATCACTGTGATAGCCACTTCCAAACAGCTTGAAAAGAAATGCAGCTTTTTTTTAAAAAAAAATTAAAGCGTGAAGGAAGGGCAGAGTGGCAATTATTATTATTCATTTTTTGTAAACCACCTGGAGCTGTGTGCAATTTTGGCCTTTTTTTTTTTTAAAGTCTTTCCAGTGTATGTTTTAATTGTCTCTGGTTCTGAAGCCTCCTTCCTTTATTGGAAACCTAACAGAATTTTAATGAAGAAATGATCAGATTACTTCCTTGAAACAATTCCCGCCTTGCTAATTATCTGTCACCTCTTTGGAACAGAATTTTAAGTGGATGGTTTAGGCCAATGCACTTCTGAAAACATCCAATTTGGGGGGAGTCATTAATGCTTCCGGAAAGCAACGTGAACACTACTTTTTATTATCTTACATTAGTAAGCATTGGAATTAATGTTCTAATTAGATGACAAAAGAGGAGATGTGGAAAACCCCAGGGCAAACTTCATAGAATCCATTAAAAAAAATCACAGAAATATATATTTGGGAAAAACAATTTAATCCCCGAAATTTAACCAAAAAGTGCTCAGTACATCCCTCTGCTCGAATACTGCCAGGGATAATAATTTCCTCAACTTTTCAATAATGTTATGTTCTCGTCTGTGAAGTGACATGACTAGATGTCGATTTGTGCAAGTGACAATGAGGTATCTATGCAGATTCTCAATTCTCCAGGTCAGGACAGATAAGAGCAACAAAGATGATCAGGGGGCTGGAGGCTAAAGCATATAAGGAAAGGCTGCTGGAATTGGGTATGTCTAGTTTAACGAAGAGAAGGACGAGGGGGGACATGATAGCAGTGTTCCAATATCTCAGGGGCTGCCCCAAAGAAGAGGGAGTCAAGCTATTCTCCAAGGCGCCTGAAGGCAGGACAAGAAGCAACGGATAGAAACTAATCAAGGAGAGAAGCAACCTAGAACTAAGGAGAAACTTCCTGACAGTGAGAACAATTAACCAGTGGAACAACCTGCCTCCAGAAGCAGTGAATGCTCCAACACTGGAAGTCTTTAAGAAGAGACTGGACAGCCATTTGTCTGTAATGGTATAGCGATTCCTCCAAGGTCCCTTCCAACTTTATTATTATCCTTTATTCATTAGACATGAACTTCAGTCAACTGAACATCATCATCATCATTATTAAAATGGCAGCTATTGAAGGACTGATCTCTATTTGTCCATAAACTCCACCCTTACAATGTAGACATGACTAAGATAAGCAAATCTGCCATGTTGGGGTCTCTCTCTCTCTCTCTCTCTCTCTCTCTTCCTTTTTTCTCCCTCCCTCTATCCATCCATATGATGTATCCTGCAACTTACAATTAAACATATATCCTCTGCCAAACCATAAAAGTAGGATTTAATCCTTACTAGGCTGATCCGATTTGAAGATCTCCAGGAGACGTCTCTTTTATCTTTCTAACATCTGAAGTGCTTTTGCTGGGAAATCAAGTAAATACCCCCTATCTACTGTCTGCCCCTGTTTAGAAGAATTTCTTGGATAGCTGCTTCTGAGCTGTGTGACTCCTTGCTAAGGACTCCTTGCCCCAATGTATCTTTTAAGTCCAGACTGGATCAACTCTTCCCTGATGATTTTCTACTGAAAAAAAAAAAAAAACCACGTGAAGTTTCAGACAAAGTTGTTGGCTGAATCCACCGATATATAATTACCATAAATATTGCAATTTGGTCAACATTGTGTTGCAAATTGCTTTTTTTCCCGTAGCAATTTGGTGGTTGGGTTTATTGATGTTTTCTGCCTGGTTGCTTTTATGTTTAAATTATTACTTTGGATGTTACCGTTTCCTGATCATCCATAGATACGAAGGAAAGATACACATTTTAAGAAATACAGCAAAACCCTGCTTTGTTGTGGGTAACACGAAATGATGCCACTGTAGACTTTTGCTATTTCCTGTAGCAGTGTTAGTTATGTGTACAACTTGAAAGGCTAAATTACTGCTTTTTGTAATGGTCATGTCTTGTTGTGTTGGGCGTGTGATAAGGCCCACCAGCATGGCACAAACATTTGATGTCTCATAAACAAGAGGCTCTGTAAGTCTTTTAAGTACAATGAAAAAGATTCTTAAGATTGACTAAGTAATAAAATGTACAATACATTCATAGGAAGAAGAACTGTGCACGTTGTAAAAACGGCTGTTTTTCAGGGCTGCTAAAATCGATGTACTTTTTTCAAAGGATCAGTGTTTCTCAAACTTAACCGTTTTAAGATGTGTGGACTTCAAATTCCCAGAATTCCCCAGCCAGCATTCACAGACTTCAACTCCCAGAATGCCCCAGTCAGCAGTCCACATTTTAAGATGCTTGACTAGGAATTCTGGGAGTTGAAGTCTATCTATCTTCAAGCTTGGGAAACATTGTGCTGGGGTGTTATGGGCTCATCCATAGAGTGAGCTCTTGGCATAAATAAAGAATAACAGAGCTGGATGGGATCTTGGAGGTCTTCTAGTCTAACCCCCTGCTCAGGCAGGAAAACTGGCCTATACCATTCCAGACCAATGGTCGTCTTTATGCACCCAGGTTCACTTAACAATTGTGTTACTAACGCAGCAACAACGGCAGCAATTCACTGAACAGCTGAGGCCAGGAAGGCGGTGACCTAGGGCCAGCTTCACGGGGATGTGGGGCAGTAACCGTGGTCATAAACCGAGGTCGACCTGCAGCCTTGCGAGTGTCTCTTCCCACCTTTTGCTCTCTGAGAGCTCGGAGGACCCCCCAAAAACGGTTTTGATTCTTCAAAGGCGCCTTTGAAACTCAACCTTTCTTTCTCTAAGGGTTTGGCTGGCTGTCCTGCCTCTTTGAGCAGCTCAGAGACCCCGCCTGGGAAGGAATGGCTGATGGGGAGGGGAGGGGAGGGGGGGAGGGGAGTGGATGCTGGCGCAACTCTGGAATTTTTAGTTTGCTTTGAAAGGCTGCTCTGGGCTCAAGATGCCAGGCGTGTTTGTCCCAAGGCGGACGGGGAGGGGGGGGGGGTCTCTCTTTTTTGTCACCTGGTGGAATGTAGTTACGGTTACAGAGAGAGGCTGAGGGCCAGTTGCGTTGAAGAAGGCAGGGGTGGGATGTTGGCTTTCTTCCCTCCTTCCCTTCCTTTTGCTTCTTTCCTTTCCTTCCCTTTCCCTCCTTTCCTTTCCTTCCCTTCCTTCTCTTCTTTCCTTCCTTCTTCCTTCCCTTCCCTTCCTTTTCTTCCTTCCTTCCTTTTCTTTTTCCTTCCTTCATTCTCTTCTTGCCTCTCCTTCCTTCCTTTATTCTTTCCTTTTCTTCCATTCTTCCATTTTCTTCCTTCCCCTTCCGTTCTTTTCTTCCTTCCTTCTTCTTCCCTCTTCTTCCATTCTTCCCTTTTCTTCCTTCTCCTTCCTTTCTTCTTTCCTTTTCCTTCCCTTCCTTCCTTCTCTTCTTCCCTTTCCTTCCCTTCTTTCCTTCCTTCCTCTCCCGTCCTTCCTTTTCTTCCCTTCTTCCCTTCCTTCCTTTATTCTTTCCTTTTCTTCCATTCTTCCATTTTCTTCCTGTCCTTTTCTTCCTTCCTTCTTCCCTTTTCTTCCATTCTTCCCTTTTCTTCCTTCTTCCTTCCTTTTCCTTCCCTTCCTTTCTTCCCTTCCCTTCCTTCCTTCCTTCCTTCCTTTTCTTCCATCCTTCCCTTCCTTTCTTCCTTCCTTCTCTTCCCTCCTTCCCCCACCTCCCTCCCTCCCTTCTTTCCTTCCTCTCTTACCTTTCTCTTTTTCCTTTCCTTTCCTCCTCTCCTCTCCTCCCTTCTTTCTTCTTTTTGCCAGACTTAAAAGCAAAATAGAAGCGAGACGTTCCTGAGAATCTAAACCTTTTAAAACCACCCTCCCCAGGTGGAGTCCTCAAAAGTGCCTGAAACCGTGCCATTGAAATTTAGCCCTCTTTCACTGGAAAAAAAAAAAAAATTGGCCCTCTGGAGGCAGGTTTAAAAGTGAACCCAGAAGTGCTTTCGCTTCTCATTTCCATTCAAAACAGAGACCCAGGCTGGGAAGAGCTGGCTCTGCCTTTTTCCGGTGACATCACGCTCCTGGCTTCTCAGAATGACCTTGAGAACACAACCCTCCTTCCACAGAGCAGCAGTCCTTCAAAATGTCTCCTGCAGCTGCAGGACGTGACTTCGACAATCACACCCTGCTCTAACTACTGGTGTAGGGGAACTGAAGCTTTCCGCGTGGCATCTGGAGAGCTTAGCCCTGGATGCCTCCAAGAATCCAGAGAGAAAAGCCTTGTTCCACTTTCCTCTGTAGTGCCCCAAGGTGAGGTACAGACCAAATCTCCTTTAATGTACCTTTCAAAGTTACTCAAGAAGCATCAACAGGCTGGGTGGAACAGGGCCGTGACTTTGCAGTTGAAAACGATGCATAATTTACGGCTATTAGCAGGGACGACTTCAAGCTGAAGTGGCTTCTACAGGGGCACAAAATAGGCTGGTTGCTCAGGAGACCAGCCTTAGAACAACTAGACCAGTGGTTCTCAACCTTTTTAATGCCGCGACCCCCAACCGGTTGTAAGTCGAGGACTACTCAACTGGTGCAGCACTGTTTGCAGAATGGGACTTTTGGCGGGCTCAGCAGGGCAGAGACAGCCTGGACAATTCCTATTGGCTTTTGAAAGCCAATGGCATTAGACTCTATTCAAGAGAGTCTATTCTATTGGCTTTCAAAAGCCAATAGAGTAAAAGGGAGTAGCACAGCTAAGGAAAAGGCGGGGGGGGGGGGGAAATGGCGGACTGCATTGTTTGGCGACCCCCGTGAAATGGTCGTTCGACCCCAAATGGGGTCCTGACCCACAGGTTGAGAACCACTGAACTAGACGCAGCGAGGTTTGAGAAGACTGGAAAGTTCATTCAGATTCTCCTCCTCGGGCTCCAAGAAGGAGAAGGACTTAAGAGTAGTTTCTTTTCTTTACCTATAGACAGAATCTTGCCAAGCTAAAGCAATTGTCTGCAATAACTGCAGATCTACTCCGTGAACTGCTAGGGAGGATCCAACTTTGCTCTCTCCCCGTCTATCAAATATTCCACCTTTGCTGCCTCTTTGCCCTCTGAGCCTTCCCTCCCCCATCCAGACTCATTCCACCACACTCCTTCAGGTGTACTTTGGAGAACCGAGTTGTGTGGGCCATGTTCTAATTTAGAGTCTAGTACACTCAGTTGTCTGAATGTATTCCAAGCCAATAAAGAGTTCAAGAAGAATCTACGTGGACTTCTAGCAAGCATTTGGAGAGGAATGGAATCAAGGACAAGGGGGGAAAAACAGGCCAGGGCTACGCTGAACATTTCCACATGGGCTTCAGATGGCCACCTAACCTAGTGGTTAGAAAGTTGAGTACAACAATGCCGGTTCTCTACTCAACAGACTCAGGATATGTGGGATATTTGCCCCAAATGTGAATCTTGATTTGGTAGATCTTTCACAGGGAAAGATCTTCAGCCGGTTAGCAGAAAGACAAGAGAAAGAGGTGGGATTTCTCCTGACAAGGTGAAGAAACCATAGACCGGGATTGACCTGGATTGCAAAATACATGTGGGTAGAATTGTGTGCTTTAGCTCTACCACATCCCAAGGCCCCTTTTCTGCCCCTCTCTCCCATCTCAAAGAGGGGGTAGTCGCTGTAGGAATAGGAATGGCAGAATGTGGGAGCAGAGTCAAAAGAGGCATCAGCTTAGAATCCCTACGTCGCCACAACCCATCTTGAATTCCATTGATCCTATCTAACTCTAATCAGGTGCTGACCTCTAGTTGAGAAGATTGCTGTGCATAGGCTTTTAGCAATAAATCAGCTCAATTGTGGTCATGTATGGATTTCATCCTTCGCGTCTGATAAGGAGTGAAAAATAAAAAGCTATAGTTCTTTTAGGACAAACACACACACACACACACACACATGTAACCCTTTTGGCAACATTAAAGAAATGGCCTTTCCTTGTTTTCTCAACTTCCCAGTCTACATAGCCTTTGAGCGTTTCTGAGATCTCAACTCCAGGAAATAACCAGCTCTGATCCTACTTAGCTTTTCAAAATCCAGCAAGGTCAGTTAGATATTGGCACCTAGCTGACCAAAGCCATTAGGCTGGCGATGCAATAAAAAAAATGTGCAAAAAAAAAAAAAAATATTCTGGAACGGCAGCAGCTGCTGTTGTGAGTTGTACAGGCGTGCTGTGAAGCGCCATCAATAAGTTATGGAGAATATGTTTCTAACAACCTTGAGCTTTGAAACTCAGCTCTGGTATCCCTACTTAATTGCATCAAAGCTTTTCTCGCCCGTGATCAAAAGAGAATGGAAGTCTCCAGCAAGGCCCAAATGAACTATATATTTTGTTTATCCGAAGCTTCAAAGCAACTTTACCTTTATCTTTACCATTCTTCCTTAAACCTTGGGTTTTTAGCTCCAATGCTATGTTGGCAAACCGTGTAAAGGACAAACATATGACTGCAAAATTTATTCTCAGCTGGCGTCCACCATGTTGGTGGCATGTTTAGAGCTTCACACCACAGGAACATCAACACTAACCGATCTGACAGTCTGGAGTTCTTACAGAGAAGATTATTCCTCATGCACAAGTCACAGGGACAAACCACAGGGAAGTGGGCCGGAGGATCAGCTAACTATGTTCAGTTTTGCTCAAGATGCCATCAAGATTATATCCATCTACAGGAAACCGTATGACAGCTGGAAAATCAGAGCACTGGAAGGGATCACCAAGGCCTTTCTAATTCAAGGCAAAATCCAAATTAAAGTACCTTCCAACAGGAGAAAATATTGGTCGCTCAGGGTTGAACTGTGGGGTCCTTGGTGCTCTCTGAGCTTGGTGGGTTTCTTGCAGACGTTTCATTACCCAACCAGGCAACATCACCAGTGCCAGTGGCTGTGGTTTTTTCCCTTCCAAGGAGAAACTTGGTAGGCGTTTCACTTGATTTTCTATTTTCTATTATTCTATTCTATTCTATTCCATTCCATTCCATTCCATTCCATTCCATTCCATTCCATTCCATTCTATTCTATTCTATTCTATTCTATTCTCCATTCCACTATTCTGTTCTGTTCTGTTCCATCCTCTGCTATGCAAGGAAATGGGCGGATTCCTTTTTTGTGGTTGATCACCTGGTTCTGTTGGAGGCCAGCACAAAATCCTGCAATGGGGGGGGGGGAAATAATCAGATCTATTCCTGAGCTCCTTAACCATCTGTAGGAACCAGAGCCCTAAATTCAGAAAGCAAAAAAGGTCACTTCTAATGATTTCTCAGCTCCGAGCAAGTCTGGTACATCCTTCTAAAAAAAATTAAATAAAGTACTACGCCTGGATCCTACATGGAAGGCTGCGTCTTCCTTCAGGGGTTAATGATTATTCCAGCAACTAGGCACCGTCGAACAGTCTTCATTACTTTCTGCCTTTACAAAGGGATTCCCAGGAGAAGCTTCTCGGCTGAAAAGTCCCAAGCATGGAAATGAACAAGAGATTCGGCAGGCCCATATTAATCAATGGAAACGGGGCTGGAGTTCACTCCAGCCTGGAGAAGGTTTAATACAGTTCTTTTTATTACCTTGGTCTGAACTATTAGCCCTTCTCGTAAAAGCTGAACAATTGGAAGAGACCTGGAAACCAAAGCCGGAAAGAAAACATATTTTTTTTAATAGGCTGTACGCAAAAGTTTCTCAAGGTGAAGGAGAAATGCAGAATTGTTTCCAGCTCTGGACTGCAAGGCGATCCAACCGGTCAGTCCTAGAGGATATCAACCCCAACTGCTCTTTAGAAGGCCAGATCCTGAAGTTGAAACTCAGGTAGTTTGGCCACCTAATGAGAAGGAAGGACTCACTGGAGAAGAGCCTGATGCTAGGAAAGATGGAGGGCAAGAGAAGAAGGGGATGACAGAGAAGGAGGTGGCTGGATGGAGTCACTGAAGCAGCAGGCGTGAGCTTAAAGGGACTCCAGAAGATGGTAGAGGACAAAAAGGCCTGGAGGAACATTGTCCATGGGGTCGCGATGGGTCGGACATGACTTTGCAACTAACAACAACTCTCAATTTCCTGGAAATCTTGTTCGATTTGAATCTGAAGGTAGTCCTTGACTTACAGCCACAATTGAGCCCAAATATGCAAATACAACACAACGGTGTTTCTCCATCTTGGGAACTTGCAGATGAGTGGACTTGCAACTCCCAGAAGAATCTACTGGGATGGCCAATGCTAAGAATTCTGAAAGTTGAAATCCACACATCTGCAAATTCTCTTTTTTTTTTCATTTGTAAATTTTTTATTTATTTTTCTCATACAATTCAATAGTACTTGTTCAACAAACGTGTTGTCTGAGTTTATCATTCACTAATACAAATTTAACTCCCAATCCTTTGTTCTTTATTGCCAGCCATTGGTAAAACAAGTCCCAATTCTGATAGTATTCTGTTTCTTCTTTATCTTTCAGCCTCACAGTAAGCGTGTCCATTTCTGCACCTTCTAATATTTTTGTAATGATTTCTTCCTCTGGTGGTAATTCTCCCCTTTTCCAATATTGTGCAAATAGGATTCTTGCCGCTGTTATCACATATAAAGTCAAATATTATACTTGGTTTATCAATCTTTTCTGGAATAATATTAATAAAAAAAAGTTCAGGTTTAAAATCTGCATGTTTTCCCAACATCTTTTCTAGCCAAGTATGTATTTTTGTCCAGTACCTCTTTGCTTCAACGCATGTCCACCATACATGATCATGAATACCTGACTTATGTTTACATTTCCAACATCCATCTGAGATATTTTTAAAACATTTTTGCTAATCTGGCTGGTGGCAAGTTTTCTTATTCAGGTATGGCCATAGCCTCTTCAAGATGTTGGTTGGCAGTTTTTCAGTGCCAAATTTCCAGGTGATGCCCCAGGAATGGGGGGGGGTGGACTCCTGCCCAATCCCACCTCCATATCCCAGGAAGTCTCTCTGAGTGAACATTTATATGTCCCAAAGCAAAAGGCACTCAGGATCTCATAAATATAAGCTGCTTTTGCTACGGCACATTTCTAAAGCTTGCTATGCTAGCAACGCGCCTATTTAGGAAGCCTTTAACGTTCAGCAACAGGAAGCCAAAAATAACACAATTAAGTTTGGCAAGGTGTTAAAAAGTTTCAGGAAAGCTAGTTCTCAAGATTGCAGGACACACTTGTCTTTGGAATGTTCACGTCAGCCCTCACCTCGGTGTCAAGTTTATACAACAGCGATAACAACAACAATATTTTTAAAAAGAAAAGTAGCAATGCAGATGAGGGAGGAATTAACAGAATAACAGAGCTGGAAGGGAGCGTGGAGGTCATCTAGTCCAACCCCCTGCTCAGGCAGGAAACCCTATACCATTTCAGACAAATGGCTGTCCAGTCTCTTCTTAAAAGCTTCCAGTGTCGGAGCATTCACCGCTTCTGGAGGCAGGCTGTTCCACTGGTTAATTGTTCTAACTGTTAGGAAGTTTCTCCTTAGTTCCAGGTTGCTTCTCTCCTTGATTAGTTTCCATCCATTGCTTCTTGTTCTCCCTTCAGGTGCTTTGGAAAATCAGTTGACCCCCCCCCTCTTCTTTGTGGCAGCCCCTCAAATATTGGAACACTGGACTCATGTCTCCCCTAGTCCTTCTTTTCACTTTTACACTGTGATGTATACATTTATATGTATGTATTCCATCCCTTTCCCCTTCTCGCTGCTTTCTTTGGTTTTTCTGTGCTTTTCACTTATTTTTTTCCCACCAGGAATTTGTCTCCGTTCAAGAAGACGTTAAAAATACCCATCTATTTGTTTCTTGCATGGATGATCAATCAACATTTGTCACTGCTCCGTCAGCATTTACAAATCTCTATTATTATAGGATGCCTGGATGCCGAGCGATGGAGGCACATAAAGTACATGCTGAGTGATTCATTTCATTTTCTCTGCTTTATTTATATCGGCCTAAAAAACTGATCAAACGTAAAACAGAATGTCTGAAAATGAGGTCAATCTTTCTCCCCCCCCCCTCTACTAGCACCACTCTATTTCTTGCTGCACATATCCAGACATGCTGCTGGTTGGTTCAAAGATCCAGGAAAAAATGCAATGGATGGATGGATGGATGGATGGATGGGAGATGATAAGACAGACGGACAAACGGATATGGATGGACCGAGATGGATGGCTTTATAATAGAGCTGGATGAATGGATAGAGAATGGAGATAGATAGGTAGAGATAGATAATTGATAGACAGACAGACATGTGACAGAGATTGATGGATGTATAAAAAAGGTAGATGAATGGACAGATAATGTATATATATATAGAGAGAGAGATGATAGGATAGATCAGGGGCTGTCAATTCCCGGCCTGTGGATCAGTATTGGGCCGCAGCATGTCAGCAACTGGCCACACAAACAAGCAAAATCCCCATCCGTGAGATGCAGGCAGTACACAAAACCATGCACCCTCTGGTCTGCAGAAAAACCTCTCTCCATGGAACTGTCCCTGGTGCCCAAGAGGATGGAGACCTCTGGGATGGATGGATGGATGGATAGAAGATAAATAGATAGATAGATAGATAGATAGATAGATAGATAGATAGATAGATAGATAGAGGCAGGCAGGCAGGCAGGCAGGCAGATAGACTTATGGAATGGAATGGAATGCCAAGAAGCCATTCATGGACCGTGAAAGCCTGCACCCCGCCAAGGTCACTGCCGCAGGTGCTCGATGGAGAAGTGAACCGTTCCCGTAACAAAACAAAATAGTACTATTGGACAATGTGAATACTCCAGGGGATGGGGGCATGGGAATTTATCTTTTAACCAAGCAAGCTTTCGCGCGGGAAAACTCAGAGCTGATTTTACTTCTTCAGTTCTGAGATGCTGTACCCAATAAAATTTTTGCTCACTGGGATGTAATTGCCGGATTCCTTTTGTTGGGTCCGCTAGTTGGATTGGTGACAGTAAGACTGTTGCTCTACAAGCACAGACAACTATTTTACACCAAGCCAGGTATGCTGAATTTAGCCAAGTATCCCACCAGCACCCACTATACAACAGATGGTTCCGCGTAGCTGAATGCAATTTCTGCTTTGTTTCCCTGAATCCTTTGGCCCTTTGGCGACATTGTATGGGCCCCGTTTCTCACCTCAGACATCCCGACGTATTCTTGAAGACTGTACTCCATTCCGCATCTCTAGGTTTCGAATCTTCGTTCGGCTCGTTTTCCCACCCCGAATGAGGGATGATGACCTCATTGGTCAGCGTCTGAAGGCCATGGTTAATGATCACCATTTTGAGGGGTTCGTAAGATGACAGGTTCCAAAGGGTTCCTTGAATAGGAGGAAAGAGTGAAAAACAGTCAATAGAAATGACCAAAAACCATACCTAGGCTTAGGTGTTTGTTTGTTTCCCATCTTTATTATTTTTTACAAATAACTCAAGGTGGCACACATATCCAGCACACCTTGCTCCTCTTATTTTTCCTCACAACAATCCCGTGAAGTGGGTTGTGTTGAGAGTTGTCAGTTGGCTTTCATGGCTAAAAGAGGATTTGAATTCATGATCTCCCAAGTTCTAGTTTGGTGCCTTAACCACTTAGATTCCACTGGCTCTAGGTTTGCAGTGTGGGTCAAGTTGCAAAGGGAATGCAATGTGATTCAAATATTGCGATCCAAACAGAACAGTCCTTTGGGCACTCAGACAAATTGACCATCAACAGGCACGTAGAGATCTACACACCATTCAAAAAAGAGACAATCAAAAGCAATCAAAACGCCAAAAAGGAAACAAGACATTGATAACGATGATGTTTGCAAGCAAACAGTCACGCTGAGAGAGCACCCAAGACCCCACAGTCGTCCTCCTTTTCCACAAACCCACCCCCTTCTAGCACTGATGATGTTCCCTAGTTGGATAATGAAACATCTGCAAGAAAACCATCAAGCTCAAAAAGCATCAAGGACCCTATAGTCCTTCCTTCCTTCCCTCCCTCCTCTCCATAAATTCCACCCCTTCTAACACTGATGATTTTCCCTAGTTGGATAATGAAATATCTGCAAGAAAACCGCCAAGCTCAGAAAGCACCAATCCTTCCTTTCCTTTCCTTTCCTTTCCTTTCTTTCCTTCCTTTCTTCCCTCCCTTCCATAAATTCCACCTAACACTGATGATGTTCCCTAGTTGGATAATGAAACATCTGCAAGAAAACCATCAAGCTCAGAAAGCACCAAGGACCCTATAATCCTTCCTTCCTTCCTTCCTTCCTTCCTTCCTTCCTTCCTTCCTTCCTTCCTTCCTTCCTTCCTTCTTTCCTTCCCTCCCTCCCTCCCTCCCTCCCTCCTCTCCATAAATTCCACCCCTTCTAACACTGATGATGTTCTCTAGATGGATAATGAAACTTCTGCAAGAAAACCACCAAGCTCAGAGAGCACTAAGGACCTCACAGTTGAACCCTGGGTTACAAATATTCCCTTCTATCAAAACTCAAAATTACCCCCAGCAAACAAAACATGAAAACCAGAAGGGAAAGAAAAATGAAATTTTCCTGAAATTTCCTAATCTGGATTGAAATTTATATTTAGGATTCAACGCCTTCCCTCATCCCCAGGGCAACCGCATTCAATCCTTACAGGAGTATCGTTAAAACAAACAAGTCCTCACAGGAATTTTATCTTCAACTGCCCAATGCTTTAAGTGGCACTTCAGCTCCAGAGCCAGAAAGGGCAAAGACATCTTGGATGATTTAAAACAGAGATCCCCAACCTTGTGGGCACCAGGTACCAGTTCCGTGGAGAGAGGTTTTTCCACAGACCGGAGAGTGCGTGGTTTTGTGTGCTGCCTGCATCCCACGGAGAAACTTCCTGACCGTTAGAACAATTAACCAGTGGAACTACTTGCCTCCAGAAGTTGTGAATGTTCCAACACTGGAGGTTTTTAAGAAGAGCCTGGACAGCCATTTGTCTGAAATAATATAGGGTCTCCTGCTTGAGCTGGGGGTTGGACTAGAAGATCTCGAAGGTCCCTTCCATTTGTTATTCTGTTCTCTGGCCAGTGAATGGTGAGATGACAAGAATTGGAAAAAAACTATTGCTGCTGCAGGCTCAGCGTCACACAGATTACTTCTCAAGAAATGCACAAAAAACCAGTCTGCACACCAACCAGCCAATTAACTTTGATTTCTTCCCAGGCAGTTATCGTAAAGGGCTGAACATTTCCAACCCAATGCATTTCAAAACCAACTACTGCAAGCCTCAAATTCAGGAGCAAAAAAAAAAAAAACAACAAAAAACCAACCACAAGGTTATTATGATTATTATTTGAAGATTGTAATTGCCAAGCACAATTCGAGAACGAGGAGGTGCTGCATTCTATATTCAATTTGCAGGCCCGGTAATGCAAAGATTTATCCAAATGTTTGCCTTTGTAACGTGCTGTGGAGACTCACGGCAATTAAAATAACCGATTGGTTTTCAAATCGCTCGGAAAATCAATTTGATCAATGCTTCTTGCAAAACATGGGCTGCATTTATTCATTTTTTTGCAAAGTAGAGAAACGAGTGGTCATTTTTCAAACGCATAGAGAACTTGCGGTCAGCTTAGGGTAATGTTCACGCCATCCCACTAGGGTTTGTTTAACAAACCATGTTTAAAAAGGTTGCTTGGTGTAACAAGGGTGTGAAGTCATTGTTTTTGCTAACTGGGTCAGTCAACACACACCGAGATAGAGGAGATTGTCAAGAAACCAAGTTGGTCATACTAATTCAGAGAAGAGCAACTAAGATGATCAAAGGCTTGGAGGCTAAAACATACAAAGAACGGCTGCGGGACTTGGGTTTGGCTAGTTAAAGAAAAGAAGAAACAGGGGCGACATGATAGCAGTGTTCCAAAACTTGGGAGGTTGCCACAAAGAGGGGGTCAAACTATTCTCCAAAGCACCAGAGGGAAGGACAAGAAACAATGGATGGAAACTGGTCAAAGAGAGAAGCAATCTAGAATTAAGGAGAAACTTCCTGACAGTGAGGACAATTAGCCAGTGGAACAGCTGGCCACCAGAAATCGTGGGCGCTCCATCACTGGAGGTTTTTGAGAAGAGGCTGGACAGTAACTTGTCTGAGATGGGTATGTTCTCCTGCTTGAGCAGGTGGCTGGACTAGAAGACCTCCAAGGTCCCTTCCAGCTCTGTTCTGTTCTATTCTATTCTATTCTATTCTATTCTATTCTATTCTATTCTATTCTATTCTATTCTATTCTATTCTATATTCTATTCTATTCTATTCCTATTTCTATTCTATTTCTATTCTATTCCATATTTTCTATTCTATTCATTCCATTCCATTCCCATTCCATTCTACTCTACTCTACTCTACCCTACCTTACTTTAATTCTCTTCTTTCCTCTCCTCTCCTCTCCTCTTTTCTTTTCTTTTCTTTTCTTTTCTTCTCTTCTTTCCTCTCCTCTCCTCTTCTCTTCCATAATTGTTAAGGGAATCTTTGCAGTTGTCAAATTAGTCACACAGTTGTTAAGTAAATCCATTTTCCCCCTTGACTTTTCTTGTCTGAAGGTCCCAAAAGGTCCCAAAAGGTCCCAAAAGGTCCCTGACCTGGGGACATTGTGACTGTCATAAATATGAGCAGTTGCCAAGCGGCCGAATTTTGATCACGTGACCATGGGGATGGATTCACTTCCCAACCACAGGGGAAAAAAAAAAGTTTGTAAATTCAGGCCTGCCTCCCTTAACAACCCAACTGCGGCCATTGGTTAAGGAGTCCCTGTAAATTCAATGCAGCCCCAGAAATGGAATTTCTGCTCTGCAGACGTGGCGCTTGCTTTGCCCCCCAAGCTCTGAGCCTCTTTCAAACTCTCCCAAGAATTACTCTGCGATAAATACCCGGAGGGGAAAGAGAAGCCACTTAAGATGCTCAGTTTTTCCAGCTGTTCTCCAAGGGAGGGCAATGAATTTGCTGCAACCGGATCTCCATGGGGAAGTGAAATGCCACACCTCGTTTTATCACTCGGAGAACAGTCAGACCATCTGCTGCTTTCTCAAATCCTCTTTTCTTTCCTCTAGGGCCTCCTTGTTCTCATTCCGCTCCGTGCTGAGGATCAGAGAACGATCAGCGGAAGCATAAGATCCTTTTGGAACCTCAGGAGACCACGTCCAAGTTGAGGCATAAACAAAAATGTTATGAATTGTGGCGGAGCCGACCGACAGTATAACACAGAACAGCGTGAGTCTGCTGATTGCACCGCCCCCAGTTTTAATCTAGGACAGGGGTCTTCGAACTTGGCCCTTTTATGCCTTGTGGACTTCAACTCCCAGAATTCCACATGTGCCTGGCTGAGGAATTCTGGGAGTTGAAGTCCACAAGTCATAAAAGGACCAAGTTTGAAGACCCCTGATCTAGGAAAAGGCACTTGAAGAGAACTCCAAAGCCACCACTTCACATGTCCACCATGGAGGAGGAGGAGGAGGAGGAGGAGGAGGAGGAGGAGGAGGAGGAGGAGGAAGAAGAAGAAGAAGAAGAAGAAGAAGAAGAAGAAGAAGAAGAAGAAGAAGAAGAAGAAGAAGAAGAAGAAGTAGTAGTAGTAGTAGTAGTAGTAGTAGTAGTGGTGGAGGAGGAGAAGGGGAAGGGGAAGAGGAGGAGGAGGGGGAGAGGAGCAGGAGAAGGGGAAGGGGGAAAGGAGGAGAAGGAGGAGAAGGAAAAGGGGAAGGGGAAGGGGAAGAAAAGGAGAAGACGAACCACCCACTGACCTGTAATGAGTTCTCGTACTTCCATATCACTCGTCTTGCGCAACAACCTGATCAAAGCCGGTATCCCATCACAGTTCTTGATGGCCACTTTGTTCTCATTGTCCTTCCCATAGGATATGTTCCGGAGGGCCCCACATGCTTTGCGGTGGACCTCAGGCTTAGGATGGTCCAGAAGACCCACCAGGATGGGAATGCCCTTGAGATGCCTCACGTCCTTCTTGATCTTATCATTCTCGTAGCAGAGGTGCTGGAGGTAGGCTGCGGCGTTCGATTTCACGGGATCGATGGGGTGGCTGAGCATGGCGATGACTTCGGGCAGATCCGGGTCGCGCCACCGGGGGTCTTTGCGGATGCTGTCAATGGAGGGGGAGCGCTTGCCCAGGCGGTCGATGCTGGCCATGCTGCCCCTTTCGGGCTGCGCCAAAGGCGCCGCGTAGCTGCCGTGCAAGTACGGGATCCGCTCAACGATTTCGCTCTCGATGGGATCCTCGTAACTCCTGTCGAGAAAGCAACCACAGTAGTGGATGAGTTGTTTATTTTAACGAAAGTCTCGGGTTTAATGAAAAGAAGGACAAGGGGGGACATGTTAGCAGTCTTCCAGTATCTCAGAGGCTGCCACAAGGAAGAGGGAGTCAAGCTATTCTCCAAAGCACCTGAAGGCAGGACAAGGAGCAACAGATGGAAACTAACCAAGGAGAGAAGCAACCTAGAACTAAGGAGAAATTTCCTGACAGTGAGAACAATCAACCAGTGGAACAACCTGCCTTTAGAAGTCGTGGTTGCTCCAACCCTGGAAGTTTATAAGAAGAGATTGGACAACCATTTGTCTGGAATGGTATAGGACAGGGGTAGGCAACCTTACAGAAAGTGCTTGTAGGTCGAGGACTAGCTAAGTGGGAGCAGTCATAGGATCACCTGGGGCAGCAGGAGTGAGTGGATGGTGGAGGCTGCTTGGAGCATGTCTTGACCATGTTGTGTCCTGACCATGATCCTTACCAACCTGGCTTATAGATGCCCAGCTAGATCATTGCCAGAGCCACCAGCTTGCTCACGAACAGCGAAAAGCCTGTCCGATATAGTTATCCAGGATGGGAGGTTGTCCCATCCATGTGTTTATTATTTGAGGTGGTCACGGAATTCCAACGTTGGACAGCTCCCAGTTTCACAGCTGGCGGCAAGACGCCCCTTGCAGTAGGCTTTATGGTTTATGCAAAGCCAGGATTAAATGAACCACGGCTTAATAATGCAAGAATCCCAGCGCCCGTCGTTGGCACATTTTCCGGCCAAGACAAAACCACAGCCACCTGCCAAATTTGTGTATTTCTGTGTCTTGGCTTCAGTGCGTTGCCACAAAACCCCCACCGCAGAGAGATTAGTTCTCTTTCTTTCCAAATGACTTTGTGCCCTGAATGAACCTGGATTATATTAGCAGAGCCTACAGTAAAATGTAAAAAGGTGGTCGCTTCCAAGTCCATCACCCTACAAAGGAACCGGTTGGGTCACAATAATAAGTTTGGATTTGGTTTTTTTTAACATCCTGAAATAAACTAAGCAGGAAGTTTTGATGAATAGGAAAGTTAAAACATAAATAAATGAAGAAAGCAAGGAGGAAGGAAGGAAGGAAGAAGGAGTCAGAGGAAGCTTTCATTGTCATCCTTATTGCAATATGTATAATTCATTAGTTTCCCGGGCTGCAATTTACAAGGTCTCAACAGCCATTATGTCTGCTTTTATGCAGGAGAGCGGTTTCCATTCTTCAGCAGAAAAGAAGATAATAACGTTAACATTCCTACTAATATTTTTCCTTGTAAGAAGCGAAAGAGCTTTCCTTGAATATTAAAGAATGCCCAGATAGAGCTACATCGAGCTTCTCTCCATAATTCGGAGTGAGATGTGTATGCTTTAAATCTGGTTTGGAATCCGACTCAAAAAACCTGACTACTCAGCAAGTTTAACTGTGCAAAACCCCTAGAGAGGCACGGAGCATCTGCTTCAATCCCCAGCTGAGCCTCCCAGCCACCGTTTTCCCTTCTCATCTTCTACCTTCCTTCTCTGCTCCGGGGATGGGGATGGCAGGAAGAAGAAGTGGATTTGTTCCAGTGAATGGTTCACAATCAGATAAAGAGGAGTCAGAGGAGAAAGAAAGAAAGAAAGAAAGAAAGAAAGAAAGAAAGAAAGAAAGAAAGAAAGAAAGAAAGGGGAGGAGAAAGAGAAAGAAAGAGAGAAAGGAAGGAAGGACAGAAGGAAGGAAGGAAGGAAGGGGGAGGGAGATGGGAGGAGAAAGAAAGAGAAAGAGAAAGGAAGAAAGAAGGAAGAAAGAGAGAGAGGAGAAGAGAAAGAGAGAAAGAAAGGAAGGAAGGAAGGAAGGAAGGGGGAGAGGGGAGGAGAAAGAAAAAGAGAAAGAAAGAGGAAGGAAGGAGAGAGAGAGAGAGGGAAGGAGAAAAAAGAGAAAGAGAAAGAAAGAAAGGAAGGAAGGAAGGAAGGAAGGAAGGAAGGAAGGAAGGAAGGAAGGGAAGGAAGGAAGGGGGAGAGAGAGAGAGAGAGAGAGAGAGAGAGAGAGGAAGAGATAATCTTAAGGCTTCTTTGACTTGTCAACTGAAAGCAAGCAACTCTTTGGCACCTCTGCCTCCTCCACCTTTCTCACCTGTGCACAGGTGAAGAAATCAAGGGATCCTCACACTCATGGACCGATCAGATTCAGTGTTCCACGGCACATACCAGCACTTTATTTTTGATCTTCCAGAGACAGCTTGGGGGAATGCATCACCCCAACAAGAGCAGCCAAAGAGTGACAGGAGAAGACTCTCCTCTTGGAAGGAGAAACGATGCTGGCAAGCAGGGCCATCCTTCATGGCCCTGCTATTAAATTATTTCCAAAGCGTCTTTCTTCAGGCTTGGCTCCTACCCACTCAAGTCTCTGTCCCAGAGTCCATCGTTGCAAAACAAGCAGGAATACCTGAGCTCTTACAGCCCCTGACCTTCAAGGGAAGGATGCTCTGAACTCCGAACCTTCCGGCTATGGATAAGAGGGAAGATCTTTCCTGCAGTTTTAAAACATGGTGGAGGCCATTGTGGAAATGCATTTATCGAGACAAGGGGTGGCGTAAGCATAGCTCTTGTCTTCTGTGGCCTACACTACTGCTTGCTGAGATTAGTGTCGTTGTTGGGTTTATCTATGCTTTCGTTCTCTCCCATTTAAAGAGCCCAGAGTCACTTTGTTGTTATAAACCACCTAAAGTCGCTTTGGTGAGATGGCTGGTGTAGATAGATAGATAGATAGATAGGTAGGTAGGTAGGTAGGTAGGTAGGTAGGTAGGTAGGTAGATAGATAGGCAGGCAGGCAGGCAGGCGAGAGAGAGATGGATAGAGCAGTTAAGTAGGAATGGATGGATGGATGGATGGATAGGTGGACAGTCAGATAGATAGATGATAGATAGAAGATAGATAGATAGATAGATAGATAGATAGATAGATAGATAGATAGGCAGGCAGGCAGGCAGACAGACGAGAGAGAGATGGATAGAGCAGTTAAGTAGGAATGGATGGATGGATGGATAGGTGGACAGTCAGATAGATAGATAGATGATTGATAGATGATAGATAGATAGATAGATAGACAGACGAGAGAGAGATGGATAGAGCAGTTAAGTAGGGATGGAAAGGTGGACAGTCAGATAGAGATAGATAGATAGATAGATAGATAGATAGATAGATAGATAGATAGATAGATGATGGATGTATGGATGAGAGAAGAGATGGATAGAGCAGATAAGTAAGGATGGATGGATAGATGGACAGATGGGCAGACAGACAGACAGACAGATGAGAGAGAGATGGATAGAGTAGTTAAGTAGGGATGGATGAATGGAAAGGTGGACAGTCAGATAGATAGATGATACCAACAGAGAGAGAGAGAGAGAGAGAGAGAGAGAGAGAGAGAGAGAGAGAGAGAGAGAGAGAGAGAGAGAGACTGCTGAAGTTTGACATGGACACATAGATCACTGACCTTCACTGTAAAATGAGCAGACCTTCTAAAGGTATCAAGAAATGCCAATTTCTGGCACATTTGGAGAAAATAGCTGTTCCAGGCCTCCTGGAAAATGCCACTTTGCTTCACTGAGTTTACAGAATAAATCACCGTGAGTTGTGACACTACACCGGGTGCCCTTGTATGATGGATGAATCACGGCGCCTTTCTCAAAAGGAATCGTATATTACTTACGTATGTATTTAAACATGATATGCATAAATTCGCAGCCCAGAATGGAATTTCAAAGAATGTACAAAAGGGTTCCAAAGAAAGCAATCCTCAAATGCAGACTAGGCCATTATCCTCACGTTCAACGGCGTGATATTACAGAAATAAAAACGATCTACATTCAGCTAAACAACAGGTAAACATGCAATTGATCAAACTTAGCCACTTTGGCATGGCAAACTCGCGAGGGTTATAAATAAGGCAGGCCCTGAATTCTGCTTTTATGAAGGTAAGTTTTACTTTCTAAAAATACCCCTTAAAGGGATATTAAGCTGATTTCTTTTTCAATCCATTTTAAAATCCAGTTTTGGTCACCACGATGTAAAAAAGGTGTTGAGACTCTAACAAGAGTGCAGATAAGAGGAACAAAGATGATCAGGGGGCTGGAGGCTAAAACGTATAAGGAACGGTTGCTGGAATTGGGTATGTCTAGTTTAATGAAGAGAAGGACAAGGGGGAACATGATAGCAGTCTTCCAGTATCTCAGGGGTTGCCCCAAAGAAGAGGGAGTCAAGCTATTCTCCAAAGCGCCTGAAGGCAGGACAAGAAGCAACAGATGGACACTGTCCAAAGAGAAGCAATCTAGAACTAAGGAGAAATTTCCTGACAGTGAGAACAATTAACCAGTGGAACAACCTGCCTCCAGAAGCGGTGAATGCTCCAACACTGGAAGTTTTTAAGAAGAGAGTGGACGGCCATTTGTCTGAAATGGTATAGGGTTTCCTGCCTGAGCAGGGGGTTGGACTAGATGACCTCCAAGCTCACTTCCAACTTTATTATTATTATGGATTATCGCACGGTCAGCCAGATGTTCAGACTGGATTTGGCATTTTTGTCTACCTATCGAGTCCTTATCCAGGACCTGGGATAGGCAGATGTGGATGTTTGATGGTATTACAGATATTGTCGCAGGATGGAAGCAGTTCCTAGTAAGGCCGCCTTTTGCAATTGACTAATGGCGAATTTGTCAATGCCAATGGTGATCAAGTGGTGCAGACAGTTGGTCATTTGCCTTCTTTTAGAGAGTCGTTGAAGCTACCTGGAGGCTTATCTGTGTCCTCAGGGTCACCTGAGTGGTGCAAATGGGTGTGGAGCCTTCTTGGAGCTGTTGAAAGAATTGTGTTGTAGACTGAAGTGGCCTCAAGGGCTCTCTCTAAAAGAATGCAAATGACCAGCTGTCTGCAAGGAATGCAAATCCTTCCATTCCCCACCATCCAGTCAGAGCTGAAGAAGCTTCGTGGATGAGAAGCGAAACGTCTTCAAAGAAAAACAAGAAAGTCCAGTTGCCTCGTGAAAAAAAAAAGCACTTTTGGGACAGGTCCATCCAATCTTCTTACCCTTGGAACCAAGAAGAAAAATAAATTATTCCCACCTAACAGACGCCCCTTTTTATTTCTTTAAATTTAGGAACATTGGCTCCTAGCTTAGCCCCCTCCAGACTTTTGTCTCGTCTACCATGACTTAGACACAGTTCTTCAGTAGTCGACCCCAAAGTTCTTTCCCTCTTTGCTTATGATTTACCACCAAACTCTAATCCTTCCAGTGATCATAGTCATATTTCACGCATCACGGTTAATTCATTCTAATGCTTCCTTATCCCACTGTCCAAGGCAGAGGCTGAGTTTACATATCACATTAAGCCACTTGATGCTTTGGCTTAGCACGCCAAAGTCTAGAAACAGCTTAAGACTTTGCATGTTGTGTGTGGCCTCAGCCAACTTTAATCGTTCAACCACGGCTTAGCAGGATATGTGAAGGCAAGCAAAGCAGGGAAGTAGTTTCATCCATGGCAGACAGCATTATCAAAGGGAATCAACCAAGAGAGACCATTATGGATCTGCCAGGTTCAAAGGCAGTACACCACTCAATGCCAGTTGCAGGGGAACAGCTGCAGATGAGATTTAATGCTTCCACCACACGCTGTGGGCCGTCCAAAGCCATCTGCTCCGTCTTTACGACAAGTAGAAGATTATGGCCTTTTTCTCTCAACACATAATTAAAACAGGATTTGCTTCGAGAAGACCGAGTGACACATGCCAACTTGAATAGCCCAAGGAAGCTTCAACGAACGGCTGAAGGGCGTGGACAATCACTGGCTACTGATCAAGATGGATGTATATTTCACATCCAGGATCAGACGCAGCAAGGGTATGGCTTGGGGACTTCAATGAAAACTACCTCCTAGGTGATCCAGTTTTGATGGCCACGATATAAAAAAGATGTTGAGACTCTAGAAAGAGTGCAGAGAAGAGCAACAAAAATGATTAGGGGACTGGAGGCTAAAACATATAAGGAACGGTTGCTGGAATTGGGTCTGTCTAGTTTAATGAAGAGAAGGACCAAGGGGGACATGATAACTGTGTTCTAATATCTCAGGGGTTGCCACAAAGAAGAGGGAGTCAAGCTATTCTCCAAAGCACCTGAAGGCAGGACAAGAAGCAAGGGATGGAAACTCATCAAGGAGAGAAGCAACCTGGAACTAAGGAGAAATTTTCTAACAGTGAGAACAATTAACCAGTGGAACTGCTTGCCTCCAGAAGTTGTGGGAGCTCCATCTCTGGAGGTTTCCAAGAAGAGACTGGACAGCCATTTGTCTGAAATGGTATAGGTTTCCCACCTGAGCAGGGGGTTATACTAGATGACCTCCAAGGTCCCTTTCTCCTCCTCCTTCTCCTTCTCCTCCTCCTCCTCCTAACTCTTTTATTCTGTTATCTTCTGGTGTAGGTTTTTTCGATGCTTCGGGTTTTCCATTCCAGATATGGAACGTTTTCTTGAATCTCTGCTCAGATGCAGCTCTGCCTTTCTTTGGGCAATTATCACGGGACCAAACTTGGTTTGGGCATATAAATTTCCAGGCAGGCAGACAGAAATCTCCTTTCGTGCACTCATTTATATTTCCAGGAACTTTCTGAACCGTTTCCTTCCTCTCCCCACCTCCTGATCTATATTCAAATGTGAGCTTGTTCGGAAACTGGGTCAACAGTGAGAACAAAGAGGAAAGCAGAGAGAGAGGAAGGGAGCATGGTGGAAGGAACTGGCTACCTGGTTGGTTAGAGACTGGTGGAAAACAGCAACTGCAATTAGGACAAGAAACACAGCTATAACCAGTTCATTACTGATCAGAAAAGGATTACTCTGTGATGGATAAGCAGGGGAAACGAGATGCCCTGGGCAAAATCCAGCTCATTAAGATATCAGGAATGGGAATCCTTGAGTTGCAAAGGGTCCCTTAGGATACAGGTATAGTTCCTCAACTTACAACCACGACTGAGCCCAAAATTTCTGTTGCTAAGTGAGACATTTGTTCAATGAGTTCTGTCCAATTTTAACGGCTTTTTTGGCCACACTTGTTAAGTGCATCATTGTAATTGTTTAAGTTAGCAACCTGGTCTTAAGTGAACCGGCTTCCCCCGTTGACTTTGCTCGCCAGAAAGAGGCAAAAGGGGAATCCCAGGAGATGCTGCAACCGTCATAAATACGAGTCAGTGGCCAAGCGTCTGAATTTCGATCACGTGACCGCAAGGATGCTGCGATGGTCGCTAAGTGTGGAAAACGGTCGTAAGTCACTTGTCAAGGTAATGATTTAGAAGCTAACCCACTGATGTAATGTAATATAAGAGGTAATGATGGGAATGAAACAGCAGGGTCTGTGTCTCTTTAAGAGCTTTGTATAAAAAGGGAAGGCTCTGCAGATGCGTTCTCTCTCTCTTCTGTTTTCCTGCTGTAACTGCTGTGTGTTGGATCCTGTATTAGCATGCTCTGACATCCCTTTTTTCAGTGCCGTTGCAACTTTGAATGGTCACTAAACGAATCATTGTTAAGTCAATGCACTCTCTCATGAAAATCGACTTTCAACCTTCCTCTGCCAGCTGGATTTGTTTATCTATGGGCCAAGTTTCATTTATCGGCAGAATTATTAACCTTTCAAGACTTATTGAAAATCAATCCCTTCGCTCATTTTTAAATGGAAGGAAGGCTGCTGGACTCACTCTTCCTCCGTTCAGCCTCGGCAGAAAGCAGAAAAGGGGGAGAAGAGAAAAAGCGACAGTAAATCAGCCAAACGTGTCACTAAGTGGAGAAACGGATGTCTGGGTGATTGTAGCAAAAGCGAGGGATATCTTGACAGTGGATGGTCTCGGCTAATGGATATTGTCAGAAGTTAGCAGAAACGGGCAGTATATCACGCAAACAAGATCCCATGTGGGTAGCTGAGGAGAATAAGGAGTTGATCAAGTTGGCTCCTCCAGCTTTTGAGGTCTACGGGACAAAATCTGAGCTTCAGTCGTCAAACCAGCCCAATGCAAAGACAAGAGAAGACTGAGAATCAATTAATGGATGGATGGATGGTCGGTCCTATTTTAAGTCCTTCATCTCTTTGTTCTTTGGGACTAAAATGGAACGACTTGCCTCCAGAAGTTGTGAACACTCCAACACTAGAGGTTTTTAAGAAGAGATTAGACAACCATTTGTCTGAAATGGTATAGGGTTTCCTGCCTGAGTAGGACTAGAAGACATCCAAGGTCCCTTCCAACTATTCTATTCTATTCTATTCTATTCTATTCTATTCTATTCTATTCTATTCTATTCTATTCTATTCTATTCTATTCCATTCCATTCCTATTTCTAATTCCATTTCTATTTCCGTTTCTATTCTATTTTGTTCTGTTCTGTTCTATTCCATTCTATTCCTATTTCCATTTCCATTTCTTATTCTATTCTATTCTATTCTATTCTATTCTATTCTATTCTATTCTATTCTATTCTATTCTATTCTAATTAAACGTCTCCAGCAAAACAACCAAACTCAGAGACCACCAAGAACCCCACAGACGACCTCCTCCTCCTCCTCCTCCTCCTCCTCCTCCTCCTCCTCCTCCTCCTCCTCCTCCTCCTCCTCCTCCAACCTCCCTCCCTTCTAGCCCTGGTGATGTTACCTCACCACTAAAACAACCAAACCCAAAGAGCCTCCTCCACCCCCCTTCCCCCTTTCCACAAACCCCACTCCCTTCTAAAGTGCTGATGTTCCCTAGCTGGGTCATGAAATATCTGCAGCAAAACAGCCCAGCTCAGAGAGAACCCCACAGTTCAAAGATTCTCTCCTATTGCGATCTGCTTCTGTGGACTGTAGCCAACCTTGAGCAAAGGAGCTTAATGGCAGGTGAGTGAGACAGATGGCACGTTACCAACCTTCCATGATTAAATTCTGGGCCTTGGATATAAAAACCTGGCTAGTTGGATTAATCTACTGGGATACCCCTACTGCAGCATTATTATACTTCCTTAATAATAACTTATCAAGTTTACTGAGCAGGGGGTTGGACTAGAAGACCTCCAAAGTCCTTCCAACTCTGTTATTTTGTATTGCCATCCCAAACCCTCGCAACTTTTTCAAAGCAAGGAGGAACCAAGAACCCAGATAAAGAGGAACGTTCCTGAGAAGGTGCCATAAATAAGGCTAATACTGTGGTGAGGTCTTCTCCACTACCAGCCCTCAAGCGCCCCCGCAGGTCCAAATCGAGCAGACTCTCCACTGCTCCTGCAGGACAAGAGTCCTGCAACGAGCTGCCTACCTCCCCCCATCTAACCCTGCATTTACCTTCCCTTGTGGGGTCTCCCTCTCTCGGGGAGCCCAGCCGACGTCCTCCGATTCACCGTCGAGTACTCTGGATCGAGTTCATAACCTTCGTCGTCAATTCCGAGGCTGCGGTTATCGTCCTCCAGCCCGTAGGGCTCAGGTTGGAACCGTTCCGGCTGGGAGCGGTTCAAGTCCGCATTACTGCCCGTTGGCACCTGCGGTTGGGCCAGCGGTCCATAGTTATCCCTCCTGCTTGGCAAAGTGAAGCTCCCATCCTCGGGCCGGTAATTGTTCCCAGGTGCGTAGGCGTAATGCGGGCGGTAATTGACACTCCGGGACAAGCTTCCGTAATTGTCTGGCAGGTCACCGTAACCATTGTGGCTGACGAAGGAACGATACTGGCCGTCGTGACCCTCGGGATAGGAATCGTTGTAGCTGTTGTAAGAGCGGTTCAAAGTGGACGAGGCCTGAGGGGTGATGTATCGCTCGCCGTTCTTGACTTGCCTTCTGTCGATGGAGTCGGTGTAACTACCCATAGGGGATGACCCGTCCATCGCAGGGAGGCCATCGGGACCAAGGGGAACTTGGCGCACCGTTCTAGTCGTGACAGTCTTGACCATTTTGGTTACCTGCGAGGCAGAGAGAGAGGAACATGGACGTTATTTATTTCCAGAACTCTGGTGGGCTGCAGTGGAAATTATTTTACCCCCCCCACACACACACACTTCTGTACCAATGCCTTCCAACCCAAGGAGTAAGAGGATGAGCCATTGGCCATCGGTTGGTATCCATCACAAGGAGGTTGTGACAAAGAGCTACGCCTATCTCAACCAGCATCCTCTTCATCCCCCCCAGTCAATCAGATCATAGGTGTTTAGTAGTAGTCATGATGTCATAGGTGACATCATCATGGAAATGACATAATTCATGCCACCTGTGTTGGGATGTCACTTGTCCCACCATCGTGGACATCCATGGATCAGGAATAGAATAGAATAGAATAGAATAGAATAGAATAGAATAGAATAGAATAGAATAGAGTAGAGTAGAGTAGAGTAGAGTAGAGTAGAGTAGAGTAGAGTAGAGTAGAGAATAGGGAATAGAATATAATATAATATAATATAATATAATATAATAGAATAGAATAGAATAGAATAGAATAGAATAGAATGGTATAGGGTTTCCTGCCTGAGCAGGGGGTTGGACTAGATAACCTCCAAGGTCCCTTCCAACTACTACTACTACTTATTATTTTTGTTGTTGCTGCTGTTGTTGTTGTGAACCATGATAGAGCCAATCAGGTGTTAACGTAGACTGAATCCAGAGTCAGCTCTGTTCTGAAGGCTCTTCTTTTCATTCTGGAGTTGTCACAGACCGAAGATCCTTTGACCTTACTAGGAAAGTTCACGAAACACAACTTTCCTTTACAGAAGAGAAGCTACAGATTATCTTGCTCCAAAGCTATGCACAAAAAGTCCTCCTCTTCATGATCTTCCACCCCTATAAACATGCCACTTGGCTTAAGATCCATCCGGGCGTTTGCTCAACAAAGGGGGTGGAATTGACACTAGCCACCCTTTAATAACACAAACACATGTTGTCAAAAGAACAGGGTAAACACAGCATGTTCCATGAACGTCTGACACCCGTGGGTGTTTGGTATGCCTGGGTTAACAACACCCCACAAAGTTTCGAACAGCCAAAGCTTGACGGGCAATATTTATAACTTCCAATGGGCAGCATGCATTTGAAAATAAGCAAATCAGAAAAAAAAAATCTGTTTGTGCCCATTTTTCACCCTGCCTTTATTCTTCTTCTCAACCAGAGATTGGCTTAGATTTACGCAGAAACAAAACATCTCACCCTCCCACCAGAGCTGGACAGTAATTCCCACACAGCAGTAACAACAAATACATTTTTTTGTTGGTGAGACATTAAAAAATAAAATCTGCTCAAAAGGAGAAGAACGAAGCCATTTAAGCTAATTCAAAGGAGAAATCGGTAGATCAATAAGAACAGGAAGAAGACAATGATCTTAAAAAAGTGGGACGGAATGCTTAAAATAAAGTTTCAAGACACTTTGGCTGATCAATATGTGGTTCCAGAAAGTTCCTCTACACTTGAAGCCGATATCCATCAGACATCTGTAACAATGGGAAATCTGCATTCAGCATGCACCATGTTTTAGAAATTATGAAAGAGGTTGAAGGCAGGAAAATGAAGATATTTTGACCTGCAATAACTGATTAAAAATGGAGAGACCAACACCAGATTAGCTAAAATGGGTCTAGTCTCTAGTGGTTAAGTTTTGTCTACGGAGCCAGTTTGGTCTAGTAGTGATTAAGGCACCAAGCTAGAAAGCAGGAGAATGTGAGTTGTAGTCCCACCTTAGACATGAAAGCCAGCTGGGTAACTCTGGGCCAATCATCAGGAGACTGTGAGTTCTAGTCCCACTTTAGACATGAAAGCCAGCTGGGTAACTCTGGGCCAATCACCAGGAGATTGTGAGTTCTAGTCCCGCCTTAGACATGAAAGCCAGCTGAGTAACTCTGGGCCAATCACCAGGAGACTGTGAGTTCTAGTCCTGCCTTAGGCATGAAAGCTAGCTGAGTGACCTTGAGCCAATCACCAGGAGAACTACGTGTAGTAGGTCACTTGTGTTTCCAACTTTACTTTCTTTTAAGAGCTAAGGGACCTCCTGAAACAATTTTCAGTCTGACAATTCCTAAGGTGAAAGAGAGCAAAGACAACTGAGTTAGTCTTTCCGACAACCTTAAAAGTCTCCTCAACTTGGCTGAGACAACAATTCTCAGCCGATATTGCCCTGTCCAGGGTCCTGACCTCGGCCCGCTTCATCCAACATAACCCTTCATTGATGGAAGCTGTCAAAAATACCCTTTATCAGACTCGTGTCATAAAACACCAAGTGGGGAAGGCGGAAGCACTGAAGGATAAAAGCATCTTGACATTTCCAAAGGCTTATTTTTTTTTGGGACAGCTCGGCTGTAAAATTATTAGGCCAAAGAGAGACAAGCCATTATCTCATTAGCAGAAGGTTGTAAAAAACGGGTGTCCTCTGGAGGCTGATGAAATGGGAAGCTCAGGTAACCCTCCCCCGACGGCCGCTTTAATTAAAAAAGTCTTTTGCTTTTCAAAAACGGCTGGAGGAAGCCAAGATAATTTCCATGAGGTCCTGGTACTCTGTGTTTTCTTGCAGATGTTTCATTACCCAACAAGCTTACATCATCAGATTGGAAGGGGGAGGAGGAGGAAGAAGAGGGAGGGAGGGGAGGGGGATTCTGGGGGCCCTCTCTCGGTTGTTTTTTTGCAGATGTTTCATTAGCCAACTATGTTATATCATCAATGCTAGAAGGGGCTGGGGTTTGCAGATTGGAGGAGGAGGACGACAACTGTGGGGTCCTTAATGCTCTCTGAGCTCGGTTGTTTTCTTGTAGATGTTTCATTACCCAACTATGTTACATCATCAATGCTAGAAGGGACTGGGGTTTGCAGAAAGGAGGAGGAGGAGGAGGAGGAGGAGGTTCTTAATGCTCTCTGAGATCTGTTGCTTTCTTGCAGATGTTCCATTACCCAACTAGGCAACATCATCAATGCTCTATCACTCCCTGTCACACTGTCTTGTTTTCCCGGACTGAGCACATAGGATGACTCTACAGGTAATCCTCGATTTACAACCGTTCATTTAACGACCATCCAAAGTTACAACGGCACTGGAAAAAAATGACCTATGACTATTTTTCACACTTACGACCCTTGTAAGCATCCCCACGGTCATGCGATTCGGATGCTTGAAAACCGGTCCATATTTATGACGGCTGCAGTGTCCTGGGGGATCGCGCGAGCCCCTTTTGTGGAGGACAATCACCACTTGCAAAACAACTGTCGCCTTTCTGAGAAAGACAGGAACTTCGTTGGAGCAAAAGTTGGGCCGTGATACGAAGCCAAGGGACAGAGACTAGAAGAGGTACAAAGAGACTTTTTAAAAAAAATTATGCTCAGAAATCCTGGAGGTTTCAAACACATTCACGGGACACGAGCTGGCTTTAATCTGCCGCAGTGCTCATCTGCTGGGAAACTTAAACAACCTGCACATCCCAAGCAAGGTCACCTTTGTGGGTTTAAGATATTAGCCTGTTTGCCTCCTAATAGCTACCGCAAAAATGAAGGAGGGATGGCTCTAAATTAGGGTTGAAAGCTACCTGGGTAGAGTTACAGATGTAAAAACAGCATTCAATAAATTGCACATGCAACTCCTGGGTACCAGCTATGACAAAACAGGCATACCTTCAATTCTCCCATTAAAGCCAAACATGGGTGACTTACAGGGAACTGGCAAATTCCCGGTGTAAGGAATGTCGACAAACCTTGAGAGGATTGGTTTATCTTGAATTCCTTTATTTATTGTAGGCTGGCTAGAGTCCCTCTTTAAGGGACCTGGGCAATTCAGAAATGGGAAGGAAAAAGAAAGAAAGAAAAGAAAGAAGGATGAAAGGAAGGAAGAAAGGAAGGACAAGATGGAAGGGAAGGAAGGAAGGGAAGAAAGAAAGAAAAAAGAAGAAAAGAGAGAAAGGAAGGAAGGAAGAAAGAAAAAAGAGGAAAAGAGAGAGAAAGGAAGGAAGAAAGGAAAGAGAAAGAGAGAGAGAAAAAGAAAAAGAAAGAAAAAAAGAAAGAAAGAGGAAAAGATAAATCAGGAAGTCCAGTTGCCTTGTGACTAAAGCCCCTTTGGGACATTCCAGAAAAAGAGTTGTGACTGTCTCTTCCATTGTATCAAAGGAAGGCTGGGCACCTACTACTAGCTTGATTATTAGATTAACTCGCTTTCTGAGTTCGCAAAGCCAACCGCTAACCAAATGGACCACCTACCCCAGGACCTCCAACTCTCTAACTCCCTAAGTCAACTCTACTTGTATGGTTGAGTGGAAGCAGGAGTCAAAAATTTGCACGCAAGCAATGTATTTAGTGGGAACTATGGTCTCTCCTTAAATAGGATGCTTGCTCTCATCAAACAAGGCTTCCCTGTCATTTTATTGGGGAAAGATAACAGCACTGTATCCATTGCAGTTTTGATAATTGTGACTGTAAACATGCTTCTTATCAATTGCACAGCTATTCTGGGCATTGCCTATCATCCATGTGCCAGTCTGGTTTTATCTAACAGATAGCACACAAAAGAGGTGTCTGCTATTCATCTGAAGCACAAGGCTTAGTAACGTCTTCTCCTTAGCGCTCTCTCTCTCTCTCTCTCTCTCTCTCTCTCTCTCTCTCTCTCTCTCTCTCTCTCTCCCTCCCTCCCTCTCTCTCTCTCTCATTATTACATTATAAAACACAAATAATAGCCACGTTCTGTGCTATTTACACAACAGGAACTGGAAGCAATTAGCACCATCATGATGAGAGGACACTCAAAATAGAAAATGTATATCAGTGTTAATATGTATGATTCAGAGATATAAATGGACAGAGAGTGGCTGAAATTGTATAGATAAAGCTGAATATATAACACTGGGTAAAGCACCTGAAATGATTTTGTAATAGGAAAAGAAATAAAAGAGAGCAAATCCTTGAGCTTAATCTTAAAAAGTCTCCACCGCATTGTTGTTTGTGAACACTAAAGGAGAAATACAAGAAAAGAGAAATAAAAGCTGCCCGGGTATTAAAGTATTAAGTCTCTCGCTTTGTCATTCTTTGCGTTCACAATGATTTGCTGTTCTGGATTTATCTTTTCATTTAGCTCAAGATCTAGCCTGATCAAACGATCGGGAGCAGACTTTCCATGGCTAAAGTGCAGTGGTTGTTCAATAGGTTGCATCCAGTTTCAAAACCGATTTTGCCACCATCGTTAAATCAATCCTTGTAGTTGTTAAACGAATCGTATCTTCATTAACTCTGGCTTCCCAACATTGACTTTGCCATCTGGGAAGGTCACAGATGGCGATTCCTTGGACCCGGGATGCTTCAACCCTTGTAAATACGTGCCCCATTGCCAAGCACCTGGGTTTTAATCACGTGACCATGGGGGAAGCTGGAATGACTGGGAAAATGGTCACAAGTCAATTTTTTTCAGACTGTCGACTTTCACCAACTTTCGTAGAACTGGAAAAATTTCATTTCTCTAACTAACCCATTCAAAAACAACACCTTCCTTCCATCCCATTTCTGATGTTAAGATGAAAACACAGAGGCACACAGCTGCCAAATATTCACTCTAACTTTCCAGTTCCTCCAAGACCAATCTCTATTTGCTGGAATTGCTGGAATTGGGGATGTCTAGTTTAATGAAGAGAAGGACGAGGAGGGACATGATAGCAGTGTTCCAGTATCTCAGGGGCTGCCCCAAAGAAAAGGGAGTCAAGCTATTTTCCAAAGCGCCTGAAGGCAGGACAAAAAGCAACGGGTGGAAACTAAGCAAGGAGAGAAGCAACCTGAAACTAAGGAGAAACTTCCTGACAGTGAGAACAATTAACCAGTGGAACAACCTGCCTCCAGAAGCGGTGAATGCTCCAACACTGGAAGTTTTTAAGAAGAGACTGGACAGCCATTTGTCTGAAATGGTATAGGGTTTCCTGCCTGAGCAGGGGCTTGGACTAGATGACCTCCAAGGTTCCTTCCAATATAATATTATTATATTATTTTGGTCTTGTCCAACCTCAGCGATGCTTCATGAATGCAAGTATGAGAACTTTTCCAGACAGAGATTCAAAATACACACACACACACACACACACACACACACACACACACGGGGGGGGGAGAGAAAGAGATAGAGAGGGAGGGGAGGGAGGGAGAGAGAGAGAGACAGAGAGAGAGAGGGAGGGAGGGAGGGAGGGAGAAGAATTTGTCTCATCAGAATCTCCAAATGGGGGAATGGCTTTCTCTTTTTGGTCTTCAATCCAGAGGTTCGTTTAATCTTGGATGGAATATGTAGTTATCACAGCAGGCTGTCATCCTGGGTCTGTCATCTGCAGAGGTCTCTAATCCCTTATGAAAGACTTCAAAGCTGGGAGCTGTCAACAGACCTTCTGACAAAGAATCCAACAGGGTGAAACTACGTCACTGCACAAAACACGGCGATTTTGTTAAGGCAAGTGCCATGTTTTTCTTTCGAAGGCGCCTTCTTCTTCGGCTTGGCGAGCCAGGTCCTTAAAAATTTGGGGGGGGGGGGAAACCCACAAGGGCACAGATTGTCTCCCTGTAGGTGCTCCTCGATTTATAACCATTTGTTTAGTGACGGTTCAAAGTTACAACAGTACTGAGAAAGTGACTAAGGACCTGTCATCACACAACCGTTGCAGCATCCTCATGGTCACATGAGTGAGTGAAAGAATGACGGGCCCAAGATCACCCAGATGGCTTTCTGGGCTAAAGTGGGACTAGAACTCACCGTCTTCTGGCGAGTGGCGTAAAGTCACCCAGCCGGCTTTCCTGCCTACGGCGGGACTAGAATTCAGCCCAAAGTCATCTAGCCAGGTGGGACTAGAACTCACCATCTCCTGGCGATTGGCCCAAGTCATCCAGCTGGCTTTCAGGCTTAAGGAGGGACTAGAAGTCACCGTCTCCTGGTGACTGGCCCAAAGTCACCCAGTTGGTTTTCATGCCTAAGGAGGAACTAGAACTCACCGTCTCCTGGTGATTGGCCCTAAGTCACCCAGTTGGCTTTCATGGCTAAACTAAAGCTCACCTGGTGACTGACCTAAAGCCATCCACTTGGTTTTCATGCCTAAGGCATAACTAGAACTCACCATCTCCTGGTGATCAGCCCAAAATCACCCAACTAGCTCTCATCGCTAAGATGGACTAGAACTCTCTCGCTTTCTAGCCTGGTGCCTTAACCTCTAGTCCAGGAGTGTCAAACTTGCTGCGTCACGGGATGTGTCGCGACATATGGTGACTTTTTCCCCATTGCCGGAGCTGGGGTGGGCGCGGCTTTTGCGTGATGCAGTTTGACATCCCTGCTCTAGACCAAGCTAGCTCACTAAACCAAACTGGCCCTCCAGATGTTGGGAGGAGAACCTATTCCCAAGAGATGGGCTGCTAGTAAGTGGGCTTGTTCCCAGGTCCTCAACCTCCTCATTCTGAGAGGTTTGATGCAAAACATCCCCGTCAACCTCAACACCTCAAGCATTTACTCGAGTGTCCCCATTTTGTCCTCTCTGTCGTCCTGTTGTAGAGCCTGCAGACCTTTCTCCCCACCTCATGAAGGAATAAGACCTCCTCTGCATCTTCTCCTCTGTGTCTTCTTCCCCCTCCATCCTTCCACTCCACTCCCAGGGGTCTGCCACCCCACCTCTTCCTCACTTTATTTGCTTCGTGGCCCCAACGCAAAATAAACACGTTCAAAAATGCGTCAACAGCGTCTAAAATAAACTTCCGTTGGAGAACATCTGCTCCACAGCCAGACAGTGTTTATCCAGCAACCTTTTCCCCCCTCCTTTTCTGATTTATTCCTTCACCTGTTTACCACGGTCTCCCACCAGCTTCTGGAGAGACTGGCGCTTTGATCACGCTGAGAAAATGCTTCCGTTCTCCACTAAACATTCAGGTAATTTATTTGCGGCTTTTAGTGATTTTGTTCGCAATCTTCCCCCCCCCCCAAAATCAGAAGTAGCAATTTAGACTAATTTAAACTTCAAGGCCAGACACCAGGAGAAGGGAACCAGCCTATGGCAGTGATGGCGAACCTTTTAGAGACCTAGTACCCAAACTGCAACCCAAAGCCCACTTATTTATCGCCGGGTGCCAGGTGGGCGTGGTCCAGTGGGTGGGCATGGCTGTGGTGGTCATGGCAGATTGGGTGGGTGTGGCCAAAGAGGGCATGATCACCTTGATGTTGTTCGTGGGGGCCTGTGGGGGCCAGGCAGGGTTGGGGGAGATCCAGGGGGTCTCTGGCAGGTGGACCAGTGGGCAGGAGGCTCATCCTGCAAGGTGAGGCAAGGCAAGGCGAGGCAGGGTGGGGGTGCCATTGTCTCAGGGCAAGGTGAGGCAGGGGCCAAGGCAGCTGCTGCCTGACACCATTGGCCCCTGCACACAGAGGCCCGCGAGGTCATGGGTGCTGGGATGCATCCGACCATGTGGGACCTCGGTGAGTTAGCGGGTGGCTGGTTGAAGAGGGACGGTTGCCAACTGTGGGGCATGGCTCGCATGCCCACAGAGAGGGCTCTAAGTGCTGCCTCTGGCACGCATGCCATAGGTTCGCCACCACTGGCCTATGGGGTTGATTTCTGCCCAGTTGCTGAAAACAAGCCAAAGAAAAACATGGACGTTGAACTTCAACCTTAAATTTCACTTCAGTGTGAAAGAATAATAAAAGGGATGGAAAATATCAAAGCTTGAGTGAAGAGAACGTCCTGACTGCCAGTCACGAGACAAAACCTCAACTAATTTGCATGCTGGCCCCACTCACAAACCCTCACCCCTCCTTCAAATTCTAGGAGGAACCATTATTGCTAGACAGGTCGTCTTCTTCAACTTATAACTATTTGTTTAATGATCATTTGAAGGTGCAATGGCACTGAAAAAAAACGACTGAAAAATGGCCGCCTTTTGCAATTGACTGATGGCGAATTTGTCAATGCCAATCAAGGTGTCCAAGTGGTGCTGCAGTTGTTTTGGGATTGCACCCAAGGCGCCTATTACTATTGGTACTACATCAGGGGTGTCAAACTCAATTACATTGAGGGCCGCCTCAGCATTGCGGTTGCCCTCAGGGGGCCGGGTGGATGTGGCCAGGGTGGGTGTGGCCTACTGGGTGGGTGTGGATGGAGTGGTGTGGCCTACTAGGTGGACATGGCCAGCTCTACATCGTTCGCGTCAAGGGTGCCTGTGGGGGCTTGGGCAGGAGTGGGACAGATCTGAGGGTCTCTGGCAGAAGGGGGTGGGACCAGGGTAAGGGCCAAGGCATGGTCCACTGCAGGAGCCTCACTGTTCCTCAGGCCATGGGGGTGGGAGGGGGGCTTATGGAGCTGAATGGTTTCAGCATAGATGGCCACCACAAAATTGAACATTGGCTCCCGGCTGGCCTGGGCCAGGGCCAAGGCAGTGGGGGCCATTCCCTCACTGTTTCCAGGATGGCTTTGTGGGCCACATGAAACCATTTCGCGGGCCGCATCCGGCCCCCGAGCCTTGTGTTTGACATGTCTGTACTACATCATCATCATCATCGTTGTTGTTGTTGTTGCTTTGTTGTCTGGATACTTTCTGAATACATCGTATATACAAACAGTATTCACAGAGTAGACTGCACCATGTCCTCCTTACTAAAGGTTAATTCTGTGGGGTGCTTGGTGCCCTCTGAGGTTGATTGTGAGCAGCAAGACCCCACATTTCAACCCTGAAGCTACAAACATTCTCTTCCAGAGGTTATTTCAGAAGTTGAGTTAAATCTGTTGTAGACCATGGTTGCCCGCTGGAAGTCACTCTGAGCCTCAATTCTGACAAGGTTGCAACCCTCCCTTCCTACCTTCGTCTCCGTCCTCCTGGTGGTCCCGTCTTCTGAAGTCACAATAGAAACATGAGATGTGGGGGTGCCAGGATCTTCTTCGACGGTCACGGTCTCCTCCACCATCTCTTGAGGCTCTTGCATCATGGCTATGGAAGTCTGGTTGCTGGGACTTTGCTCCTGGAGAAGAAAGAAGAGATGACCTTAAAAATGTTGCCCCAAAAAGGAGGAGGACAACTCTATGGTAAAATTTAAGAAGGTACCAACCCTTGCCCAAGTCACACCCCAAAATATATAGGTCTGGAGCTTCCAAGACCTCATTTTTGGCTCCGTGTTTGCACGTTCCTTAACAGCTGCTGAGGAAAGATCATTGTTGAAGACCCCTAGACCAGGGGTGTCCACACCTTGGCAACGTTTAAGACTTGTGGACTTCAACTGGGGAATTCTGGAAGTTGAAGTCCACAACTCTTAAAAGTTGCCAAGGGTGGACACCCCTGGACTAGTCCATCCAGATGTTTGTTTGCTCAATCCAGAGATGGCTTTTGGTCTTTAAGACAGCCACTTAGCATTTGGAGGGGGATCTTCCCATCCCTTAGTTATCATCAAATCCTGGTTTATTGGGAAAAACTGGTTTATCCTATGAAGATTGTACGAAGACAAGGTTTACGGATTTTAGTCAGAATATCTCTGTGTGCTTTGAAGATCTTTAGCAAGTCCTCCTACATTCATTTTTCTCCTTGAAGGAGGAGGAGAAGACAACCTAAAACCCCTTAGAAGCAGACCCGCACTTTCCCTTTCACACTAAACAAACACACAGTTCTGAAAAAGAGCAATACAGCATAAGGTGGCTACCGTGGTTGTTTTCCTACCCTCTCCTGTTTACATACCCTGAAACTGTTTTGGCCCAATTCTGCCATTTTTTTTTAAAAAAGGCAACCTTGCCCCCAAAACTCGTGAGTTTACTCTCATTTCCATGCATATTTTTTTAACGCACTTACAACATTTTGCAAAGATTATTGTTATTACGGCCTGTCGCACAGTCAGGCAAATGTTCACACTGGATTTGGAGTTTTTGCCCGCCTGTCGAGTCTTTCCCCAAGACCTGGTATAGACAGACAGGGATATTTGATGTCGGGGCAGGATGCCAGCCACTCAAGAGGAAAGCTGCCTTCTGCAATTGACTGAGGGGGAAGTTGTCAATGACAGGTCGTCCTTGACTTACAACCATTCATTTAATGACCATTCAAAGTCACAACAGCCCTGAAAAAAGGGAGTTATGACAGATTTTCACTTAGGAACATTGCAGCTTCCTCACACCTGCATAATCAAAATTCAGCCACTTCAGCAAGCGACTCATATTTATGATGGCTGCAGTGTCCAGAGGGGCCATGGGATTCCCTTTTGTGACCTTCTGACCAGCAAAATCAACGGGGAAGCCAGATCCACTTAACAATGGTGTTCCTAGCTTAGCAACTGCACTGCACTTAATAATGGTCTTGCTTAGCGACATAAATCTGGGGCTCAATTGTGGCCGTTAAGTCAAGGATTCCTTGTACACAAATGTATCAGATGGTGTAATATCGGATTTAGTTTGAAGAAGCTTACATGTACCACGGAATTACTAAGGGACCCGGTCAACACGTTGTCTGTTAAGCGCTTGTTTGTAAAAAATAGAAAATTAATAAAATATTGATAAAAAAAGAAGAAAAACCAACCAAATATTTGGCGTTCGTTTGGCGAAATGTGCTCCTTTCTTCCCGCTTCGGTAAATTTCCTTAATGTTGACATTTTTTTTTAAAAAAAAACCCCACCTAATCTACGCATTTGTGTGTGTGTGTGTATGAATTTTCCATTAATGCTCACACTTTTGAGGTTAAACTGACCGAGGGGGCCCACCTTGTCGTTCTAATGGATGCCCTCAACAAGGGCAGTAAATGGCCTTGTTTTCAAGGGACCATTTACTGCTTCTTCACAAAAAATGAGTCTTGTCATTTTTTAAAAGCCATTTCCACGCTGCTTCCCCTTCTCAAGTCAAGCCGTGACGTCCATAGATATGACACCTCTGAAGAACAAATACGGGACTCTAAATCTATGGAGTTACTTAGCAGCATTACTAATAGTTGAAGGACTCTGTCAGTACAGGAAGGGCTGTCACAGGGAAGAAGGTGCTAATTTATTCTCCATCCCACCGGAAGGAAGACAAGAAGCAACGTGTGGGAAGCTCCTCAGAAGCTGATCTGACCTGGAAATAAGGAGGATATTTGGTGACAAGGAGAAGGATAAGTCAATGGAATGGCTTCCTTCCATTGCTTCTGGTCTTGCCCTCAGGTGGCTTTGGAAGAAGAGGGGGTCAATCTCTTCTCCAAAGCCCCTGAAGGAAGGCAGGACAAGAAGCCATGGATGGAAACTAATCAAGGAGAGAAGCAACCTGGAACTAAGGAGAAATTTCATGACGGTGAGAACAATCAACCAGTGGAAGAACTTGCCTCCAGAAGTTGTGAATGTTCCAACACTGGAGGTTTTTAAGAAGAGACTGGACAGCCATTTGTCTGAAATAATATAGGGTCTCCTGCTTGAGCTGGGGGTTGAACTAGAAGATCTCCAAGGTCCCTTCCAACTCTGCTATTCTGTTATTCCAGAAGTTGTGGGGTGCTCCATCACCGGAGGTCTTCAAGAGAAGATTGGACCACCATTTATCCAGGAGGGTATGAGGACTCCTGACATAGGCAGGGGGTTGGACTAGGAGACCTCCAAGGCCCCTTCCAGCCCTAGCACTCTATGATTTGCATCGCTCTTGAACCAGTCTCCACTTTTCATCGTTCTTCTTCACACTTCACAAGCCTTGAGATGGGAGGAAAGAGCATCCCTCTTAAATGCCTGCCCTCGCAACATTCCATCTACTGAATCACGGCAAGGAGGCTGCTTGTGTTCCTGCCCTGGCAGAAATGCAGAGATTCAATGGGGGGGGGGGAGTTCAGTGATTCAAAGTCAGCCTTCAAAGCAATTCGAAACACCTCGCTCAATTGGCTTCGAAAGAACCGGATACAATTCAGGGATATGATGGGCTGCCTTTTTCCAAGGATTTGAACTGGGCTTATTCCAATTTTTAAGACTGATTCCTTCCTTCCTCCCTCCCTCCCTCCCTTCTTCCCTCCCATCCATCTTTCCTTCCTTCACGCCCTTCCATCCATTCATCCATCCATCAACTCCTTTCTTCTTTCTCCGTCCCTCCCTCCCATCCATCCATCCATCCAACCTTTCTTCCTTCTCTCCCTTCTTTCCATCCATCCATCCATCCATCCATTTATCCATTTCCTTCCTCCCTCCCTCCTTCCCATCCATCATTTCCTTCCTTCCTTCCTTCCTTTCTTCCTTCCTTCCTTCCTCCCCTATCTCCCTCCCTCTCACTGTCCTTCCTTCCTTCCTTCCTTCCTTCCTTCCTTCCTTCCTTCCTTCCTTCCTTCCTTCCTTCTTTCCTTCCTTCCTTCCTTCCTTCCTTCCTTCCTTCCCATCTTCCTCTCTCTCATCTTCCTTCCTTCCTGGCTGATAATCTCCAGCACTGAATTCTGACCAGTAATTTAGAAATGGTTGATTTATCTCATAGGAGTCCAACTTTTGCAATAAAAGTTAACTGGAAAACCCAATTATGTATCCTCCCTCCCTCTCCTTATCCCCAAAGCCACAGGAGTTATTAATTTCACCACAGTCATGGCGCTCGTGATGATGTTGACATATATGAGATTCGTGCAAACTCACTCTCTCTATTTTGATCAGTGTGGGAAGACCCACCTGGATTGTTGATCTAAATAGAACAACAAGATATATAGAGTTTAAAAACGGTCTCTCTGGATATTCTTGTTTTAGAGAACTCCTGTAATTGTTAAGAGGGAGGGGAATTTGCTTAAAAAAAAAAATCTTTTATTTTGAAGGCGTAGATAAACAGTTATAGACTTTGAAACTTGTGTTCTTTGATGAACGCAACTTATTGGAGTTTATTTTAATCACGCTGTCCATGGGGAGGTTGCAATGGTCGTTAAGTGCGAAAAATGGTCGTAGGTCACTTTTTTCAGTGCTTTGAGAGGTCACTAAATGGACTACCTGTATATGGAGAACCTTCACTAATGCCTGGAAGTTAAAGATCAAAGATCCAGTCAGGAATCAGGAATATACCTCAACTCTGTTGTATATATTTTTAGTTAGGATTCTCCGAGTTTGATTGTAGGTCAGCTCCTATCATAATCTTTGCAAATATTTATGAACTCTTACAATGCAAGGTAAAACATTGGCCCCAAAAATCTGATTCCTTCTTCTGGACTGGAGGCTAAAATGTACACGGAACGGTTGATGGAATTGGGTCTGTCTAGTTTAATGAAGAGAAGGATGAGGGGGGACATGATAGCAGTGTCCAATATCTCAGGGGCTGCCCCAAAGAAGAGGGAGTCAAGCTATTCTCCAAAGCGCCTGAAGGCAGGACAAGAAGCAACGGATGGAAACTCATCAAGGAGAGAAGCAACCTAGAACTAAGAAGAAACTTCCTGACAGTTAGAACAATTAACCAGTGGAACAACCTGCCTCCAGAAGCCATGAATGCTCCAACACTGGATGTTTTTAAGAAGAGACTGGACAGCCATTTGTCTGAAATGGTATGGGTTTCCTGCCTGAGCTAGGCGTTGGACTGGATGACCTCCAAGGTCCCTTCCAACTTCATTATTAGTATTGTTGTTGTTGTTGTTATTTGGTATTGATCTCCCAAAGCCGGGAGAATTCCAAGGAAAAAAATTAGGTCCAACTGACTCTCCCCAAGAATGAGTCAAGCAAGGGATTTTATTTTCAGTTTGGAGAGCCTTGGTCTTCCAAACTATTTGCCTACTGGAAGATAACACCTCTCTAAAAAAAAAAATCTCCCAGGATTGTCATTTCCAAGACCAATTTTGTTTTTGTTTCGTTTTTCTTTTAAAAAAGAAGGCTCTATGGTTCATTTGAAACTTACTTTATGTATGGATAGCTTCCACATTTCCAAGATTTGCTTTGCCCGCAGGCAGGGAAGGATGCAAAGGGAGGGGGAGTTATTTGTGTTCAAAATATATTTTCAAAGAGTTGCAAAAAAAAAAAAATGTAGAAAAGAGTAAAAAAAAAAAACACCCAACACTTATTTTTCCACCTAGTACAGTATTCTTCTCAGGCTTAATGACACCAAGACAGAATTTATTGCTTGAGAAATTTGAGCCAAGAGGAGACAAGGTGAAAAGTCAGGCGATGGAACACCGGTTTGAAAGACATTACTCCTTCTAAGAATGTTATTGATTGATTGATGATTGATTGATTACCTGCCATCCAGTGCATGTTGACTTTGAACAACTACACAGGTTTTCCCCAGGATAATCTGCCCCAACCTGGTCCTTCAGCTCTTCCAAAAAGGTCCCCTTTGCTAAGTCCATCCACCTTGCTGATGATTGTCCTTTTCTTTCAGAGTTATGACTATTAATGATAATCTAATATAAATGCTTCGGAAGGAGAAGGATTGGCCAAGGTTAACCATGATTTTCATGGTTGGCTAGAGGTTTAAAACTGAATGCCCCCAACCCTTATATCCTTGCATTTTTATTTTCACACAGAGGAAACACTGAGAGGAAGAGATGTTCAAATTTAGAAGGAAGGTAGGAAGAAAGAGAAAGAAAGAAAGAAAGAAAGAAAGAAAGAAAGAAAGAAAGAAAGAAAGAAAGAGAAAGAAAGAAAGATATTCTGAGGAAGGGAGGAAGGAAGGAATATGGAAATATCCTGAGGGAGGAAGGAAAGAAAGAATACAGAAAAATTCTGAGGGAGGAAGGGAGGGAGGAAGGAAGGAAGGAAGGAAGGAAGGAAGGAAGGAAGGAAGGAAGGAAGACAGAAATATCCTGAGGAAGAGAGGGAGGGAGGGAGGGAGGAAGGAAGAAAGGAAAGATATGGAAATATTCTGAGGGGCAGAGGGAAGGAGGGAGGGAGAAAGAGAAAGAAAGAAGGAGAAAGAAAGATATTCTGAAGGAGGGAGGGAGGGTGGGAGGAAGGAAAGAAGGAAGGAAGGAAATATTCTGAGGGAGGGAGGGACCTCTGTAGCACGTTCCCTCTGCCCATCAGCAGAGGGATAATGCCTCTTATCGCTCTGCCCCATGATCAGAAATGGCCGCCGGTCCCGTCAACAAGTGCAATGTGTCTTGGAGAAGCTGCAGAATCTCACCTCTCTGAAGAATTTAGGAGGCTGGAGGGTTTTTGCCCTTCCACCATTGCATTGCGGTGAGAAGCACCTGTAAAGCAGCTCTTCCACAAACAGCACGCTGTAAAGGTAGTCCCTTGACTTACAAACAGTTCCTTTAGTGACCGTTCAAAGTTACAATGGCACTGAAAAAAGCCACTCATGACCGTTTTTCACAGTTAACAACCTTTATGACATGACCATGCAATCAAAAATTCAGTGGCGTGAGGGAGGGAGGGAGGGAGGGAGGGAGGGAGGGAGGGAGGAAGGAAGGAAGGAAGGAAGGAAGGAAGGAAGGAAGGAAGGAAGGAAGGAAGGAAGGAAGGAAGGGAAAGAAGGAAGACTATTATTTGGAAACCTTAAAAGCCACATTCTGACCCTCAAAAAAAAATAATAATCAAAAAACTACCACGGAGAACCCCATACCCCTACCAGCAGGGTAAGACACTGTATATAAATAAACAGCCGGTCCCACACTCCCTCACACTGATGATGCTACCTAGTTGGGTCATGAGATATCTGCAAGGAAACCACCAAGCTCCGAGAGCACCAAAGACCCCACAGTTCCAGCCTGAGCTGTATATATTCTCTACTCTTAAAAGATGAGTCTGCATTTCCAAATGTGAATTTAGTAGAATCCTTCGTCAAGATACAGAACTGACTAAACGGGAAAAAAAACCAAGCCATTCTGTGTTTTGTAGATAACCCGCAAATCTTTTAGGGTTTTTTTTAGCCAAAAACATACCGTAAAAATAATAACTATCTGCCCAAATTCACACTTCACCAAAGGCTGCGGCGCAGTTCTAAGTAGATTTAATATCTCCACATACTTATTTAAATGCGTGTTGAAATAACTTTCATAAAGCCAGATTAAGGTGCCTAGAAATGAAACGTACCCAAAGAGATGGGAGCTTGAGATATTATATTTGCTTGCTCTTATTCGCTTCCACCAGGAGGTATTTAATGACATGCAAAGTTGAACATGGAGATTACATTTATTTATTTGCATATCGCTCGATTTCCGTTATCTGGACCAGCATTCTCCGATCAAAGGACGAAAATATCAATTTAAGCCTGGGTAAAAAACGCACTTGCGCCAAAGAATGTTGCAGAAAGAACGGACCGAAGAAAACCAACACAATGTTTTAGCAAAGCAGATAGTAGCCCAGTTGTTGCTAAGTGGTGGATCAGCCTGGGCAAAGCCCCTGGAAGCCATTGATCAATTGATCCTGTGGAAGTCCTCCATCGTTTATTAATGAGAACTGCCAATATGGAAAAGGAAAGGATTAAGTGTTATTTTTTTTCTTCCAATGCTGTCTGCTACCCTAGATTTTCCTGAAGAAACCACTTCTGTTGTGATTGCACAGATACAGCTGGTCCTCCACTTAACAACAGTTTGTTTAGGGACTGTTCAAAAGAAGAAAGGAAGAAAGAAGGAAGGAAACGAAGAAAGAAAGGGAGTGAGAAAGGAAAGAAAGGTAAGGTAAGGTAAGGAGGGAGGGAGGGAGGGAAGGAAGGAAGGAAGAGGAAAGGAAAAAGGAAGGAAGGAAATGAAGGAAGAAAGGGAGTGAGAAAGGAAAGGAAGATAAGGTAAGGTAAAATAAAGTAAGGAGGGAGGGAAGGAAGGAAAGGAAGGAAGAAAGAAGGAAGGAAGGAGGAAGGAAATGAAGGAAGAAAGGGAGTGAGAAAGGAAAGGAAGGTAAGGTAAGGTAAGGTGGGAAGGAGGGAGGGAGGGAGGGAGGGAGGGAAGGAAGGAAGGAAGGAAGGAAGGAAGGAAGGAAGGAAGGAAGGAAGGAAGGAAGGAAGGAAGGAAAAATGAATGAATCAAAACCAAAAGCACCCAGTGAGTTTCCAGAATAGAAGGTTGAGTAAACTAGGTTTTGCTGCTCATTGTCTACCATCCAAACCACAATGAGTTGCAAAACCTAGTTTCTATCCAATCTTCTGTTCCCTCACTTGAAGAACTGCCTTGTTTAGCAACTGAAGCTCCAGGCCCAACTCTGGTCATAAGTTGAGGACTACCTACACTACTCAACCGTCTGCAGGAGGCCCTTCTCATAACCCCTCCAATCTCTGCCTAGTAGGGCATGAAGGAAACGCTAAAGGACAATTGCTCCATTTGGATAAGGTGAAAAACAGGAACCTCCCCAAATGTCATTGCCAGTTTCCTTCGGGACAGGAGTATTTTTTTATGACCAGCAGACAAATCAGCATCCAACCTGGCTTCTCCTAATCTGTGAATCCTGCAGCACCTTTCATAATTTACAGGCAAACATCCTTCCTGCTCTTTGCAACTCCACAATAGCTTGTTAGCTACTGCCCTCTGTGTAAGCATTTTAAGCACCCGCGTCTGTTGGCTGGATGTAAATCAGTTTCGCTGGGTCTACAAACATTTCGGTAGCCATCATAGGTAGCTAATGGCTTTTGAAGCTCGGAGCCTGAAGGCTGGGAAGGATAAGAGAGGAACAGGCTGCAAATGCAAATGCAGCTAACTAAAAATAGGGCGACTGGCTCTTGTAAATTCTGCACGCCGACTTGCAAGGAGGTGGATAAATCTCTGCCGCTTACATCTCTCATCCTGCCCGTAAGAGATAAATCAGGTTTAAGAAAAAAGGGTATGGCTGATTCTTTTCATCACTGGGCTTTCTAAAAACCATGTAAGAAAAGAAAAAAAACGGCATAGAAAATATCCTAAATAAACAAACAATGGAATGGAATATGGAATAGAATGGAAGGAAACAGAACGGAACGGAATGGAACAGAATATAGGGAAATAACAATAGCAATAGCACTTAGACTTATATACACTGTGTCATAGTTCCCTACAGCCCTCTCTAAGCGGTTTACAGAGTCAGCATCTTGCCCCCAACAATCTGGGTCCTCATTTTATTGACCTTGGAAGGATGGAAGGATGAGTCCACCTTGAGCTGGTCAGGATCGAACTCCTGGCAGTGGGCAGTCAGTTACCCTACAGTACTGCATTTTAACCACTGCATCCCCATAGGAGTAGAATAGAATAGAATAGAATAGAATAGAATAGAATAGAATAGAATAGAATAGAATAGAATAGAATAGAATAGGATGGGATGGGATGGGATGGGATGGGATGGGATGGGATGGGATGGGATAGGATAGAATAGAATAGAGTAGAATAGAATAGAATAGAATAGAATAGAATAGAATAGAATAGAATAGAATAGAATAGAATATATAGGATAGGATAGGATAGGATAGGATAGGATAGGATAGGATAGGATAGGATAGAAATGGCACTTAGACTTATATACCACCTCACAGTGCTTTACAGCCCACTCTAAGCAGTTTATACAGTTAGCAAATTGCCCCCAACAATCTGGGTCCTCATTTTACCAACCTCGTGAGGATGGAAGGCTGAGTCAACCTTGAGCCGGTCAGGATCGAACTGCCAAACTGCTGACAGTCGGCAGAATTAGCCTGCAATACTGCATTCTAACAGTACAGAACATAACAGAATACGATACGAACAGAACAGAATATGGAACAGAATGGAACAGAAAAGAATGAAATGGAAAGGAAAGGAACAGAACGGAACAGACCGGAACAGAATTTAGCGTGTAGAGAACAGAACAGAACAGAACATGAACAGAACAGAATAACTTGTCTTTATGAGAAGGATCTCCTTCCTTTCGTAAGATGATTACATCTACGCCTAACACCCCTGGATATGCAGGGGTGTCAGAAATAAGTAACTGGGCTTTTAAAACTGTCTACCGTGATTGGGGAATTATATGCCAATGAATATATGCAGCAGGCCATTTTTGCTCTGGGCCTTGTCGGCGTTGAAAAGGTCCAAACCACGCTTCGGAAATGTGCAAAACCAAGTCGCTTCTGGCTTTGCAATGGAAGTCCAAAATCTCCAATGAAGAGGTAGAAGCCAGAAGTCAAGCAAGGAATCATTCTATCTCTCTGGACAAAGTCCTTGAACTAAAAGGAAGCTTTTCGTAGCTGTCTCTTCTCTAGAAATGCCAATGATGGGGGGGAGGGAGGGGAAGAGAGGTCATGGCATTCCAGGTCTCTTAAAAATGACAGAAATTATGGGGACTTCCATAACAGGGCAGCTTTTGAAGCCTGACGCCGAGCTGCCAATTTTAGATTCAGCAGCTTCCCTTCTGAAACGTGTACAGCCTGGAGGGTCAACTGAGCAAAGATCTGGAATGCTACGAAGGTCACCCTTGAAAGAGCTGAACCTTCACCTGGCGTGTAAGTCAGGTCTGCAGTTGGTCAGGCCTTCTCATTTCCATCCCTTTGGCTATATATTTTAATGACAGCTCCCCAAGAGCTGGAAATTCTTCCCTTGCTTAAAGAAGCAGGCTGCATACCAAGATTTGCTGCTGTATTCCCAGTTAGAACAACACGCTGTTTAAAAAAAAGCAAGCTGTTCCTGGCCACGGTCCGATCATCCCTGGGGTGGATCTAGGGGTGACATGACAGCAGTGTTCCAATATTTGAGGGGCTGCCACAAAGAAGAGGAGGTCAAATTATTCTCCAAAACACCTGAAGGCGGGTCAAGAAACAAGGGATGGAAACTAATCAAGGAAGGAAGCAACCTGGAGTTAAGGAGAAACTTCAGGGCAATGAGAACAATTGATCAGTGGAAGAACTTGCCTCCAGATGTTGTGGGTGCTCCAACCCTGGATGTTTTTAAGAAGAGGTTGGACAACCATATGTCTGGAATGGTATAGGGTCTCCTGCCTGAACAGGACTAGAAGACCCCTAAGGTCCCTTCCAAATCTGTTATTCTGTATTCAGTGGAATGGCTTGCCTTCAGAAGCTGTGGGTGCTTCTGGAGGCTTTTAAGAAGGGGCTGGGCAACCATTTATCCAAAACGGTAGAGAGGGTCTCCTGCTTCAGCAGGGGGTTGGATTCAAAGACTTCCAAGGTCCCTTCCGACTCTTCTATGGTTCTGTTAAAGAACCTGTACCTAATTTTGACCCTGAAGAGTTGAAAACATGAAACCCACATTTGTCCTTTCGAGCCGAACGTTACCTTAAATAAGGCAGGGGATCAATAAAGAGGCTCAATTGACATAAACAAGACTTCCAAGTATTGGACGGTCTCCAAGAAGCATAACTATGAGTCTTAACCTTACAACCAGTGGTGGGATTCAAACAGGTGAACAGCCGGTTCTCTGTGTGGATGCCGCTTCCGGAAGTCCGTTCTGGGCCTGGGCAACAAAAAATGAGCTACCGGTTCTGCCGAAGTGGTGAGAACTGGCTGAATCCCACCACTGCTTATAACCACTCATTTAGTGACTGTTAGAACAGGGATGTCAAACTGCCGGCCCGTGGGCTGGTTGCATCATACGGAGGCCATGACGTAGTGAGTTTGACACCCGTGTGTTAGAAGTCACAACCGCACTAAAAAAAGTGACTTGACTGTTTTTTTGTTTGTTTTTAACATTAACTACCATTGCAGCATCCCCATGGTCACCTGATCAAAATTTGGACGGTTGATGTTTAGGACGGTTGCAATGTTCTAGGGCAGGGGTAGGCAACCTTGGCTCTTTTATGACTCGTGGACTTCAACTCCCAGAATTCCTGAGCTAGCATGGCTGAGCTTGGAAACCTCTCTCTTTTCCCTCAGCATGGCTGGCTCAGGAATTCTGGGAGTTGAAGTCCACGAGTCATAAAAGAGTCAAGGTTGCCTACCCGTTCTAGGGTCACATGATGCGAAGTCAATGAGGAAGTCAGATTCACTGAATAACTGTGTCACTAACTTCGCAACTGCAGTGAGTCACTTAACAACGGGGGCAAGACAGGTCATAAAATGGGGGCAAAACTCACGGAACACCTGTCTCCCTTAACAATGGAAATTTGGGATTCCATTGTGGTCCTGAGTTGAGGATAAGTTGTAAATTCCAGAAACCGACACAGCAATTTTGGTGTCTGGTCCCACCTGGGTGAACTTTGGCTATAGAAATAAATTTCTATATGCTGAACCCTCGTGAGAGAAAGCCTACCAAATTAGGGGATTAAAGAAGAATGAGGAAGGAACAGGGTAAGGAGATATTCATGGGAAAATGTCCACAAAGCTAAGGAAACCCTTTGCAAATTGTTTACGAGAGCTTGTAAAACTACCCAAGGTGCAAAGATAATAGGCAGGCTGTTTTGCGGCTTCTTCTCCATTACAACAGAATAGACCGGCTAGCAATCTGGAGACAATAAACTTAAGTCTTTCACAGAGAGCATAATTAATCTTTGGACTCTTTGTTAATTCAGTTTAAACTTAAGGAGAGATTAAAGCAAAGCCACTGGTGGTTAAAATGATTAGCATATGCTTCAGAAGAGTAAGAGACAGCTCACTTGGGAAGACCAGCAGATGAGAAATGAGGAGGTGAGAAGACCACTATCTTCACGCTCAAGTTTATGACCGTCTGGTTGACTAGCATGGAGAAAGACTGAACCAAGGAGACCTTCGGATTGATTCAAAGCAAGAAGTTACTTCTGAGTTGTCACATCTACCTTCTTACACATTAGCCTCAAAAACCCTTCCCATACAATGGAAGCTCCACAGGAGATCCTTTGAAGGACCTCATCCCCACGTCACTTTTTGCCCATTTAATGAACTGGATAGGAAACCCAGGGGTCTTCAAAGTTGGCCCTTTTATGACTTGGGGACTTCAACTCCCAGAATTGAAGTCCACAAGTCTTAAAGTTGCCAAGGTTGAGGACCCCTGCCATATAGTATAAGGTTGTAAAATGGGGGAAAACTCACTTAACAACATAAATTTGGGGCTCCATTGTAGTCATACGTTGAGGGTTACCTGTACTGGAATTAAAAGCCAACAATTCTTAAGACTTGGAGGGAAAAGAAGAACTTTAAAAAAAAAAAAGAATTATCCTATCAGAGATACTCCATACCAGAGATTCTTTAAGTGGGCTGTTTGCTGCAGAGGATCAGTTTGAAGAGCTCCCAAAAATAAATGCAGATATTAGGTAATGTGCTTGTAATTGGCTCCCCCACTGAGAGAAATGCAGTAAGAGGTGCCTCAATCAGAATGATGGAAATTCAAAACTGACTCCAAGTCGAACTCTTCTCTCACAATTTTGATTTACCATTGGTCTAACCACACTTGTTCTGTTCAATCGGCTTTCACACTTAAAGTGGAATTAGAACTCACCGTCTCCTGGTGATTGGTCCAAAGTCACCCAGTTGGCTTTCATGACTAAGGCGGAACTAGAACTCACCGTCTCCTGGTGACTGGTCCAAAGTCACCCAGTTGGCTTTCATGACTAAGGCGGAACTAGAACTCACCGTCTCCTGGTAATTGATCCAAAGTCACCCAGTTGGCTTTCATGACTAAGGCGGAACTAGAACTCACTGTCTCCTGGTGACTGGTCCAAAGTCACCCAGTTGGCTTTCATGACTAAGGCGGAACTAGAACTCACAGTCTCCTGGTGACTGGTCCAAAGTCACCCAGTTGGCTTTCATGACTAAGGCGGAACTAGAACTCACAGTCTCCTGGTGATTGGTCCAAAGTCACCCATTGGCTTTCATGACTAAGGCGGAACTAGAACTCACCGTCTCCTGGTGATTGGTCCAAAGTCACCCAGTTGGCTTTCATGACTAAGGCAGAACTAGAACTCACCGTCTCCTGGTGATTGGTCCAAAGTCACCCACTTGGCTTTCATGACTAAGGCGGAACTAGAACTCACAGTCTCCTGGTGACTGGTCCAAAGTCACCCAGTTGGCTTTCATGACTAAGGCGGAACTAGAACTCACAGTCTCCTGGTGATTGGCCCAAAGTCACCCAGTTGGCTTTCATGGCTGAGGCTGAACTAGAACTCACTGTCTCCTGATGATTGGTCCGAAGTCACCCAGCTGGCTTTCATGACTAAAGCAGAACTAGAACTCATTGTCTCCTGGTGATTAGCCCAAAGTTATCCAACTGGCTTTTATACCTAAGGTGGGACTACAACTCATGGCCTCTGGGTTTCTAGCCTGGGGTCTTGACCACTAGACCAAACTGGCTCTGATACACATGCAGTTCATCCCTTGCTAATCCATTGAGGAAAACCCATTCACCAATTGATGCCATGTAGACCATACCGAAGCATATTGTACATTTGCTGGGAGATCTAACCAAATCTCTACAGTGGTGCTACATCTCAGTGGACAATAGAAAAAGGACTCTTGGATAGGATGTTTGCTAGAAGACTAATCAACCTTCAAGGTCCCTTCTACGCCTATGATTTTCTATGGTTCTCTAAGCTGTGTGGCATTCTGGTGACTGGAATATTAGGGCTTTGTTTATAGCTTTAGGAGCAGTTGAGCAATCTGTCTCCAAAAGACAACACGATCACTGTCAAAATTTCACAATGCCGGCTCAAGGAAAGGAAGAGGTTGAAAGGGGAAAGGGTCAACGTTGGGTGAACAACTGTTGTGTATCCAGACTCCTGCTGTAACTAAGAAGCATGCAATTTCGCCAAGGCAGGAATCCCAAAAATGCAAATCAAGGGCTTGGTTCCAACATCTCAACTAAGGAAGGAAAAATTCTCCAGAATCCCTGAACTGATAATCCTAGACTTGTTTCAATCTGGAAATCCAATTGCCGAAAAAAGGTGCCAGGTGGAATTTAGTAGACATACAATATTGACATTCATAACTCTGGTTTCAAAATCTAGTCTACCTCGAAAGGTTTGATACTTCCTATATTCTAGCAATGGTAAGTGGAGAATCATGGCTGAAGACCATCAATCCCCACCCATTGGGTTTATTAGCTGCTGGGTCCCAATAAAGAAGAATAATTGTAGCATGGGGTTGAAATGAGGGGTTTTTGGCGCTCTCTGAGCTTGGTGGTTTTCTTGCAGATGTTTCGTTACCCAACTAGGGAACATCATTTGTCTGAAATGGTATAGGGTAGGGGTAGGCAACCTTGGCTCTTTTATGACTCATGGACTTCAACTCCCAGAATTCCTCAGCCAGCATGGGGCAACTATGGCCCCCTCATGACTCGTGGACTTCAACTCCCAGAATCCCTGAGCCAGCATGGGGGAACTATGGCCCCCTCATGACTCGTGGACTTCAACTCCCAGAATTCCTGAGCCAGCATGGCTCAGCTTGGAAATCTCTCCCTTTCCCCTCAGCATGGCTGGCTCAGGAATTCTGGGAGTTGAAGTCCACGAGTCATAAAAGAGCCAAGGTCATAAATAGCAGGGGGGTTGGACTGGAAGACCTCCAAGGTCCCTTCTGACTGTGTTATTCTGTTCTGTTCTGCTTTGGCAACAACACCAAAGTGGCTTGCCACGATATTTGATTATTATTATTAACTTCCTGGTCAAGCCTACAGCGCTGAGAATCCAGGCCGTCTCCTGTCCTATACTCCAGCCTTTAAACACATATTCTTAACTCTTCAAGAATACCCAAAGGTATGTAGAATTATGAATCAACTTCAGAGTTTGAATGTAGTCCAGGACATTGCCACGATCAATCATATCTGCGTTTTTTAGACCATTACGACATCTTCCAAAAACAGTGGAACAGATTGATTAAAACCTTCAAGTTTCCCTTTCAAATATATCTCTTTGGCATTTTCCTTCTTGAATTTAGTCATTCTTGCAATTACAGGTTTTTATTTTTAACCAAAATGCAGCTCTTCTAAAAACTCTTAAAAATGAATCCAAGACATGCCAGCCGTGAAAGGGGTTACTCGATAAACTTGCTTTTAATTAAGTCGGTCCATTAGGTAGAGAGAATCAATGTCGGATGAATATCCAGTCCGAGGCTATTGAAAAGGATACACTGGATCATTCATTCTTGCAGCCGATATCGCTTTTGGTTTGCCAAAAAAACCCCAACAACAACAACAACCGTCAGGATGTCATTCAAGTGCGATACACACCTTCACAATTTTCCATAAGGAAGAACATCTTCGCTGGCTGTTTTATTTCAGACCAGTTATCACAATCTTCAAATCTGTAACTAATCCGCTTGCAATTATTGTAATTGCCTCTCATTTCTCTAAATGTGACAAATGTCAAACTGTCATCCTTATTCCGAAATAGTCTGAAGATTTGACATCTCGTACGCAGGTTAAAACCGTTTCTCATTGATAAATATTTACAAATCAAGATGACATTCCCTTAAGCTCTATTCCCAACGGGAGAAGTAGAATCAAGGTGAAAGGATCCCGCATTTTGAAGCTTACTGGTTGTGAGGATGTTTTGGTTACCAGATTCTTCGGGTATCATCCTTGGGAGAGAAATTCCAGCTTGCAAAATGGAGGACTTTCACACGACCTATCTTATGTCCTTGGAGCAAGTATGTATCGTACAGATATTTGTGCTGCACCAATATTTGTACCTCAGACTTGAATGGCAGGGTCCTGGGTGTTCTCTGAGCTTGGTTGTTTTCTTGCAGATGTTTCTTGATCCAAGTAGGTAACATCATCAGTGTTAGAAGGGAGTGGAATTTATGGAGAGGAAGGAAGGAAGGAAGGAAGGAAGGAAGGAAGGAAGGAAGGAAGGAAGGAAGGAAGGAAGGAAGGAAGGAAGGAAGGAATGACGGACTATGGGGTCCTTGGTATTCTTTGAGCTTGTTTTCTTGCGGATGTTTCATGACCCAACTAGGTAACATCATCAGTGTTAGTAGGGCTTGGGAGGGGGAGGAGGAGGCGGTGGTGGTGGTTAGATTCTTGATACTCTCTAAGCTTGTTTGTTTTCTTGCTGATGTTTCATAACCCAACTAAGTAACATCATCAGTTAGAAGGGGATGGGATTTCTGGAGAAGAGGAGAAGGGGAGGAGGAGGGGGGGGGAGGTAGATCATTGGTATTCTCTGAGCTTGGTTATTTTGTTTTCTTGCTAATGTTTCATGAGCCAACTAAGTAACATCACCAGTGTTAGAAGAGAGTGGGGCTTGGGGGAAGAAGGAGGAGGAGGAGGAGGAGGAGGAAGAGCAGGAGGTGGTGGTTAGGTTCTTGATACTCTCTAAGATTGGTTGTTTTCTTGCTGATGTTTCATGACCCAACCAGGTAACATCATCTGTGCTCTCTGTAGGCACGCGCACCATCACCCCAGTCCTAGGCCTTCAGCTGGGTTTTATAAAACCTTTCTGCTTTAGGCCTCCGCCAAAAAAAAAAAAGGTTCAATCATTCAATCAGTTTCAACTTCTCACGGGAAAAATAAAGATCTTGCAAAGTTGGAATTGATTGATTGAACTTTTTAGTCCCACCCAGTCTGCCGTTACCACCGCAGCCACGCCCACCCAATGGGCCACACCCACCCAATGGGCCACGCTCACCCAGCACCCAACGATATATAAGTGGGTTTTGGGTTGCAGTTTGGGCACTCGGTCTCTCAAAGGTTTGCCATCCCTAGATTAGGGCTTCATTTTGATTGCTCTCTATTCTCCCTATTGTTTGCTGGGATCAGACCACATGGAGAAGGGGAAACAAGACAGACTATTAATCTGGGCAAAGGAGGACAGTGGGGATGGAGAAATAACACTGTGCCATTCAGCCCCCCCCCATCCACACACACACACCCATAACCCATCCCTTAACACAATGTTGAGCACAGCCAATTAACAAAGCGTTTTCCAGCTTTCCAAGATGCCTTGCTACCAGTCCTGGTGATGTTCACTCTAAAGACTGAACATGATTGTTCGCTTGCTCCATTTAGCAATAGTCTTCACCGCCTGGAATTTGTTGCTGCAAACGACAATAGTCCTTCTTATCTAACAGTTATTAAGCCCATGCGCAGCCAACGTTCAGCAAATACTCAATTTAGAGAGAGGGAAAAAAATCAATTAATATCAGCTATCACAGAGAAGGAATGTCTCCCCCTCCCTTTACACTGACTAAATAAACAATTCCTTTGCCTTGGTAATCAAGTAAAATGTTGTAAGAGCGGCGATGTTTACTTTCAATCTTCCAGGGTTACCACACAGGAGCTATGTAGTCCTGGCGGGTTTATTGAACACCGGAGATGCTGCAGATCATTACCTCCGGCAGACACAAAAGACATTAATGGCAGGATTGATGAGGTAGAAGGGAACAGCTCCACAGCATGCCAGCCTATTTGCACAAGGTATGCACAAACAAACAGCCACACTTAATGGAACCCGGCAAAGAGCCTGGTACCTATAGAATATTTGTAGTTGAGGTTGAATTGTGGGAGTCCTTGGTGCTCTCTGAGCTTGGCTGTTTTGCTTGCAGACATTTCATTACCCAATTAGGTAACATCATCAATGCTAGAAGGGAGTGAGGTTTGTAGAGAGGAGGGGGGGAGGAGGTCTGTGGGATCACTGGTGCTTGCTCTCTGAGCTTGGTTGTTTGCTTGCAGACATTTCATTACCCAACTATCTTAGGAAACATCATTAGTGCTAGAAGTGAGTGGGAATTGTAGGGAGGAGGAGGAGGAGGAAGAGAAGGAGGAGAAGGAGGAGAAGAAGAGGAGGAGAAGAAGAGGAGGAGGAGGAAAAAGAAGAAGAGGAGGAGGAGGAGGAGGAGGAGGAGAAGGAAGAAGAAGGAGAAAGAGAAGAAGAAGAAGAGGAGAAGAAGAGGAGGAGGAGGAAGAAGAAGAAGAGGAGAAGGAGGAGGAGGAGAAGGAGGAGGAGATGGTTAGATTCTTGATACTCTCTAAGCTTGGTTGATTTCTTGCTGAAGTTTCATGACCCAACCAGGTAACATCATCAGTGCTAGAAGGGAGTGGGGATTGTAGGGAGGAGGAAGAGGAGGAGGCGAAGGAAGAGGATGATGACCATGACAATGGGTCCCTGGTGCTGTCTGAGCTTGGTTGATTTCCTGCAGACATTTCAGGACTAGGTAACATCATCCATGCTAGAAGCGGTTAGTTTGTGAAGAGGAGGAGGAGGAAGCGAAGGAGATCTGTAGAGTCCTTGGTGCTCTCTTGAGCTGGCTCGTTTTCTGACCAATGTTTCATGACCCAAGCAGGTAACAACATCAGTGCTTCCTATTCACCAACTTCAGGATAATTTTTCCTTAAGCATAACCCGATCTATCCCAACCTACAGAGCGGTTTTTCCATTCATCCCACCGCTTAGCCTGGTCTGAATGTGCCACGAGTTGTCAGCGCAAAATGTGTCCCCCAAAAACGAGGTGGGGGGCAATTAGCAGAGCCATTTGGAGGAGACAGATTGCCAGCTTTCTGCTTTGGGTTTGACTTGACCTAGAACACCCTCAACCCCCCCCCCACCAAAGCAGGAAAAGAGAAAAACAATTAGAGCAGCTTCCCGCTGGAGTTGATCAGTAAGCATTTTTTTCCCCCCTTCAGAAATGCTGAATGCAGATGTCGCACTTTTCCTTACCACACCCTTTGTTGAAATGCAAAACGATTTTTTTGCTCAGCTTTCTTGCACTGGAGCAATTAGAGACGGGGAGGGATTTCCATGCAAAATTAAGTCGCCCCCCCCTTTTTTTTCTTTTTTTTGCAGAAGAAGAGAAAAAAAGCACTCTTGTTTTTCAAGCCTCCGTTTTATCTGCTCTTTCCTTACACATCTAGTATCGTCGAGGACATACAGGTAAGGTAGTTACTCGCCTTACGACAGTTTGCTGGGTGACCAAATTTACAAGAACGCTGGGAAAAAGTGACTTATGACCATTTCTCACACTTACAATCATTGCAGCATCCTCATGGTCATGTGATCAAAATTCAGATGCTTAGCAACTGGCGTGTATGTATGTTGGTTGCAGTGTCTTGAGGTCCATGGAATTCAAGGAGATGTTTGGAGTTTAACCCACTTGTGACTACAAAAAGATTCTAGGCTGATGCCTCTTTTTACTCCACCCCCCCCACTCCTTCTCCTACAGCAAGTCTCCAAACCTGGCAACTTTAAGACTTGTGGACTTCAATTCCCAGAACTCCTCTGCCAGCAGGGAAGGAAGGAGGAGGAATTCTGGGAGTTGAAGTCCAGAAGTCTTTTAAGTTGCCACGTTTGGGGACCCCTGTCCTATAATCTCTTCCTTGCAAGTCCTCAGTTCAATTCCTGGTTTTAACAAAAGCTGCAATGCTACTCCCGTAAAGGTTGGCCAAGGTCCAGATTCAAGTCAGCTTGGGACTTTGCCCTTATAAAGAAAATTCATCAAAGCATGTCAAGAGACTCCTCCATCCTATTCCCTTCCTACACTGAAGACCACAAGTCCAGCCTGGATTAAAAAAATATGTAAGACAATAAATTTATTACTGGACACCTCCCTAGCTATACAAGGAGATTTGTGATCTCATTCATTCACCCCGTGCAAAGCCACTGGGGAATCATCGGAGGTGGGTGGAAATGCAATAGTATAATCAGCATGTCAAGAAGCTGGGAAATTAATCTAATTAAACCACCTAAGAAAAATAGCACTAGGGGGAAGAGAAAAAAAAATGAAGAATCAGAGCAAAATACATCAGAGCTTAAGTAATTTGCTCTCAGGTCAAAAACCTGCCTTTAATTGACATCTGTATTTATCACCCATTGGGACTAGCATTTATCTTGTGAATTTTACATGGAAAGGCTTCCGTTTCTGGTATAAATAACACCGATTATGAGTTGAAGAACATTGACCCATCCTTTGACTCTTCTACTTTGGAAGCAGGCGAAGATATCAGGAGAATTTGGGCACCGCTCTCCAGAAGAGTGGAGATTTTGCTTCTGTGTGGTCCTTAGTTTACTTGCAGACATTTCATTACCAAACTATCTGCTAACACTGATGGTGTTACCTAGTTTGGTAAAGAAATGTCTGCAAGAAAATCACCAAACTCAGAGAATACCTAGGACTCCACCTTCCTTCCTTCCTTCCTTCCTTCCTTCCTTCCTTCCTTCCTTCCTTCCTTCCTTCCTTCCTTCCTTCCTTCCTTCCTCCCTCCCTCCCTCCCTCCCTTCCTCCCTCCCTCCATAAATTCCACCTTCTAGCACTCATTACCTCGTTTGGTAATGAAATGTCTGCAAGAAAACCACCAAGCTCAGAGAGTACCTAGGACTCCACCTCCCTCCCTCCTCTCCATAAATTCCACTCCCTTCTAGCACTGATGATGTTACCTAGATGGGTCCTAAAACATCTGCAAGAAAATCACCAAGCTTAGAGAACAACAAGGACCCCACAGTTCAGCCCTGAACTACAAATATTTTGCATCCATGAGAAGAAGTCAATGTCAGGCACAAAGGATCAGGACCATACATGAAGTTGCAGTTCAGAAGATTTATTGCTGAAGTCAGATTTAGTCAACTAAAGTTCAATGCTAAATTGGCACTAGAAAAGAGTCAACCAAATTCAAGAGGTGCTGGGACTGAGATGGTTTGTGGCAACATAACGACTCTAAGCTAATGACATGTTTAATGCCACCCACCAGCTCAGCCTGCTCTTCTCCTACATCCAGAGGGAAAGAGAAAGCAAGCATGTCTAGTCCAGCAGTGAAGAGGTGTGAGATAGCTGGCATTAATCAGATGAAGCTAGGAGCTATGAAGTAAGGATTGGACAGTTCTCGAGAGAGCAGCATTAAGAGATCAGATCGTCTTGATGGTGCTTGCTTGGTTGAGTTCATTAGTCTGAAGTTCACACTTGACTTACAACAACAGTTCATTTAGACCAGGGATTCCCAACCAGGGGTGCAAGACGATATTCCAGGGGGTGCAAAAACTTGGAGTTTTCAAAATTATAGTGCATAATGCATAATTTCTTGCCGTTATTTTGAACTTTTGTAAGGAGTGTGAGAAGATATCAGAAGCGTTCAAGGGATGCGGGGTATAGAAAAGGTTGAAAACCACTGATTTAGACCATTCGAAGTTACCACGGCACTGAAAAAATGAATTACGACCGATTTTCACACTTCTAACCATTGTAGCCTCCCTGCGGCCAGGTGATCAAAATTCAGACATTGGCCACTGACTCCTATTTATGATGGTTACGGTGTCCCAGGATCAGGTGATTCTGTGTTGCGACTTTCTGACACACGGAGTCCATAGGGATGTCAGTAACCGCGATGTTACTAATTTAACAACTGCCAGAGTTGCTTCCCAACTCCAGCAAGAAAGCTCATCCAATGGGGCAAAACCCACGTAACAACTGTCTCACCTAGCAACACAATGCTTGGGCTCAACTGTGGCCGTACGTTGAGGACTACCTGTATTTTTAGAATAATCCAATTGATCGTTCAGGTACCATCAAGTCGGATGACTGTTGTTGTTTCTTTAATTGAGTCAGCCTGATCATTAGAAGAATGAAGCACCGATTCGGGAAATGATTAGATTTCTATTAATGGGCAGCCCGGGTGGCTTATTTAGAAGCACGATGCGCAAGAACGAAAAAAACAACAACGGGGGAGAGGATGAAAAAGAGTAATCGAAAGCTTTTGCCATCCTCTGCCAGGCAGGATTATCTTTCTGCAATATTTCAGTAAATCCCCATTGTTCTAACAACCCCGGCTGATAATGCCAAGCCTTAATCCTGTGTGTCACTGGGAAATTCACAGCTCAACAATTCCCATTCAGCCTCAGCCAAAATGTCTTAGACTTGGGACGAAGTCAAACGTGTTCTTCTATGGGAAACGGCACCCATAGCTAATCAATTTCAAATGATCAACGAAGATTACTGGGCGAACGAGAAAGACAGGGGAAAAAATAAGAACAACAACATTCAGACCATATTCTAACCTAATCAAGGGCCACAGTGCCGAGAAATAATTCGGAAGAAGAGGAAGAAAGGGAGAAGTCAAAGATTACATTCCACAATGAAGTCAATTATTAGTTCGGCTCCTCAATGCAGATTTGCTTGTTGGAAAGGTTGGCAGGTACGCGGATGGGCAATGAGTCAACTCTGGTAATATTTTCAAGAAGGGTCCAGTTTTTGTCTATCAGTCTTATCAGAGGTGGGGTCCTTGGTGCTCTCTGAACTTGGGTGTTTTCTTGCAGACATTTCATTACCAAACTGGGTAACAGCATCAGTGCTAAAAGGGAATGGGGTTTGCAGAAAGGAGGAGGAGGAAGAGGAGGAGGAGGAGGAGGAGGAGAACTGTGGGGTCCTTGATGTTCTCTGAGGATGGTTTTTTTTTGCAGACATTTCATTATCAAACTAGGTAACATCATCAGTGTTATAAGGGAGTGGGCTTTGCAGAGAGAAGGAAGAGGAAGAGAGAGGGGGGGGAGGGAGGGAGGGAGAGAGGGAAAGAGAGAGAGAGAGAGAGAGAGAGAGAGAGCCTGTTTTGTTGATCTGTTGCTAATGATAGAACAGTCACAAAGGAGACATATGACACTGATCACATCAAAGCTAGCCAGATGTTTCTCCTAGGTGGAAGCTAGCCAGATATGTCTCCTAGATAGAACATCTCAAGTCTATCACGTAAGAACAGTCACAAAGGAGACATATGACACCGATCACATCAAAGCCACCCAGATGTTTCTCCTAGTTGGAAGCTAGCCAGATGTGCCTCCTAGGTAGAACATCTCAAGTACATCAAGTAAGAACAGTCACAAAGGAGACATATGACACCGATCACATCAAAGCTAGCCAGATGTGTCTCCTAGGTGGAACATCTCAAGTACATCAAGTAAGAACAGTCACAAAGGAGACATATGACACCGCTCGCATCAAAGCTAGCCAGATGTGTCTCCTAGATGTTATCTCCAGTCCATCACGTATGACCTTTAATTAAACCCTTTTCTTGGTTTTAGGCAAATCCTCAAAATAAAGAAACAAAAATGAAAGAGCTGAATGTTCTGTTCCTGCCCAGAAGATCTCAACAGAGATTTATCCTTAGCTTGGGACTTTGTGATTCCCAACCCAACATGGCAGACAAGTAGTGTCCATACCTCATCTGGAAGTATCGCCTTAATATTGAATCAGCCTCCTCTAATTTTTGGTAAAGGGTTAGGTTGGAAATTGTGTCATTCTTGAGCAGGAAAGGAAGTGTCTCAGGGTTGTGTAGACTAGGTTATTTGGGGGGGGGGGGAACCTACTCTGCAGTACACTCGGCTCCTGCTTGTAAAACCTTCAACAGCTGCAGCCAGTGGGTGAATTTTACACTTCATCAAGATAACTTTAGCTGGATGGTCATTGAATTTTTTTGGCAGCCTACATTTTCCCTACCACGTTGTGGGCATGAAATGCGAAAAGCAGCTTGGGTGACAGCTGTGGAAGAGGCAGCAACTCTTCAGACCCGAAGCCAAGTTCCTTGGACGTGAAAATAGTCCTCGACCTACGACCAGAATCACAATCAGGTCCAAATCCCAAAACAGGAACAGTAGATTGGACATTCAAATCCAAGAAAAGAACAAATTCACAACAGCCACTGTATTATTACCCCATCTTTCCAGACCCATCAAACATGCCAGGGAAATGACTCTGAGGAGCTGCTAATGGAGGCTAATTTGCCCCCTTCACACTGGTTCTCTCTTTGAAGTACTTTGGTGGGACAACAATGGCTTTAATGTCTGAGTACACAATGTCTTTCCAGACTGGAATGTTCTCATGAGTCCTTCCAAACACTGACTTTTCGGAAATGTCAAAGTTGTGTCCACTTGTTCTTCCACAGAGAGACTGACCTCTTTGTCTCTCTTCAAGAGCAGGAGGGCAGGGAGAGCAGAGGACAACCAGCCTAATGTGGCTTGTCAAAGAGGATGTGTCAACTGCTCCAGATCCTTAAGGAGCAGTCATCAATGGGCCATCAACTCATTGGCCATCAATGGGCACATAGAGAGAAATAACCTGTTTATGTCTTTTCCAATAGCATCACATCTTCCTTTGACAAAGTGTCTGCTTCTCAATTTGCTGTTTTCAGTGGAAATTAGGACAAATCCTCACTGTGAGTCAAACAACAACAACAATCCTTCTCTCCAAAAATAAATTTTACACATTGTATTTGCCTCTAGGCATTCCTCCATCAGATCCCAAGTTTCCATTCTGTGCAACAGCCACATTTATTTCTCACTTTTAGACCACTACACCCTTCCTATGTAATCTTTATTTTATTTCTTTATTCATTGAAAGGCTGTGAAAGTTGGACCATAAGAAAGGCTAAGAGGTCAAAGAATGGAGGCCTTTGAACTCTGGTGCTGGAGAAGACTCCTGCGAGTCCCCTGGACTGCAAGGCGATCAAACCGGTCAGTCCTAGAGGAGATCAACCCTGACTGCTCCTTAGAAGGCCAGATCCTGAAGTTGAAACTCAAGTACTTTGGCCACCTAATGAGAAGGAAGGACTCACAAGAGCCTGATGCTGGGAAAGATTGAGGGCAATAGAAGAAGGGGATGACAGAAAATGAAGTGGCTAGATGGAGTCATTGAAGCAGTAGACGTAAGCTTAAATGGACTCCAGAAGATGGTAGAGGACAGGAAGGCTTGGAGGAACACTGTCCATGGGGTCATGATGAGTCGGACACGACTTCACAATTAACAGCAACAAATAGGACTGCTTATCTCATAGGAAGACTCTAGCAGCTCACAACTATCCATAAGACATTCTCTACAATCCAGGCATGAAGACAAACATCTCCCTATCTCAACCCCCATCTTAAGTCAATACTTGGGGGAAGAGCCAGTTCTTCAATTCCCCATGGAAGGCAAAAGGGAAAGGGATTCTTTGTTTTGCTGGGGGGGGGGGGCAGAGTTAAATGAGACTTCACCTTAGAGTTGTTACATTCCAAAAACATTCCAGCTCCTCTTGTATTCTACTGACCCTTATTATCTGGTGCCAATTTAGTGTTGACTTGATTATTATCCTAAGCTTATGATTAGATTTGTGAGATTAATGTCAGGTGCAAAAAATCAGGACCGTGCAGTTCAGAAGCTTTATTGCTCAGGCTATACAGAAGAATCTATTCAACTGACGTTCAAGACGAAATTGGCACCAGATAATGGTTTAAGGGAATTCAAGAGGAGTTGGATTTAGACCATTTGTGGTGACATAACAATTCAAGGCTACTGACTTGTTTAACTCCACCTCCCAGCTCGGCTTGCTCATCTCCTACAGCTGGGAGACTATTCTAAAGGACTATGGTGGCCACCAAGAAGGCACGCCTCTGAAGTCCCATCAGGTGCAACATTTAAGGGAGAGGATCTGAAGCCTGTTCACCTATCCAATCTAACCTAATAGGGTGGGCAGACACTCTCAAGGAGATGTGGTCATACAGATAACCAAGTAGGGCTTTAAAGGTGATAACCAGCACCTTGAATTGCACCTGGACAAAATGTTTAGATCTCTTCTCAAATAAATACAAAGAAACCTGGGGTTTCTTCCAAGTAGTACTTTTTAGAGTTTCCCTCACCCAAAACATGGGCCTGATGAAGGATCCACTAGGACACCAGCCCTAATTAGAAGTTTGCATATTTAAGAAGACTGCCAAATAGTCCTTGCCACAGCCAACGTCAGGGAGACTCAAGCAGTCCATTAGCAAAATCATTTTCAGAAGTGTGCAATAAAATAATGACATAAAATTGTAGAGGATGTGAAAATGATAATAAAAATCATTAGCCAGTTATGGGTTGAGATTAAGATACTTTAAATAGTATAATGAGCTGCCCTTAACATGGGGGAAATATCTATACATAAGCAATTAATGTTTTTTTTTACAAACAATGTCTTTGATCATTCGATGTAACCTAGATGGGAGATGGTCACCTTTCATTTCATTGGAGTAGGAACCAGTTTTTTTCTCAGAGCAACTGACTAACACTAAAATCAAATTATCAAATCTTTAACAATGGATTTCACGCCATGACATGGTGGTTTCATCCATGGTTTGTAGAATAAACCATGCTAGATGATTTTGCACATCAGGCTCATCCCTAAAGCGTGGGCTACAAGCCACAATAGCTGAAGTCAAACCACATACTAATCCCCCCAAAAAAGCAAGTCAAATTAGATTGATGTATGGAGCTGGCATGTATGGTTTTTCCCGGTTGCAATGTATGGCTGTGAAAGTTGGACCATAAGAAAGGCTGAGCGCCAAAGAATGGAAGACTTTGAACTCTGGTGCTGGAGAAGACTCCTGCGAGTCCCCTGGATGGCAAGGCAATCAAACCAGTCAGTCCTAGAGGAGATCAACCCTGACTGCTCTTTAGAAGGCCAGATCCTGAAGTTGAAACTCAAATACTTTGACCACCTAATGAGAAGGACTCACTGGAGAAGAGCCTAATGCTGGGAAAGATGGAGGGCAAGAGAAGAAGGGGACGACAGAGGATGAGGTGGCTGGAGGGAGTCACTGAAGCAGTAGGTATGAGCTTAAAGGGACTCCAGAAGATGGTAGAGGACAGGAAGGCCTGGAGGAACGTTGTCCATGGGGTCGCGATGGGTTGGACACGACTTTGCAACTAACAAAAACATGGAGCTAGCATCCTATTTCAGTGAGAGGAGAGGGACACATTTTACTTCTAGAAGAATAGTAATAGTAATAGTAATAGTAGTAAAGTTGGAAGGGACCTTGGAGGTCATCTAGTCCAACCCCCTGCTCGGGCAGGAAACCCTACACCATTTCGGACAAATGGCTGTCCAGTCTCTTCTTAAAAACTTCCAGTGTTGGAGCATTTACTGCTTCTGGAGGCAAGCTGTTCCACTGATTAATTGTTCTCACTGTCAGGAAGTTTTTGTAGAGAGAATTTTTGTAGCTCAGGGTTGATATGTTGGTCCTTGGTGCTCTCTGAGGTTGGGGGTTTTCTTGCAGATGCTTCACGACCCAACTAGACAACATCATCAATACTGAAAAGGAGTGGGTGTTCCAAGGAGGAGGAGGAGGAGGAGGAGGAGTTGTTCTTGGTGCTCTCTGAGCTTTGTTTTCTTGCAGACATTTCATTACCCAACTCAGTAACATCATCAGTGCCAGCAATGAAACGTCTGCAAGAAAGCAGCTAAGCACAGGGAGCGCCAAAGACCCTACCGAACACGTTTTACCTAGGAACAGATTCAGCAAGATGAACTGCGTCCCTTTGGATGCAAATATGATATACAGTATAGACAGCTTCTACTTGCAGCAGGTTAAGCTGCCTGCAAATAAATCTCCGTTAAGTACTGGCAGGGCTGCAGGGAGAGGGTTAAACTTCGGCAGAAAACATCTCCTTGAGGCTGCCATTGTGTCAAAGAAGTAGAATCAAACGGTTGTTTTCGCTTCACTGCTTGGGATCGTGATGCAATTTTGTCTCCGGGTAAATCAGTTGCACCAATTACCGAATGGGATTAAGAAAGGAAAAGCGCTGGGCAGCTCCCCATTGAATTAAGAGCCTGGAAGAAAAGCTGGAAGGCTGAACTATCACTGACCTCATTCAGCTGGAGAATCCACCCTGACCCAGTGGAATGGGAGGGCTCCGGAGAGGCTCTTAAAAGACGTACAAGTTGATGGTCCATAAAAGAGTAGGTCACTTAAGTGCAAAACAAAGCAGCAGGCTTAAAGCAGCGAGTGCACCCAAGAGTCTGTGTTTGCACAGCCAGACCTGACTTTGCCCCTTTCAGAAGAGAAAAAAAAAAAGATCACCTTGGAAGGCAGGAGCATGTTTCAAGCAGGTTTCGGTCGCCACAATATTAAAAAAAGATGCTGAGACTGTAGATTGCAAGGGTAGGCAACCTTGCCTCTCTTATGACTTGTGGACTTCAACTCCCAGGAAGCAATGGTTGGAAGCTGATCAAGGAGAGAAGCAACCTGGAATTAAGGAGAAAGTTCCTGACATTGAAGACAATTAACCAGTAGAACAGTTTTGCCTTCAGAAATCGTGGGCACTCCATCACTGGAGGTTTTTAAGAAGAGAGGGGACAGTCATTTGTCTGAGATAGTATAGGTTCTCCTGCTTGAGCAGGGGGCTGGACTAGAAGACCTCCAAGGTCCCTACCAGCTCTATTCTATTCTATTCTATTCTACTCTATTCTATTCTACTCAACTCTACTCTACTCTACTCTACTCTATTCTATTCTATTCTATTCTATTCTATTCTACTCTACTCTATATTTCTACTCTATTCTATTCTATTCTATTCTATTCTACTCTATATTTCTATTCTATTCTACTCTATTCTATTCTACTCTATATTTCTATTCTATTCTACTCTATATTTCTATTCTATTCTATTCTATTCTATTCTATTCTATTCTATTCATCTGACTTGTGTAGGTAGTGTCAGAAAACTATTCACTGGCCAGAATCAGTGCTATTCACCTAATCTTAGCCAAAAATGCTGATAAGAGAACATTTCTCCTACAAATTAATCGCTCAGAAAAGGAATGTTAGGTGATCAATCAAAAACTGTCATCAAGGGAGCACCTGCCTGTTTCCACTGTGATTTTTTTTTTTAAAAAAAAGAGCTATTACCCAATTTCTCCCTGATATGCAAAATGATCCAATTGATCGGTCCAGTTTCTTTTCTTTCTTTTTTCTTTTTCTTTTTTTCTTTTTTTTTGCTGCTGACCAAAACTCTTTGCATGAATGGTTAAGAGGTGAACTGAGAATTTCAACTGCATTACATCGGTCAGATGTGGCTCTTTTTAACTTTTAAAGGCCACACTACGGCAGCAGAGAAATAAGAAAGGATATTGCACATCCTGTGTGCCCTCTTGTACAATGTAAATAGGATGAATAGTTAGCAACAGGGTGCATTGATTGTCCAATTCAGCCCAAATAAGATTTTTATATCTGCAAATGGCCGTCTCTCCAGCAGAAATAATAATCTGGAATTTAGATCTTTGAGTTGGATCTTAAAACCCTGCCCTAGGTCTATCTTCTAATCTTCCAGCTGTGGCTTTTTGCAGCGTAATTTATATTTAGTCCTTTGAAACTCTTTCGCAACTGCTCTGCTCAACCATTGCTGGACTAAACAGAACGGGACAAATATCGTGTTTGCGTCAAAAAGCAAAACAAACCAAAAAAGCTATCAGCACAAGAACTCCGAGCTTGCTTCTCAAAGAGATGGAAATAGGGCCCATGCTGAGAAATTAATGCTGGGAGATATTGCCATGAAGACGGAATCTCAGCTGGGTGGTGGACGGGGGTAAAATGTTCACTCCAAGGGGTCTTGAGATTGGGACAGTAGCAGATTGAGGGTTGATGTGAAGCTGACACAAACTGGAAAGAATGTGTGTGAAGAGAAGGAGCAGGGATGACATGTTAGGAAGACATGTTAGGAAGACAAAAAAATGTGTGTTCTTTTCAGAAGAAGCCACTGATTATGAAAGGCACTACAAGAAGTTGATGAATATTACACAGATAACTCAACAGCTGCTCATGGTCTACAATCTTATATGCCAATTAAGAGAACTTCTGCATCAGAATATCGACTAAAACCACAACATTTGAACCTCCCAGAAAGGGATCCATGTATTGATAGTTCTCAGTGCATTCAAGACATCCTAGCCCTTGAAAAGCAGAGCAACAGTTTTCCTTGAGTAAGACGCACGGGGGCAAAGAATTAATTCTGTCCCTACCACAGGCTGCTGCACATATTGACCTACCTGATGCATCGTACTAAGTTAACTACGGTGGTTCAATAAGCTACAATTAGCTAAATTCATGCACAACTCCAAGCCATAAAATGTTGGCCTCAGACAAAATACTGCTTGGAAGAATGTATGAAGCCAAGAAGTGAACTGTGGAGTAACATAAGTCTTTCTATTAACAGTGTTTACTTGGAGTCCTTGGTGTTCTCTGAGCTTGGTGGTCTGCTTGCAGACATTTTACTATTTGTAGCAACATGTTACCTAGTTGGGTCATGAAACGTCTGCAATCCAGCTCAGAGAGCACCAAGGACCCTACAGTTCTCCTCCTCCTCTTCCTCCTCCTCCCTCCCTTCCTCTCTCCCACCCTCCCAGCACTGATGATGTTACCTAGTTGGGTCATGAACTGTCTGCAAGCAAACAACCCAGCTCAGAGAGTGCCAAGGACTCCACAGTCCTCCTCCTCCCTCCCTCCCTCTCTCCCTCCTAGCACTGATGATGTTATCTAGTTGGATCATGAAATGTCTGCAAGCAAAGCCAACTCAGAGAGCACCAAGGACCCTACAGTTCTCTCCTCCTCCTCCTCCTCCCTCCCTCCCTCCCTCCTACCCACACACCCTCCCAGCAAAGTTGTTTTCTTGCAGACATTTCATTATCAAACTAGGTAACATCATCAATGTTAGAAGGGCATGGGGTTTGCAGAGAGGAGGAGGAGGAGGAGGAGGAGGAGGAGGAGGAGGAGGAGGACTACGACGACGACGACTGTGGGTTTCTTGTGCTCTCTGAAGGTGGCTGTTTTCTTGCAGGCGTTTCAGGACCCAAGCTAGCACTGATGATGTTACCTACTTTGGGCAAGAAAGCAACTAAGCTCCGCGAGCGCCCAGGACCCCTCATTTCAACTCTGAGCTACAAAGATGCTCCTTTATTATTTTCAAAGGCATAACCAAATTCTACCGATGTCATGATCAGAACACCTGGAATTCAATTGGCCCACGCTTTTTCTCTCTGTGCTTCTGGCAGAAGACCAGACTCTGGAGTAATTCAATCCAGAATACCCCGAGTTTTGATTACGGATGTCTGATAATATATATGTTTTCCTAGGTTTTCGCGGGTGTTTGTATGTAGGTCTTTGGTTATTCGGGTTTTCTCCTGCGTCAAATTGGAAGTGTCTTGGCGACGTTTCGACGAAGTCTCATTCGTCATCTTCAGGCTGGTGTTTTCGGCTTCGTGCTTCTAGGAGCAATCTCTAGGAGCATTGCTCCTAGAAGCACGAAGCCGAAAACACCAGCCTGAAGATGACGAATGAGACTTTGTCGAAACGTCGCCAAGACACTTCCAATTTGACGCGGGAGAAAACCCGAATAACCAAAGACCTACATACACACACACACACACACACACATACATACATACACATATACACACACACACATAATAAAAACCCTCCCCAGAAGCATTTGGATAAAGTCAGTGGATGGAACATCTTGCTCCAATATCCTTCTGCCAAATTCCTTGAACAGCAAGACGGAGAAGCTGCTCTTGCTGTTTAAATTATCCCATCTCCGATACGCAGAAACATGCCGCAGCAGGAATTAGTCTTTTTTTTTTTTGCAACTATTTTGTGGTACCAGACAGATGTTGCTTTTTTTTTTAGCCCGTTTTCTTTTTCTGGAAGGGTTTGGACAGCCGTCAAGATTTCTGAGGGGTTTAATTTAGTGTTAAGCTTGGCTTCCGTTCAGAAGAAAACCAGGAATGATAAAGAAAAGGAGAGCTGTTTCATTTTATTGGCATTTTTTAAAACTCTGGGGTTGGCTCCCTGCGCAAGTTTTTTCTCTCTGTGTGTAATGTGGTTGTTTCAATTTAGCTGGGTAAAAACACAGAGAAAATCAAAAAATACAAAGGAAGTACAGATAATCCTTGGACTTATAACTGTTCATTTGGGGACTGTTTGAAGTTACTACGGGACTTGTGACCCATTTTCACACTTAAGATCCCCATGGTCACGTGATCAAAATTCAGATGTTTGACAACTGGCATGTATTAGGACGGTTGCAATGTCCCATGTCACGTGATCCCCTTTTATGACTTTCTAATCAGCAAAGTCAATGAGGGAAGCCAGATTCTCTTAACAACTGTGTTACTAACTTAACAGCTTCAATGATTCATTTAACAACTGTAGCAAGGTCGTAAAATGGGGCAAAACTCGCCTAACAAATGTCTCACTTCAAGGCTTCTCAACCTGTGATCCGTGGAACCCTGGAAGGGTCCGCAATGTCGTCACAGGGGGGACCACGAAGGCTTGAAGAAATGTTGTGATTTAAATCTTAAGTCTTGAGGGGGTCTGTGGCCACCAAATATATTTAAAGGGGGTCCATGGTGAAGAAAAAGTTGAGAACCACTTAGCAACAGAAATTTTGGACACCACTGTGGTCGTAAGTTGAGGATCACCTAGGCAAAGCCACATTAGTAAAGAGAAATGTAAAGAATGCCAGGATGAGGATTCTTCCAATTGAATCAAAACAAATCAAAGACCTACAGCAACACTTTGAAGCGGCTTAGATGTCTGAATCAGCCAAGGCCCTGCAGAGCTGCAAATTATGCATGCATTCAGAGATTACTTATGTCATTTCCTGCTTTAAAAGATGAAATATTTCCATGAATTAACACTGCGACTCCCAAGGATGCAATGATGGTCCCCGTAGATGCTTGGATGGTCGTAAAGAAACAAATCGACGGTAACCATTGCAACCGGTTCTACATGGGACAAACCACGTCGATTAAAAACCAGGATCCAGTCCAATGCTATGATCCCAAATCCTTTATCTCTACCCACAGCGAACACCAAACAACACCAGTTCGATTGGAGCGACACTAAGATCATCAGCTACACTACCACCGCCACGCGTGTGTGTTCATCAACAAGCAATTCCATCAACAGACACATCAACCCACAACCAGCTTATGAACCCCTCAGGATCCAAATCAATCGCACAGCCAACCGGAGACGGCACCAATCCTCAACCATCCCGGACAATCCCCCACTCCGACCAGCAGTTCACCTCCCAGGGACCCTGACCTGACATAACCTCCCCATCACAAGACGCATCACGAGACCCTCACTTGACACACCCACACCAGAAGCCCTTATCAACAGAAGAACACTGACATTCCTTAAACTCCGCTGAAGTTGTTACCTAGCCTGGTAATGAAACATTTGGAAACCAATGCACAAGCTCAGAGAAGAAACCTTCACCCTCAAAGAAACAAATGCTTATAATCCCACCAAATATGAGTATTAGATGAGCTTGTTCACTGCCCTTTTCTGAAGCTGGAGTAAACAAAGTACTTCTGATTCTACTGGGAGTGACCTACAGAGATTGTTCGAAGCAAAAAGAAGAAGAAGAAAAAATTAATTGCTTTCTGTGTCTCCTGGACACATTTCTGTCCAGGAGACACAGAAGTGTCCTATCCTGATGTTGAGAACTTGCCTATTTTAAATCCGGGATTAGTGGGCACAAGAGCAAGTCCGATAGAAGAGACCAAAGATTCAGACATTCTAAATCACACAACGTCAGGCAGGAAGAATCAGGACCACAGGTTATGTTCCAATTAATGGGATTTAGCGCTCAAGCCTACACAGGTAGTCTTCAAATTATAACTGTTTGTTTAATGACCGTTCAAAGTTACAATGGCACTAGAATTGATTATTGAGTGATGTCACCTAGCTGGGTAATGAAATGTCTGCAAGAAAACAACCAAGCTCACAGCAGTCCTTTCCTTCCTTCCTTCCTTCCTTCCTCCCTCCCTTCCTCCTCCTCCAAATTCCACTTCCTTCTAGCATTGATGATATTACCTAGTTGGGTAATGAAACGTCTGCAAGAAAACAACCAAGCTCAGAGAGCACCAAGGACCCCATAGTCAGTCCTTCCTTCCTTCCTTCCTTCCTTCCTTCCTTCCTTCCTTCCTTCCTTCCTTCCTTCCTTCCTCCCTCCCTCCCTCCTCCAAATTCCACTTCCTTCTAGCATTGATGATATTACCTAGTTGGGTAATGAAACGTCTGCAAGAAAATGACCAAGCTCAAAGAGCACCCAGGACCCCTCATTTCAACCTGGAGCGACAAATATTGTCCTTTATTCATTATCTCCCCATGCGGTTGCTCGGAAGACCTCATTTGAGCTTACAGCCTAGGAAAAGGTTGAGTTAAGAGCATGGCACATGCTTCTTACATCCACAGAGGAACATGCACAGCGTGCCACTATTTCAAATTGCAAAAGAGAAGTTTGGGGCCCTAAGCTATAACGGCCTTACACTACCTGACTAGGATATAGCCCAGGCATCAGATGTAAGGCACCCTCCTCCCATTTTTTTTAGCAAGGCGGGTGAAAGTCTCTAAATAATGTTTATGGCAATTATGGTAGCAGGACTGCAAGCCCCCAAGTGCTGCAATTCCAGATGTGAAGGTCATTCTCCACACTTCATAAATAACCCAAACCGCCTTCATTCGCTTCTGCCTCCTTTTAATCTTCCCATAAAGAGGGGAAAGCTCAAAGATGTCACCTCTCATTTTGTCCTCCCATCAGTACGATTTATTTATTTCTATTTAACCGGTTTATTTGCCTCTATTTAACCCTAGCTTCCTTTTAGAGGAGGGAAGGAGAATTCCCCCCCCCCCAAAAAACCAACAACAACAAAAGATGTCTGATAGATTCTCTGTTGATTAATTTCAATATTTGTTTTTCCTCCTTCCTTCCAGAAATAATGGGTGGGAAGGAAACGGAGTCCATTAGAAATAAAATTTGATTGTTTTGCCTTGGAGTCCACCATGAACCAGGAAGCACTTAAGAATCCCTTTTGATATCACAATGCTCTGGGCTACGGTCAGGACTGTCACTGACAGGTGGAAAACAGGATGATGGTTAGGAGATGAGATCCCACTATCCAAACATAAGGGGCCTCTTTCAGTTTGATGGAGTGGTCTCGCCAACACAACACACCCAAATATTGATGGGTGTCATGTCCCTCAGCTGGTCGAAGGCCTGGGATACCAGGAACTTCAGGTCTGTTCCCCAAAAGGCAGACATAGGATACTCATTGCCATGACCCTGATTCTCTGGAACTTCGGGGGGGGGGGAACTTTCTGAGAGCCCGTGCAGAATTGGAGAACCTACGCCAAACTCCACATGTGCATCTTGATTTAGGGGGAAAAAAAATATCATTGAGTCAACTTGGATTCCGGATGGCTTCACAGGGAAGTCCATCCGTTTTCGTAGAAGCTTAAAACGGGCTGGTCATTTGCTTTCTTCAGAAGCCAGAGAAAGGCAAGTGGATACTATTTCCCCTACACTAATATAATGTACAGACTTAGTAGGTTTCAAGTTCAGTAAAATAATACTATATCTAAGCACAATGGTATGGATTTATGCTATGCATCCATTTACCTACCTACCTATCTATCTATCTATCTATCTATCTATCCATCCATCCATCCATCCATCCCTGTCTTGTCTATCTCCAACTGTATCTATCTGTCTGTCTGTCTAGCTATCTATCCATCCATCCATATCTGTCTGTCTCCATCAGCCTCTTTCTCTATCTCCATCCATCCATCTATCCCACCTAATCTGTTTGTCCTGTCAATCTAGTTTGTTTGCATCTGTCTGTCTATCCATATCTGTCTCCATCTGTATATATCCATCCATATCTATCTGTCTGTGTATGTATCTGTCTGTCTATCTGACTGTCCATCCATCCATCCATCCCTGTTCTATCCATCTTTCTCTCTTATCCATCCACTATCTATCTATCTATCTATCTATCTATCTATCTATCCATCCATCCATCCATCCATCCACCTATCTATAATCTCTGTCCATCCATCTTCAATCATATCTGTCTGTCTGTCTGTCTATCTATCTATCATATCTGTCTATCTGCTCTATATCTATCTATCTATCTATCTATCTATCTATCTATCTATCTATCTATCTATCTATCCACATATCTATAATCTATCTGTCCATCCATCTTCTATCATATGTCTGTCTGTCTGTCTGTCTGTCTGTCTGTCTACCTACCTACCTACCTACCTACCTACCTATCTGATAAACACTCCCAGCAATGTTTGCAGCTTACAGAAAATACAAGTGGGGAAAGACAGTAGGAAAAATATTTCATGCTGTTCAAGAAAAAATTCAGCCACTGTATCTGTCGATGCCCTCAGCTACAGATGAGTTACGCAACCTTCTGAGAGCAGCTTTTAACACTGGGGTGGAGACCACAGGAGACAAGATTACCATACAGAGTAGACAGGGCTACACGGCGCAGGAGACAGGAGCTGGGAATTCCCCACTTCTGCTACATAGTTGTTCAATTTTTGATTGTGCTATTTTAGGCCAGCAAGTACAGTTTTGGTGAGTCTCTGGCTCAAAAGACCTTCCCTTTTCCATCTGAAAGCCTGTCCATCTTTGTCAGAAATGATGGCTTACCCACCAATAGGAAGCCAAAACTCAACGTTGCACAGCATGACTTCATGCCAGCTGTGACTCCAGATTTATCGATCCTTCTCAGATCTTTCCTTTCCCGAGGCCTCCAAACTGGCAGCCAGATCTATGGTCTTCCATAATTTAAGGCTTCTTCTTCCCTCCCTGGCATCACCTCCCCTACTTCGCTGGGGGGTGGTGAGGGTCAAAGCCAAGAAAAGAGGGGAATGGTCTTCTCTGCTCAATCCCAGGGCTTCATCAAAGCTTCGCCCTCTCCAGAAACCCTGGGAGAGAAACAGAGACCCTTTCTTTGCAAAAAGAGTGATTTACCGGCGATGCGGAATGAGAAAAAAAGGGAGCACACAAAACACACACCACAAACACACAAAGGATGTTTAGAAGCTGATAACCAAACTCCCTGGCAATGCATTTTCCTTGGCTGAATGTCAGCCTCGTTGAATATTATCGACTCAAAAGAAAACAGGCACAACCTAATAAGGTAAGAGGCTAATCCGTCAGAACGGAGGTGTTTCAATCTTCCAAAAGCTTTCTCTTTGCAGGTACAGGGCCTTAAGGAAGGAAGAAGCCCTCAATGTTGGCTTAACGCTCTTACGGCCTGAAAGATAATGCCTGGGTAATAGTCTTGTCATTCTCGGCTTCTGCTTAAATCCCAGAACTGCCAAGATTGTAAAGCACAGTAATCTTCAGGTGACACCTGTCAAGGCTACATCTCCAGGAAGCTTGGCGTCACAAGCCAGGATGCATCTCCTGTTGTGTTGCAAGAAGCTTCAGGACCAGCTTCCTGACAAGGGCTTCTGATTCATCTAGAATCCAGGGTTTTGATAGGCGGCTTTATTGCCTGGATGCTTTCAGATGGCTATTTGGAAAAGAGCTCCGAGCCATCTTGGGAGACTTGTTTTATGAACGGGCAGTTTCTTTTAAAAGTTCGATATAGGACGGTTTTATGCCCAAAAGCAGACAGAGGGAATAGTTCTCTGTCTTGCCTAAAGGACGGTCACGATTGCCCATTGAAATCAACTGGCATGACATCCTAAACACAGGCAGTTCTCAACTTATGACTAAAATGGAGCCCAACATTTCTGTTAAGCGAGACATTGGTTAAGTGAGTTTTGCTCCCATTTTACCACCCTTTTTCTGGGGCCGCAATTTGCTAGGTGAATTGTTGCATTTGTTAAGTTAGTGACACACTTGTTAAGGGAATCTGGGTTTGTCGTCCCAAAGTCACAACAGGCGAGCTCATGAACCCGGGACACTGCATCCGTCATAAATGGGAGTCAGCTGCCAAGCTTCCGAATGCTGATCACAGGTGACCCTGCAGATGCCGCAAGAGCCGTAAATGTGAAAAACGGCCGTAAGTCCCTTTTTTCGTGCCGCTGTAATTTCGAACGGTCAGTAAATGAACTGTTGTAAGTCGAGGACTATCTGTAAATCATTTCTGTGTTCGGCGCTTCAGTCACTGACGGAAACTCAAGTAAGGCCCGTTGGCATCAAAGGAAAGGAGACGCAGATTTGAAGTGTCTAATAACCACGGCCGGTCCTTGACTTACAACAGTCCATTTAGTAACCCTTCAAAATTACAACGGGCACGGGAAAAAATAGTGACTTATGACCTTTTTTTCACATGCACAACCATTGCAGCCTCCCCACGGTCACGTGATCCAAATCTGGAGACTTGGTGACTCATATTTATGACGGTCGCAGTGTCCCACTTCTTTCTGAGTACAGGTAGTCCTCAACTTATGGCCACAATTGAGCCCAAAATTTCTGTTGTTAGGCGAGACGCTTGTTAAGTGAGTTTTGCCCCATCTTACGACTTTTCTTGCCTCCGTTGTTAAGTGAATCTCTTAACAACCTGGTTATTAAGTGAATTTACCTTTCCCATTGACTTTGCTTGTCAGTACGTCGCCAAAGGGGATCACCTGACCTTGGGACATAGCAACCTTCGTAAGTATGAATCAGTTGCCAAGCCTCTGAGTTTTGATCACGTGAGGTCATAAGTGTGAAAAACGGTTGTAAGTCACTTTTTTTCTTAGTGCCGGCATAACTTTGAACTGTTTGTCCTTATTTCTAGGTTGCTTATAATCAAAACCTCCCTCTGAAAGACTGGATTATACAGTAACTTCTTTTTTTTTTACAAACCACTTTTTCTAACCATCAAAAGTCGCAAAATCACCTTTTTTTACATTTAAAAAAAAAATTAATTCCCCAAAGGGATTTCTAGTCATTGATGAATTCCTGATGTGACCTTTCCTTAATCAAACAAATCAGTTTTCACAGGGAAAAAAGTTTATATCAATGTTAACTGTCATTCTTAATGAACATAAAGGTTCTCTCAGTGAAAGCTAAGTATGACCTTGATCGACTGTTCTAAGGGGTACTGAATTTTACAGTACAGCTTAGTCCTCAACTTACAATAGCTTGCTTAGTGACCATTTGAAGTTACGACGGCATTGAAAAAAAGGGACTCGTGGCTTTTTCACACTTACGACCACCGCAGCCTCCCTGCAGTCACGTGATCAAAATTGGCAACGGATTCATATGTTATGACCCTTGCAGTGTCCCAGGATCGTGTGATCTCCTTTTGCGGCCTTCTGACGAAGCCAATGGGGAAGGCAGTTTCACTTAACAACCGTGTTACTACACAACTGCAGCGATCCGCTGAACAACGGTGGCAAGGAACGCTCGAAAAATGGAGCAAAACCGTTGCCAAGCAAAGCTAGATTGTAAAAAATGGGTCACTAACTTAACAACTGCAGTGATTCACTTAACAACTTGGGGCAAGGAAAAGTCGAAAAACGGGGCAAAGCTTCCCTAACAACTCTCTCGCTTTGGGCTCAATTGTGGACGTAAGCTGAGGACTACTGTGTAGCAAGGATTTCTACATTAAATTGAATTACGGAGGATTCTGCTGCTAATTTTTCAATAGGGTGATTATCCCTCTGTCCTATATAAGGATTGGCAAGCAGAGAATTATAGCCCTTCTTCCTAGCCTGAAGTTGTTTCATACATTTTCCTAACAGACTTGAGATCAGGAGTCACCCATGCCCTTAAAAGGAAGGCCTTAGACTTGCATCCCCATGAAGAATTCAGGGTTTGAAAAAGAGAATGAATTGAGTCTCGTGTGCCCTCCACAGAGTAAGCAGGAAGCAAATCAGACATCTGTCTTGCTCTTCCATGCTTGACAAGTCCCTTCAAAATGGGAGATCTAGCACGTATCCTTCTTAGCAGGACCCTGACAAATAAACAGCCATGGGAAAAATGCAGAGTCCCACACACTTGACACAATAATCCCCTTCCGGTGTGGGCAGTCCTTTCTACTGGCAATTCATGGACGTTGACATTTGAATATTTGTGTTCACATTTTGGCCCTTCGGTCTTCCAGCAGGTTCTCGATCCGCCCCACAGAAGGAAAATAAGCAAAGAATAAAAAATTCTCTTCTAACTTCGGGTTAGCTGATCCTGAGCAAGAGAGCGCTGCACAAATTTGGGGGTGGTGGGGATGATTTTCAAGCAGTGTCAAAAGCCCAAAGATGTTTAAATTCTGGCCACATCTACAGGTGGTCTTCAGGCAGAAGATGAGAAATTAAGGCAAAGGCTTCGAAACACGGGTCTATTGCAGAAAAGCAAATCCTCAGATTGGATGTGCTTTTTCAAAATATATTTGCAGTCCGCCAGCAAGAAGCTCACTCAGCATTCTCAAAAAAACAACACCCCCCCCCCCAACGGGCTATTTATTCCTTTTATTTTTAAAGAAACATCCTTATCAGTTGAATGACAAGAGAAAGAGATTTTAACGAGCTGAGATTACCTTGTCCTGCCCCCATGGCGGTATTGCCATGCTCATACATATCTCACAGGCCACCTTTGATCCTGTTTTGAAATCTGACATACATTCCAAATGCAAAGGAAGCATCTGCATTGAATTGATGCAACTCACAATTCAAAAAAAAGAGGAGGAAAAACCCCTCTCAAGTTCTACCTTGTCTGCCAAGATTTTTTTTTATTTTATTTTTTGGGAGCCCTACCCAAAAAAAAATCATGCATCGCTAATTTTCGCACCCTAGTGTTCAAGACAAAACTCTTTGCGCACACACAAACTAACCTGCATACAAAATTATCAGCAAGCAACTTTGTCCCTCCTTTGGGATTTTACTCCTTTCAAATGCATCAGGTAAGGCTGAAATCTCAAATCAATGATTCCAGCAGGCCTGGACAATTTCTCAAATCATAATTTGGACTTTCTTCTTCAACTCATTAATACGAGTTAATACATGAGCAAAACTTGCCTGCTGACAAGTGTTTTATTCTCTGGGCACTTATTTGAAAATTGCAGGGAAAGGCAAGGGAAGAGAGAAAAAAAAATCTATTTAAACAAGTGCCTGGCCCAAGTGCCCAATTGAAGTGTAATAATAATAATGCAGATTTTTACACATCTTTTTTTTTTTAAGCATTCATTCATTCATTCATTCACCTGCTCTGAAGATAACTTGGCAACGACTTTCATCAACAACCTCTTTTTCGGTTCTGTTCTGCCTAGATTGAGTAGGCAGTCTGGAAAGATTAAAGAAAGCAAGCAAACTACTTGTTTCTCCCAACGTTTCAACTAGTAACTAAAAACAGACAAACAAGAGGGAGGAAAAAACAAACAAACCCACACCAGTAAGGCAGAAAATCTTTCCATCTTTCGCTGTCGGTAAGCAGTTCTAGAATTCCTTCCTTCTCTCCTCCAGAAAGGGGAAAATGTATTTCTCCATCTCTCTATTTTCTTTCCTACTTATCCTCCTCCCTGGCGTGCCTCTCCTTCACCCACTCTTCCTCCTTTCAACCTTTCCCGCCCTCACACCCCACCGCCAGGCATTTAAAAAAAAAATCGTATCAGGTATTAAAAGACAATAATAATAATAATCAAACCACCAGATAGACAGAGGTACCATCTCTGGTCCACTCACCTGTTTGAGTTCGGCAGGCATGGATGCAATCCGGGGAGGGGGTCTCCTTCGGGTTTTTTTTTGCAATAAATAAATAAATACCCCCCCTTTAAAGTCCCCCCCCAATGAATTCAGTCTGCAGGCAGGGTGTTGGAGGCGAAACATTGGGGGAAGAGAGGAAGGGGAGGAGAGAAGAGGGGAGGGTCAGCCAGGCAGCTGAGCGCTTCGACAATCTCAGCTTTTCACTGTCTGCCTCTCTCTCTGTGTTTGCAGTGCAGAGGGAGGGAGGGAGGACCAATCGGAGGGAGAAGAGAAGGCCAGGGGAGGGGAGGGGAAGGAGAAGAGGAGGAGGAGGAAGAGGAGGAGGGTGGGGGTCCTTTTCTTGGCTGCCCCTGTCTTGCTTTGTGCCAGAGGCGGGCCCCAGTTGTGGGACTGTTGCGGGCCAGGAGGGCCTGGCCTTCCGGATGGACGGAGAAAGGGAGGAGGAGGAGGATATGGGGACTGAGCAAAGTCTATTTGCTGCCAGGGGTGGGGTGGGGAGCAAGCCCCCAAACTGACAGGCGCAGCTGGTGGCTTGCAAGCCAGCCTCCAGCCAACACCAGCCAGCCAGAGGTAGCTGTGGCACTCGCTCGGCAGGGCTGCGGAAAGCTGACACCAGCCCAAATCCATCCCTCCTTCCTTCCTTCCTTCCTTCCTTCCTTCCTTCCTTCCTTCCTTCCTTCCTTCCTTCCTTCCTTCTCTTTCTTTCTTTCTTTCTTTCTTTCTTTCTTTCTTTCTTTCTTTCTTTCTTTCTTTCTTTCTTTCTTTCTCTCTCCCTCCTTCCCTCTCTCTCTCTCTCTCCTTTCCTCCTTTCTCGTTTTTCTAAGAGGAAGGCCCTGTAAGGACAAGCGAGGGTGGGAATGGAGAGTTGGCGGTCAAGCTCTGAAACTTCTCAACGTTTTGTTTTGTTTCCCAACGTGGTTGAGAAGGCCACGTTCGCACATGAGCAGAGAGGGCTGCTTATTTGTTTGTAGCCCGCCTCGATTGTTGTTGTTTTTTTTTTACAAATGGCTCGAGGTGGGGAATGTATGTAGCACAACTTGCCACTGCAAGACTTTCACCCACAAAGACAACTCTGTTAGCTGGGCGGGAAAGAAAGAGAGGGACTGGCCTGAAGTCATCCAGTTATCTGTCAGGCTTAAGGTGGGACTAGAACTCACCATCTCCTGGTGATTGGCCCAAAGTCACCTAGTCATCTTTCATGCCTATGATGGAACTAGAACTTACAGTCTCCTGGTGATTGGCTCAAAGTCACCCAGCTGGCTTTCATGCCTAAAGTGAGACTAGAATTTACTGTCTCCTGGTGATTGACCCAAAGTCACCTAGTCAGCTTTCGTGCCTAAGGCACGACTAGAACTCAGAATCTCCTGGTGATTTGCCAAAAATCACCCAGCCAGTTTTGATGACTAAGGTGAGACTAGAACTCATTGTCTCTTACATGCCAACCTGATGCATGCCAGACGAGAGCCGGGAAGGTCACAAATGGTGACCCCTCCCCACAAGACCCCAGGATGCTGCAACTATGATCAATACATACTGGTTGCCAAGTGCCCACATCTGAATCACGTCACCGTGGGAATGGTGCCACGGTTGTAAGTCTGAGGACCGGCTGTAAGTCAGTTGTTTTCAGTGCTGATGAAGCGGTCGTCAAATGAGTTTCTGTAAACGGAGGACTGTAGAGGCTTCTTCTGATTATAGGCAATATTTATTGATATACATGCTTATACGTGCTGTTTGGACACGCCCCTTTATGCAACAGTGCAGGTAGTCCTCGGCTTAAAACACTTTGTTTAGTGACCGTTCAGTTACGACGGCACTGGGAAAAGCGGCTTAGGACCGTTTTTCACACTTACGACCGTTGCAGCATCCCCAGAGTCACGAGATCCAAATTCGGATGTTTGGCAACTGACTCGTTTTTATGACCGTTGCAATGTCCCGGGGTTGTGTGATTCTCCTTTTGTGACCTTCTGACAAGTGGAGAAGCCAGAGTCACTTAACGACCGTGTTACTCACTTAACAACTGCAGTGATTCACTTAACAACTATGGCAAGGAAGGTCGTAAAATGGGGCAAAACCCCGCTTAACACAGGAAATAAAACGGCAGAATTAAACAAAAGCAGATCATTCGATTAACTTTCCAAGTCTTCCTCACCACGCCACCATATAACATGAAATTAAAAATATATAATTAAGAGATGATAATATCCCTGTCAGTGCCAAGGGAAATTAAAAAATATCTTCCCCCGGCAGAAACACAAGGATTACTTTAGGTAGCTTGATTTGCGGAAAATATTCTATAGCTGAAGGACCATTATCAAAGATATATTATATTAATCATTTAAAACTCTGACTCCACCCCAGAAATGTCTCTAAATCAGGGAAAAGCCTGCGGGATAAACACTGATAAACATAAGATCCAGCAGGTACAAATTGCATGAAGAAAATGCCTCTCATCTTGCAATCAGAAGTGGTGTAGGGTCTCCTGCTTGGGGGGGGCAGGGGTTGGTCTAGATGACCAATAAGGTCCCTTCCAACTCTGCTGTTCTGATTCTAATTCAATTATTAGCCAGCATTTTAAGCAATCTTTGGTTTGGTGACCCATTCACCCCCAGATCAGAGCTACTGCTTATTTTAGCAAACTCTCCAAGTTTGTGGAACTACACCTCCCATCCTTATTCAACCATCTTGGTCTGTACAGGTAATCCTCAACGTACGACCACAATGGAGCCCAAAATTTATCCTTGCTAAGTGACATATTTGTTAACTGGGTTTTGCCCCATTTGACAACTTTTCTTACCACCGTTGTTAAGGGAATCACAGCAGGCGTTTAAATTAGTCATGCAGGTTGTTAAGTGAACCTGCTTTCCTCATTGACCTTGCTCGCCAGACCGTCGTAAAAGGGGATCATGTGACCCTGAGACATCGCAACCATCATAAATATGAGTCAGTTGCCAAGGGTCTGAATTTTGATCACCTCATCATGGGATTGCTGCAATGGTCGTAAGGGTGAAAAACGGTTGCAAGTCACCTTTTCCAGTGCTGTTGTAATTTAAGCAGTCACTAAACAAAACTGTTGTAAGACGAGGATCCCCTGTATTGGTTTGAGGAAAATATGAGTTTTTACCTAGGACAGGGGTAGGCAACCTTGGCTCTTTTATGACTCGTGGACTTCAACTCCCAGAATTCCTGAGCCAGCATGGGGAACTATGATCCCCTCATGACTCGTGGACTTCAATTCCTAGAATTCCTGAGCCAGCAGGGGGGAACTATGGCCCCCTCATGACTTGTGGACTTCAACTCCCAGGATTCCTGAGCCAGCATGAGGGAACTATGACCCCCTCATGACTCGGGGACTTCAACTCCCAGAATTCCTGAGCCAGCATGGGGGAACTATGGCCCCCTCATGACTCGTGGACTTCAACTCCCAGAATTCCTGAGCCAGCATGGCTCAGCTTGGAAACCTCCCCCTTTCCCCTCAGCGTGGCTGGCTGAGGAATTCTGGGAGTTGAAGTCCATGAGTCATCAAAGAGCCAAGGTTGCCTACCCCTGTCCTAGGAGATACAGAGGTTGGGTGTAGCTACTTCAGAATGAAAAAATAGCATGACATTCAACTGGCAGGTCTTAGTTTATTGTCCATCAACTGGGCTGGGATCCCGAATCAAAGTTTGATCTTGGTTTAAAAGCTTGGCTCTGACCAAGATATATAATTATATATGCTTCCTAGCTCCAAGTTCAGATTTTTAGAGTTTTAGCTGATGCACACAAGTCCAGGGTGACTCATAGTCATTAGCATTTTGATCCACAGCTAGCCAGAACCTGCTGGGTATGTGAATCAGAGTTTGTTTAGCCTAAGTAAACACCAACGGCTTGTTAAAATTCAATGCTAGCTTGAGGAAGATTCAGGTCAACCCACTTGCTGGTGGAACAGAAATCAATATATTGCCGGCTTCCCACATTTTAAAAAAAAGCACCAAAAATTTAAAAAACCCACTGCAAACTCAGCTACCTTTTGAGCATAACATTTCTCAACATATGAAGAAAATAGATTTATAACCGGCTGAAAAAGAATAATAAATAGAGGGGTTTTTTTTTCAGGAAGACCAATATATCAGTTTAATTCTGAAGCTGGAGACATTGAAATTTGATTTGGCCTACTTCAATTTCCATTTCCTAAAGCAATGGCTCCATATGCCTAGAGCAAATACAAAAATAAAAAAATACATGACTCTAAGTTATTTACACACTCCACTCCGTTGGGAATTTGCGTGGAGGTTAACAACACACCTATAGTAATTTAAACAAGAAACAAGAGCTTTGTATCAAAGCCAGCAAAGGACGGGAGAACAACGCGGTGCATTAACCGGCAAGGCTTAGTTTTAAAAAGCTAAAGGCGAAATTAATTCTTTCCCATGAAATGTTGCAGACATGGTAGGAGTCTTATAAAGGAGATATAGCAAAACCAAGAGATTGTTCCACCTTAGCATGCTTCCGCTAACAAAGTGATATGGAGAAGTGTCTCACCTGAATATCTCAAGAGACTGACAAGTGGATTACTAGCCAGTTTTTCCCCCCTCCATAGGGACCTTCAAAAGTATTGGAAATTCTTGAAATTGTGCAGGCACCAAATTGCAAAACACTGCTATAAAAATACTCTCTCTTGTAGAAGACCTAGAAGTGGGTCATTTAACAGCACAATAGCTGGGCAACCAGGTTCTCGAACGACCAAATATTCCTCTCCGGATCCTTATTCTCAGTTGTCAATACATTCTTCTCCAGATGTGTTGTGATCACAATCCTCCCCCCCCCCCACAAACTACAAGATGATAGAAGTTAAAGCTTACTTAAGACCATTAAAATGGCAGCTGTTGTTGGAATCCCTGGTAACATTAATATTAATGAAAATATTTCACAAACAAGTCCATTATCTGGAACATGGATTCTGCTCATGTAACCATCAAGATAACGCATAAAACTGTCATAGGTATATAACTATACTGCTCGAATTTGGCTGATTATCAACACAGAGGTCAAGCTCCATTTCTCTTCTAACAAACCAGAAGTGTGAATCAATAAACCACTGCTGCTTGTGCTGATCACCCGTGGGAGTCCTTGGTGCTCTCTGAGCTTGGTGGCTTTCTTGTGGATGTTTCATGCCCCAGCTAGGGAACAATATCAGTGCTAGTAGGACGTGGGGTTTTCTTCTGATGATGGGATCTATTTGGTAGCAAACCTCCTGCAAGAAAATCACCAAGGACTCCACAGTACTCTTCCTCCTCCTCTCCCCCTCCTCCTTCTCCTCCTCCTCTCCGCAAACCCCACTTCCTTCTAGCACTGATGATGTTACCTAGTCGGGTCATGAAACAGCCACAAGAAAACCACCAAACTCAGAGAGCACCAAGGACTCCACAGTCCTCTTCCTTCTCCTCCTCCTCTTCCTCCTCTCCGCAAACCCCACGTCCTTCTAGCACTGATGATGCTACCTAGTCAAGTCATGAAACATCCACAAGAAAACCACCAAGCTCAGAGATCACCAAGGACCCCTCATTTCAACCCTGAGCTGCAAATTATTTTCTTCTGTTGCTACCTGATCATCTTCCAAGCCTTGTAACCAAGCCCTCTTTGCCACCTTAAGTGCCAGCCCATCCAAAATCCAAGGAAGCAATGACCACTATATCCTCATTTTACCTGCCCGTGTGATTAAAAAGATGGGGAGGGGAAAAAAATAACTCTTTTGAGTGCACGGCAGGAAAGATGGATGGAAAAAGATCACCCCGTTTTAACCATTCATAGACAGGCGAATCTGGCAGGAATCAGAGGTGAAGTGCAGATCCTTTACCTGCAGAACCAGCTGCTGCCAAGCCGTTGCTAAGGGCTGCCCACTGCCGATGTTGCAGGCATTTATGCGATCCGAGGGCTGGTTGGCCCGCTCGAGTTGCAGAGACACATTCCGACGTTCTTCTTCCAGGGCCCGGGTGAGCCGCTCAAAGCGAGCCTCCTGTTCTTTCACAGAAGCCAAGATGCTGGCTGCGGATCGGATGTCATAATCGTCCATGGTTGGGCTCAAAAGATCTGGCCTGCTCGCTGATAGGGCAAAGGACAAAAATTAGGGCAACACGGGTGGGGAGTAAAAGGGAGGGGTGTCCGACCTTGGCAACTTTAAGACTTGTGGACTTCAGCTCGATTTGCAAGCATCCGTTTAGTGACCGTTACAACGGCATTGAAATCAGTGAATTAGGACTTGTCATGCTTGTGATTGCTGAAGCCTCCCCATGGTCAGTCACGTGATCAAAATTCATATACTTAGCAACTGGCTTGTACTCATGACGGTTGCAGTGTCCCAGGATCACCTTTTGGGATCTTCTGACAAGCAAAGTCAAGGGGAGAAGCCAGATCTGCTTAACCCCCGTGCTACTGAATTTACAACTGCAGTAATTCGCTCGGCAAGAAAGGATGTAAACTAGGGCAAAAGAATTCTGGGAGTTGAAGTCCACAGGTCTTAAAAGTCGCCAAGGTTGGACACCTCTGACTTAGATGAAGCCTCCAAAGAAGGCAACTCAAAAACACTTCCACGTTTGAATGACAGAATCTAAGATATACTTGCCAGCCCGAAGCACACACCACGGGTGGCAAAGTGCTTGACAAACGAACAGCAAAATGCAACTGACAGGCCAAAGGAAGGATGAACGTGTTTCCATGCTTGCATGACATTATAGTAAAAGAAAGATCAATTAAAGGTCTCTTTGCTAGGATCGGGAACGTGTGTGCTGAGGGCTCAGCTACCTCTGATCTGACAGATGTCCAGTCTGCAGCTCTTCCTTCTGTGCGCCAAGGTCCTCCTCACACACCCCTCCACACTACACATGAAAGGCCTAAGTCAGTGGTGGGTAAAGTTGGCTCCCCCAGGGAGCGGCGTGTAAATTTGACGCATGTGTACCTGTGTAAAATATACCCCTACTTTCCTTGAGCAAGTGCTTTTCAAGTAAATGGAATCTGTCTTTTTTCATTTCTCTTTTCCTTAAGGTGTGTTCCTGCATAATGTGGGTGCGTGTTGTGTTCTGTATGTTTTGAGTTTGCACAGAAGAGTAAACTTGGCTGGAAGGGCAGGCAGAAAACATTTAGTAGCCGCAGTAAATCACCGGCTTACTTGGATCATCAATCAGGCTGGGAGAGTCACCTATTCGGCTGTCTGAATGCTTTATCTAACTGATGAGCCACTGCAGATAAGTGCGCTCCATTTTTCACTCCCCTTCTTGGGATAATACGGCCCCCTTCGGCTTAAAACAACAGTTCATTTAGTGACCGTTCAAAGTCACGACGGCACTGAAAAAAGTAACTTGCGATCGTTTTTCCACGCTTGCAACTGCCACAGCATTTCCATGGTCACGTGATCAGAATTCAGACGCTTGGCAACTGACTTGTACTTATGACGGTTGCAGTGTCCCAGGGTCACGTGATCCCCTTTTGCGACCTTTTGACAACAAAGTTAATGGGGACGTCAGATTCACTTCACAACCGTGTTACTCGTTTAAGAACTTGCAACGGTGGCAGAAAAGGGGGCCAAACTCACTTAAGAAATGTCTCCGTGACATTGTGGTTGTAAATGGAGGATTGCCTGTATTATCAATTCCTGAGCAGACCCTGATTCAAATCTCCCTTCTCTTTCAATGCTCACTGCCTCTGGAGTAGGGCTATTTGTTCGTTCCCTCCCATTGTTTGACTTCCGTTGTAAGTCTGTTGTGAAAAGAACATGGCAAGGAGCTATTTAAAGGAAGACGGATAATAACAGTTGTTCATTTGGAGAAAGAAATGTATTAAACTCTTCTTGGGAAGATGGATGAGACTTTTCTGCTGCGTCTCGGCTAATTATTTTCTGGTTATTCATCCAGGTACAACTTTTCACTCAGTTCTTATCAGCATCATCGTTAGTAACAAAATGAAGAGACAGAAAAAAACGTCAGCCGCCACTAGTTAAACCTGCTGGTTACGCCGTGCTATTTATATGTTTTAACACCTTCAAAATTTGGAGTAATGCCAGCTTCGGTATAGGAAAGCTTTCCGTTTTCTTCCATACGCCTTACCCCTCAACTATCCTTCCAGGCAGTTTGCATAGCTAGATTTAACATTAAGTACTTTTGATTGACAAAGAGGGCCACAAACTTATTTTGAAAAGTCGAATTCCCAGAATTCATGGGAATCCGATTTTGGTATCAGAATTCTTGTCAGTCAAAGCAAGAAAATGGGATCGTGAAATGTTCTTGGCATCTAAAGTATATAATCTGTTGTTGCTACATGGCATGTGAAGAATGACAGCCTTAGGTGTTGCCTTATTAGTAGGCAATGAAACACTACACAGGTTTTCCCCGACTTACAACAATTTGTTTAGTGACGGTTTGAAGTTACAACAGCACCGACAAAAGTGACATATGACCGTTGCAGCATCTCCCATGGTCACATGATCTAAATTCAGATGCTTGGCAACTGGTACCCATTTTATGACGGTCGCAGCGTCCCGGGGTCATGTGATACCCTTTTGCGACAAGCAAAGTCAATAGGGGAAGCCAAATTCTCTTAACAAACGTGGAACAAGCAGTTCCCTTAACAGCTGTGGCCAGAACGGAGGTAAATGGGGGCCAAATTCACTTAACTGTCTCACTGAACAATGGACATTTTGGGTTCAATTGCGGTCGTAAGTCGAGGACTACCTGCAATTCAACCTGCGCCGATCTCAAGTAGCATTCCAGGACATGCGACATTCCCCTCATGCAATTTTGGAAAAACGTGCATTGAGGAAAAAAATAAAATAAAATACACACCTAAGAAGGTTTAGGAAGCTCTTTTAGGTTAAGAAGGTTGGGACATCAGACATTAATCTCTAGAGGAAGTGAAGCCACAGACAACCGTAAGCAGAAAAAGCTGTAAAGAGAGAGGAAAGGAGAGAGAGAGAGAAAGAAAAGAGATTAGTTGGCAAAGTGTTAGTAAGTCTACCCGCAGTTGTTTCCAGACATTTTCTTTCACCAAAGAAGATTCACGGCGTACAGAGAAGAAAATGAACAAAAGCAATTGAATACAAGGAGTTTAGAATATTTTACAGCAGCGTTTCCCAATCTCGGAAACTTTGAAAATGTATGGTGATTGGTGATTGGCTCAAAGTCACCCAGTCAGCTTTCATGACTAAGCAAGACTAGAACTCACCATCTCCTAGTGATTGGCGGAAAGCCACCCAGCTGGCTTTCATGGCTAAAGCAGGAATTGAACTGACAGTTTCTTGCTTTCTAGCCTAGTGTCTTAACTACTAGAACAGAATAGAGCTGGAAGGGACTTTGAAGGTCTTCTAGTCCAGCCACCTGCTCGAGCAGGAGGCCCTATACCATGTCAGACAAGTGGCTGTCCAGTCTCTTCTTTAAAATTTCCAGTGATGGAGCACCCACAATTTCTGGTGGCAAGCTGTTCCACTGGTTAATTGTCCTTACTGTTAGGAACTTTCTCCTTAATTCCAGGTTGCTTCTCTCTTTGGTCAGTTTCCAACTATCGTTTCTCGTCTTGCCCTCTGGTGCTTTGGAGAATAATTTGACCCCCTTTTCCTTGTGGCAGCCCCTCAAATACTGGAACACTGCTATCATGTCTCCCCTATTTCTTCTTTTCTTTAGACTAGCCAAACTCAAGTCCTACAGCCGTTCTTCACATGTTTTAGTCTCCAGACCTTGGATCATCTTAGTTGCTCTTCTCTGAATTTTTTCCAAACTCTCAACATCTTTTTTGTGATATGGTGACCAAAGTTGGCTGCAGTATTCCAGGTCTGGTCTTACTAGGGTTTTATAAAGCAGTACTAACACCTCGCCTGATCTTGATTCTATGCCTCTGTTTATACAACCCAACTAGACCAACTAGGCCAAACTGGCTTCCTATATTGGTGTGTATATATATATATATATATATATATATATATATATATATATATATATATATATATATATATATTATATACGTAAAATTGGAAGTGTCTTGGCGACGTTCGACGAAGTCCCATTCGTCATCTTCAGGCTGGTGCTTCGTCATCTTCAGGCACCAGCCTGAAGATATACTTCGTCGAAACGTCGCCAAGACACTTATTTTACGGGGAGAAAACCCGAACAACCAAAGATACATATACCCGCGAAACCTATATTATATATATATATATATATATATATATATATATATATATATTTCAGTAAAAAAGGAAGCGACCACCAGGAAATAAAACACCAAGGTTTTAATAAATAAAATCAAGCTTTCGATGGCTAACATCTGCCATCATCGTCAGGATACAAGCCAGCTAGTGAGGAAATCTGCTTATAAGCATAGCCACACCTAAACTCTACGCATGGACCTTGTAACAGGGTCCTTTCCTCACTAGCTGGCTTGTATCCTGATGATGATGGCAGATGTTAGCCATCGAAAGCTTGATTTTATTTATTAAAACCTTGGTGTTTTATTTCCTGGTGATCGCTTCCTTTTTTACTGAAATGTATGTACCCAGGAATCGCTATTCTTCCATTTTTAATGTAATTTTTAATATATATATATATATATATATATATATATATATATATATGTATGTCTTTGGTTGTTCGGGTTTTCTCCCGCGTAAAATTGGAAGTGTCTTGGCGACGTTTCGACGAAGTCCCATTCGTCATCTTCAGGCTGGTGTTTTCAGCTTCGTGCTTCGAGCAATTGCAATTCGCCGAAACGTCGCCAAGACACTTCCAATTTTATGCGGGAGAAAACCCGAACAACCAAAGACCTACATACAAACACCGCGAAAAACCTCAGAAAACATATATATATATATATATAATATATATATATATATATATATATAGAGAGAGAGAGAGAGAGAGAGAGAGAGAGAGAGAGAGAGAGAGAGAGAGAGAGAGAGAGAGAGAGAGAGAGGGAGAGAGTGAGTGTGTTTTTTCCCCCTACTACATTATCATAAACATCTTGAGAACTTAGAACTGGTTTAGAACTTAGAGGAAAGCCTTTTGTTTGTCTTCTGTAGAGATTTAGGAATTCCTTTGGGTGATACCATCAGCTCTGATTTGTTTCTCCAGAGCCCTGTTTCAGCTGAGTGAACTATCAAGGCAGTAATTATTACACATTCTTTTGCAACTGTCTTTTTGCAAAGTCCAGCACAATCCCATTTCCAAGCTAAGCCTTTCTCCTCTGCTCCAAGCAGAGATGTTTCTTTGCTTCAACAGCCTTTGCTCTCATTCCTGCTCTAATTTGGCTGATTATCAACAATCCCACACCGATGAAAAGCAGCGAACAAAAGATGGCAATTTCAATGCAGACACAGAGAGACAGTCACAGTGTGCTGATGTCAGAAGAAAGAAAGGGGGGTGAAGGATCAGGGAAAAGGTTTTGTTTAAGGTAGACACATACCCACACTCGTACCCCAAAGTAATCTGCGAAACAAAGAGTTCAGCCAAGGAAAGATTGAAAAGGGAGGAAACGTGGATGAAAAAAAAATATAAAGGGGAAAATATTCTCCAATTCGATGCCCGCTTGGGGGGGGGGGAAGGTCTGGAGTTATTTTTAATTTCAACTGCATAAGTTAGTCCATGAAATGTACCCCTCGGCAGAAATAAACACAATAAACAGAAGCGGGGAAAAAAAAACACATTTTGGTTGCAGATTATAACAGCCGATCTTAGAAGTGATGGCTTCTTGGTGGTTCCATCTGCTAAAATTTAATCTTCACAACGACAAGGAAACTAGGGATCCCATCGCGTTTTCAGCTTAACTATTTCCTTAATAAACGTCACTTGGCAAGAACGAGAGAGAAATAAGATGATTCGTGGAGAAATGGCATTCATTTAACAAACTGGTGGCTTGCGTGAGTTGTATTTTTTTTCCCCCACCCTGTTTCTTGCTTGAAGTATCTGCAGAAGGTCTACTGGTGGCCTTGGGAAGCTGGTATCAAATCAATTTGCCAAGGTGTATAGAAAGGGGGGGACGACTGTTTTACTCTCTATATAGGTGGGCCTTTCTTTAAATCATTCTTGACCTCAGCGTGTTCTTCCTTCACTAGGTTTTTTTTTTCTTTCAGGGCCAAGTGAAGTTAAATCTGGGGGCTGAGATACGTCTCTTTTCCACCCAGAAGTGGGCTCATGATGTTACTTAGTTGAGTTATGAAACATCTGCCGGGAAACAACCAAGCTAGGAGAGCATCAAGGACCCCACAGTCCTCCTCCTCCATTCTACAAAACCCACTCCGTTCTAGCACTGATGATGTTACCTAGTTGGGTAATAAAATATCTGTAAGAAAACCACCAAACTCATAGGTCACCAAAACCCCGTATCTTCCCCCTCCTCTTATTCTTCTCCTGCCTCCACTCCGCAAACCCCACTCCCTTCTGGCACCGATATTACCTAGTTGGGTAAGGAAATATCGGCAAGAAAACAATGAAGCTCAGAGAGCATCAAGAATACCACTGTTCCACCCTGAATTAACACAAAAACTCTTCACCAAATGGTCTCCTTGCATGCAAGACACAGGAAGAAATATTCTCGGTGTTTCCATCGTTGTTAATAAACATCGTGCTATTTCCCAATAAACCTTAGAGAACATTCTCTTGACCTACTAACCAGTATATGCATGAATTGAATCCTGACTTTTTTTTTTAAAAAAAAAAAATCCAATCAGCAAGAATGAAGATGGACTTACTTAAGTACTAAAGCATCCCCATTCCCATCCTCAATGCAGATCAGTCTTATTCAATTTATAAAGGAAGACCTCCATCCAGTCCAGCGCGCTATCTGAAGCAACTAAAACCACTTAGCATCAGCAACGTTTACTGAATTCCATCGCAAATCATCAACTCTCATAAATGTTTACCGAGCCATCCATAAAACCAAGAACAAATGTTTGCTTGGCTCCATTTCTGAACAGCCTGGAATAGTGTGGATTAGGCATACAGTAAATCAAATTCTACCCTGTCACTCTTTTCTCCGCAAAACCTGTCCACATGCTAAAACATTCTCAGCAACAAGACATAATATCCTGAGGACCCACCTCCTCACCCCATTCCATGACAATAAATTTTGTTTAAACCTAAAGGAAGCCTTCCTGACAAGAAGATTGGAACAGTAGGACCTCTGCAGGTCTTCAGAAAAGGATGGATAGTCGATTCTTGGAGATCATTTAATTGGTCTCTCTGGACGTTCCAGGGAGGTGAACCAAAACCATCCTTTCCAACTCTAAAATTCATTCCACGCTCATTCCCAACTAAAAATGTTCTCCCGTTCAGCTAACCTTTTTCGAAGTTGGATCTTCTCCACCAAAACAGACGTTCCACCACCGTGAGAACATTCTTCCACAGGCAGACCAAGCATGCTTTCATTTCTTGTCCATTTCTCCAACTCTGGAACCTTTAGGGCAGTGGTTCTCAACCTGTGGGTCGGGACCCCATTTGGGGTCGAACGACCATTTCACGGGGGTCGCCAAACAAGGCTGTCTGCCATTTTTTTCTCCCTTTTCTTTGGCCATGCCCCTGGCACCCGGTGATGTATAAGTGGTTGGGGGTCACCACAACATGGGGAACTGTATTATGGGGTCGTGGCATTAGAAAGGTTGAGAACCACTGCTTTAGGGCTTCATCCTTCCAAAACTGCATATCAATACATGTATCTCTCTGTGTATGTGTATGTGTATGTATATATCTGTATAATTTCCATCCTGGGATTTCTGGAACATTGGTAAGATTGAACTTTGGGGGGGTAACGAAGCTCTAAATAAAACCAGAGCAGAACACACAAGCGTCTGTATGCAGAGTTAAGAGACAAAAGTCTGTGTGGGCTCCATAACAGATGTGTCAAAGACACATACCAAGATGAGGAATTAATTGACACTATAAATAGCCATGTGCGAGCTTTAGGAACACAAAGGGCTTAATACACTTATCTACAATCAGAATCTGGCTACAGTTAATTGCTGAGGTGAACTTGAATGCTAAGAAAATCCTCCACCAGAGGACAAAAAACAAGAGATTGAAAAAGGGGGTAATTTAAGCCAATCTGATCATTTGATTCTAAGTCACTGGGAAAGGTCCCTCCATTTACCTCAGAAGAAGCACCACGTGGCTAATTAGGTCCAGAGGGGAAACTGAAGAAAAGCTTTTGATATATATATATTTTCCACACCTGACAAAGGTGTAACTGAATTGTTTCATTCGTGTAGTTACAGGAAAGCATGATGTGTCTTCAGTTCCCCCATTTCCAGGGCATTTATGGGGGCAACTCCTATTTCTATTCTGAGGAATAATTTACCTCATTTACTTATATCCCACCTTTATTCGTTTTATAAAAATAACTCAAACCTATCCAAAACCCTCTCTCCTCCTATTTTCTCCACAACAACGATCCTGTGAGGTGGGTTGGGTTGAGTGAGAGAGGGACTGGCCCACAGTCCCCCAGCTGGCTTTCAAGCCTAAGGTGGGATTTGAACTCACCGTCTGCTGGTGATTGACCCAAAGTCACCAAGCCAGCTTTCGTGCCTAAGGTGGAATTAGAATTCACCATCTCCTGGTGACTGGCCCGAAGTCACCCTTGGCTACTAAAGGGGAGAAGAAGATAATGCCCCATGAAATTCATAAGCTCTTTCATCATCATTTCTTGAGAAGATTGTGTGGTGGAATGTAGTCTGGAGTCCCAGGAGGAATACGTTTTTTTGAGGGTGAAGGTCCATTCTCCGAGCTTGTGGGTTGGTTTCTGGATGTTTTGTTACCAGGCTAGGTAACATCTTCAGTGGAGTTTAGGGGACGTTAGTGTCAACGTTCTGTTTATAAGGGCTTCAGGCGTGGGTGTATCAAGTGAGGGTCTGTGGTGGGTCTTGTGATGGGCCAGGTGTGAGTCATCAATGAGTCTTGTGATGGGTGTTGGGAGGTGAACTGTCAACATCATTGGGAGGTGAACTGCTGGTGGGAATGGGGGATTGCCCGGGATGGTTGAGAGTCAGTGCTGTCTCTGGTTGGCTGTGCGGTTGATTTGGATACGGACGAGTTCGTCGGCTGGTTGTAGATCAGAGTGTCTGTGGACAGAACTGTTGTTGGAGTGCCAGCCTTCAATGAACTCATGCGCCTGGCAGGTGGTAGCGTGACCGATGAAAAAATGTTAAGTTTTTTCCCCAGAGGGCAAAGAAGCAGCAGAACTTGGGATGTCTAGTAGGCAGGAAAAGAGCTACGACAGCTCTTCCCTAGCAATTCACAGAGTGTATCTATAGTTATGCAGATAATTACTTTAGTCTGGTAAGATTCTGTCTATAGGTCAAGGATTCCCAACTGGGGGGTGCGAGAGATATTCCAGGGAGCGCGAAAACTTGGATTTTAGAAGTTTCAAAATTATGGCGTACATGCATAAATCGCTGCCGATATTTCGAACTTCTGTAAGGGGTGCAAGAATATATCAGAAGTGTTCTAGGGGCGCGGAGTATAGAAAAGTTTGGGAACCACTGCTATAGGGGAATGACAATAAAGAAACTACTCAGAACTTCACGTGTCATTCTTGAGGTCTGTTGCTGCTCTAGGTCTATCCAGCTGATCCCTTCTGCTTCATCCCAAAATGACAACTATGCTGCCATAGAACATCCCTCCTTTTTTAGGATCCATTCAGTCTATTCCTCACCTCGTAGTTTTTCACCCTAGACCAGGGGTAGGCAACCTTGGCTTTTTTATGACTCATAGACTTCAACTCCCAGAATTCCTGAGCCAGCATGACTCAGCTCGGAAACCTCTCCCTTTCCCCTCAGCATGGCTGGCTCAGGAATTCTGGGAGTTGAAGTCCACGAGTCATAAAAGAGCCAAGGTTGCCTATCACTGCCCTAGACCAATCTTCACAACCAGCCAGCCTTGATGGGTACCTATTTGGGTCCCCCCCCCCATACACACACACATATTTGCAAACTTCAACTCCATCCCTAGTTTGCAACACCTTTCCCTTGCCTCCATGTCAAAAAGCCTGGTCTAACCAATCAATACAATACCCCCCCAAAAAAAAAATTTGGAAGGAAGAGGACTATGAGAACAAACTGGAAGGCACCTTGTGACCAAATATCGATCTTCTACACAGAGAGTCGAAAAGAGATAGGTGTTTGTGTGCGCGTGTGTGCAGAATTTCCTTCTTGAAGAGCAGGATGATTTTTTTTTTTGAGGTTACCTGTTTTGTTTTGTTTTTCCCTTTCCACAGCACCAGCCAACAACAGCAGCGTGAAACAAATGTACAGTGTCTCCCCAGTTGTCGGGAATAATCTGTCTTTTTGCAAAGAGGCGTTCAATGGCCTGAGAAGCAGATAAGTTTTCGATGACAGCCCCTTCCAAGCCTCGTCATTGGAGGTGATGGATTCTGGAATCCAGCTTTTCTCAGCAGCAGGAACCAACGGAAGAGGCTTTGTAACCACTGGCTGACCATTTGCTTCTAGGTTCCATTCAAAGTGTCTGGTTGTCACCTTCAAAGCCCTACGTGCCTTGGGATCAGGTTATTTGAAGGACCATCTTTTCCAGGTCACATTTACCTGACCCACCAGAGTGGAGAGATAGCGAATGCTATAGGTCCCCTCACCTAGGGAGGTCCATCTGGTTGGACCGAGAAGAACAGGCTTCTCAGTGGTGGCTTCTTCTCTGTTATTTGAAGGACCACCTTTTTCCAGTCACATCTACCTGACCCACCAGAGTGGGGAGGCAGGGTATGTAACAGGTCCCCTTTCTTAGCAGACCAACAAGATGGGCCTTCTCCGTGACAGCTCCCTCCTTGTGGAACGTCATCCCTGTAGAGATAAGATTGCTCTTCTCTGCACTCTTTCCAAAGTCTCAACATCTTTTTCCTTTATCTCCCCAATCTCAAAAACCCTCAGGGAATCTCCTCTTGAGATCCTCTTGTTAACTTCACCCCAAACCACTCAATGAGTTGTAGCCTACTCCACAAGCAGATCTTTTGAGGATTCAGTCTCTCCATCATAAGAAAGGATTCCCCTGGGGAGATCAACTTAGCTGGCAATCTAGTTACTTTCCGGGCATCCAAATGCTTTGTGTTGCCTGTTAAGGCTGTCCCTAAACTGCATTCTTAGAAGGTTATCTCCATCACGCTTTTTCAATTCTTCTGATGCTCATCTTAATCCTAGTGGATTGTCCTCGATTGCTGGATTTAATAAATTGTTTTATTAGGGATTGTTTGTTCTTCTTTGAGGTGCGAGGATTTTATTTGGCTTTTATTGTTCACTGCCATGATTGGCTATAAAGGGGACAGTAAATCTGAGAAAAATGATAAATCACACTAATAATACTGACATATGGTAAGAGCAGAACCTGATTTGCAGGAGAAAAGAAAGCTGTGGTAAATATGGTTTTGCAAGCTTTGTTTGCCAAAGGGGAAAAAAATATTCAAACAGAGAGAGAAGTAAACCCATTGTTGCTTCATTCTTGGGAAGCAGAAAAGAGATTTACAGTCGGCTTTTGTTACTGAACTTCATTTGCAATACAGTTAATAATATATTTCCCACAAGTAAGTGGTTTTGACTATAATAAAGTGATTTTTTAAAAAAAAACAGACATAGAGATAAGCACACAACAGGAACAAAACTCTTAGGACAAACAATCCCCATTTTGTTCCCAATTCTGCAGAATTTTATGAAAAGCAAGAAACTGCCTGTTGTGTCATAAAGAGCAGAAACAAAAACAGCAATTCAGAGTTTCAGGGTGAAACTTTGCAAAGGGCAAACTTTTGAACTGTAGCAAATATTTCCACTTTGAGAGTGGAATCGCTTGACGGAATAGAGCACTTCTGCAATAAAATTAAGTAAACAAAACAAAATTCAAAACATCAGTGAGGACGAAAGGGTAAGATGGGTAGGAGCTGACAGGAACTGCAGAAAGAAAGAAAGAAAGAAAGAAAGAAAGAAAGAAAGAAAGAAAGAAAGAAAGAAAGAAAGGAAGGAGAAGAAAGAAAGAAAGAAAGAAAGAAAGAAAGAAAGAAAGAAAGAAAGAAAGAAAGAAAGAAAGAAAGAAAGAAAGAAAGAAAGAAAGAGTTCCACCACTCAAGTACGTTTGAGAGAGGGGTGAAAATCCATGAAAGTCATCTAGTTCAGGAAGAGCTATGAGGACCAAGTTAATAAGTGAGGGGGCAACATCAATAGCCTTTGGGGTCAGCCTCTGCTTACCATGGCTTCCGTACCAGATCCACCTCCTTGCTTTTAAAGCCCAGAGAATTTCCAGGTTGGCGAAAACTGTTAAGGAACAAGAAAGCCACAACTTAGAAGCTGATCCATGCAACAGAACAAGAATAAGAATAGAATAGAGTTGGAAGGGACCTTGGAGGTCTTCTAATCCAACCCCCTGCTCAAGCAAGACCCTACGCCACTCCAATCAATCAATCTGAATAGAGCTGGAAGGGACCTTGGAGGTCTTCTAGTCCAGCCCCCTGCTCAAGCAGGAAACCCTACACCATTTCAGACAAATGGTTGTCCAATCTCTTCTTAAAAACCTCCAGTGTTGGAGCACCCACAACCTCTGGAGATGTGTTTTAGTCCTTACAGCCCAAAAAGTCTTTTTCTTACCTAAGGGGGAAAAAAAAAAAAACCAGCAACAGCTAAATTGCAAACTTTGCTAGTTATTCTACGGAAGAGATGCTCCCTGATTGTTAGAAAGTTGTACTCTATTCAAAATGTCATACTGTTAACTCAGCAAACAAAAAGTGGTATTTTACATTCATAAATTGCCTCCGGGCAAATGACTAATCTTGCTGTATAGCAGATAGCATCTACTCTACCACTGTGGACCCAGATGCTAAAACTAAAAGAAACTGTCGCAAATTTTGAGGAGAAGTGGTAATTGACATTTGTCAATACTTAAAAATAATCCACTGAATTGAGCACTGCAAGAAAATACTTTATTATTGTATTCAGATTTCCTTCTCCAAACCATTTTAAGTCTAGACAGCAGGATTGATTTCTCCTAAGCTGAGAGCAAACAGAGGATGTTCAAACACAGAGGAAGGCAAAATTCCTGTACCCAGTGGGCTTCAGATCCGAAGGAAGGAAGGAAGGAAGGAAGGAAGGAAGGAAGGAAGGAAGGAAGGAAGGAAGGAAGGAAGGAAGGAAGGAAAAATGGAAGGGAGGGAGGGAGAGAGGAAAGAGAGACGGGAAGAGAGAGAGAGAGAGAGAGAGAAAGGGAGGCAGGGAGGAGGGAAAGAGAGAGAGAAAGGAAGTCGGAGGGAGGGAGGGAGGAGAGAAAAAGGAGAGAGAGAGAGAAAGAAAGAAAAAAGAAAGAGGAAGAGAGGAAAGAAATAGAGGGAGGAGGAAAAGAGAGAGAGAGAAAGGGAGGGAGGGAGAGAGGAAAGGAAAGGAAAGGAAAGGAAAGGAAAGGAAAGGAAAGGAAAGGAAAGGAAGGAAGGAGAAAAAGAGGTGAGGAAGGCAGACAGATGCCCAGACCCATTCTTCCAATCCCAGGAACACATTTGAAGTCCTTCTTCCTCCAAATCATAAATCATTCACTGGTGATATTTAGCCGACACGCAGAGTGATTGTTATTAAATATCACATCTGTATTGTGGATGAGGTCATGTCTATTAAGACCCGTCTCCCCCTTGGTCTTTTAGTCAGGGCCAACTCTTTGCCCTCCTCCCCAAAATAACTCAAGATGTCGTTGTGGTTTTCTTTAATTGGCAGGACCTCCTCGTGATAAGCGCTTGGAATGGGATGGGATGGGATGGGATGGGATGGGATGGAAGAGAAGAGAGGAGAGGAGAGGAGAGGAGAGGAGAGGAGAGGAGAGAAGAGAAGAGAAGAGAAGAGAAGAGAAGAGAAGAGAAGAGAAGAGAAGAGAAGAGGACTAGCTGTATATATACATTTATAAATTAGAATATATATATATAAATTAGAAGAGAGATTTTATACACATGCAATCCAATGGCCAAGCCGCAGAATATTGCTAAGACGGGACGTCGACATTCTTACGGAGTCCTAAAAATGAATTTTAGCATTGTGCCAGGACAAACTGAACAAAAACGTGGCGCGGTGCATGTCTGATTATTTGACGCAGCTGATACGGACCTGCAATTATTTGATTCACATGTTAACATAACAAAATGTGGGGAGGCTGGTGATGTTTCCCAAAGCACATGGCATATGGCACATTACATCAAGCATTAAGCAGGCCAATTTCCCCCCCCCCCCTCAGACTTATCTTCAAAAACATCGACTCACTCCACATGCTGGTTTGTTTTAGGCCTGTAAAGAAATCATGACGGATTAAGGGCGTGTTGATGTTCTCACTGCGCTGATGTTTATTCATTAAAGTTGCTGGGGTCCCCCCCTTTTTCGGTCTTGGCTGTACACATTTCGTGCTTTTTTTTAGGGTTCGGCTTTCGAGATCAATGCAAAATGTCCTTAAAAGGGCAGAGAGAGGCACCCCCCCCCTTTGCTTAGGCAGCACAAAAGCGGGGTTGTGGGTGCGCACGCATGTGTGAGCACACCAGGGACGAACCTGTGTTCCTCTCCCCGTTCTCCACTGCGGAGGACCATATTTGTGATTTATAGATTCATTTCCTTCTGGCTTGCTGTGCTTAGAGGCGACTCGGAGCGATTTGCAGGTTGGAATAATTGCTTGCCATTAATTTGGAAGCGGTTGGGACGGGAAAGAGACTGCAACATTTGGAGGGAGACACTGGCGCATAAGAGCGATTGCAGAAGCAGAGGAGAAGGAGGAGATCAAAAGGATGGGGAAGGGTCCCCGGCAAGGCAGGGCGGGGGGCAATTGAGGGACTCGCTGGTTAGAAATAGGTTTGTCTCCTTGAATTGACCAAATATGTATTTTTTTAAAAAAAAAGCCGGAGAAGTAATAATATTAGATTTTTCTCCTGCTGTTTTTTTTTTTAAATATACGTACAAGGAGCCCTCAACTTACGACCACAGTTGAGCCCAAAGCTTCCATTGCTAAGTGAGACAGTTGTGAATTTTGCCCCATTTTACGACCTTTCCTTCCACAGTTAGTAACACGGTTGTTAAATGAATCTTAACGGTTGTAAGTCGAGGTTACAACGGCTGGAAATTGATCAAGGAGAGAAGCAACCTGGAATGAAGGAGAAACTTCCTGACAGTGAGGACAATCAACCAGTGGAACAGCTTTGCCTTCAGAAATCATGGAGATTTTTAAGAAGAGACTAGGCAGTCACCTGTCTGAAATGGTATAGGTTCTCCTGCTTGAGCGGGGGGCTGGACTAGAAGACCTCCAAGGTCCCTTCCAGCTCTATTCTATTCTTATTCTTATTCTGTTGCACGGATCAGCTTCTAAGTTGTGGCTTTCTTGTTCCTTAACAGTTTTCGTCAACCTGGGAATTCTCTGGGCTTTAAAAGCAAGGAGGTGGATCTGGTACGGAAGCCATGGTAAGCAGAGGCTGACCCCAAATGAGATTAATGTTGCCCCCTCACTTATTAACTTGGTCCTCATAGCGCTTCCTGAACTATGCAAACGGATGTCAAAATTGAACAGTCCCCTCTCTCTCAACAGAGGGGGAGGGATATGACATCATCGATCACCAGTCTACAACACAGTCCTTTCAAGAAGGCTCCACACCCATTTGGACCCCTCAGGTGACCTTGAGGACCCAAATAAACCTCCAAGCGGCCTCGACAACTCTCTAGAAAAAAAGGCAAATGACCAGCTCTCTGCAAGGAGTATAAATCCTTCCACTCCCCACCATCCAATCCGAGCTGAGGAAGCTTCTTGGATGAGAAGCGAAACGTCTTCAAAGAAAAACAAGAAAGTCCAGTTGCCTCTTGGGGGGGGGGGTGGAAGCACCTTTGGGACAAAGTGCCCAAAATGTGATCACCTGAGCTCAGAGGAGGCCGTTGACACTTCAAAACTGAGTCATTAAGTCGAGGATCTGTGTTTCTTTGGCTAGGAAGTAAGGGTGTCCATCTCGCTCAGGGCTGTTCTGCCCCATTCTGGAACGTGTTTCTGTTTATTTTATCTTTTTTGGCTTGGGCAAAACTCTGTGGCAGATTGGCTTCCTAAAATAACTCAAATGCAATGACTCGCATCAAATGTCTGTGGGAAGGAAAATAACTCGGCAAAGGAACTGCTCTCCCCGGGATGCAAAAGAGGGAGAACGGTGGCCAGGAAGCGGCTGCGTCATCGCTGCGTTCCTGTTCCAGCCAGTCCTCGACTTACAGCAGTTCAAAGTTACCACAGCACTGAAACAAGGGACTGATCGCCGGTTCTCCCACTTACGACCGTTGCAGCCTCCCTGTGGTCACGGGATCAAAATTCAAGCGCTTGGCAACTGACTCGTATTTATGACGGCCCCAGTGTCCCCGGGGTCATGCGATCCCCTTTTGCGACCGTCTGACAAGCAAGGTCCATGGAGGAGGGGAAGCCAGATTCACTTAACAACTGTGTGATTTACTTACCGCCTGCTACACAACGCCTCAGAGGTAACAACTGTCAGTAAGGAAGAGAAGAACCTCTGTACTGTGCAGGATCTAGAGATAGCAGAAATGAAGAGGGAAAAAGGAATGACAAACTACAAAGACTTGCAAACAGCGCCAGAACGACTGAGGCAAAAGAAAGCAAAGATAGCGCCCATGGTAAAAAGGTGATCCCGACTGCGGTCGTAAGCGGAGGACTATCTGCCTTTTTCAATTTTAAAACAAAGACAACAAGACCAGCAGGGGGGTTGGACTTGAAGACCTCCATGGTCCCTTCTAGCTTTGTTCCTCTATGGTTCTTGCCAGGGTCTCTTGCTTGAGCAGGGGGCTGGACTAGATGACCTCCAAGGTCCCTCCCAACTCTATTACTCGATGATTCGATGGCTAACCCAAAATGGAAGCTAATTTGGACTCTTGTCTCTTTGGGTGATGAAACCACCCGGTGTCAGAAGGAGCTTCTACCAGGCAAATGAAGACTATTTTGGGGGGGGGGGGAATAAATAAATAAAGATTCGATCTCTTTTCGACAATTCGCTGACCGCTTCCAGCCACCCGGTCCTTCCTGCGTCATTTCCTGCCGTTCCAATAACTCACCTTCTTTTCATTCGGTTTTGAAAAGAAAAAAAAAATATTTGGGGGGCCTGGCATGTTTGCAACCGAAATGAGTCTGGTTTTTCATAGCTGCCAGGCTGGGAATAGGATTTATTGATTTAAAAAAAAAAAAAGGTTTCTGGGGAAGGAGGGGGCGCCCTACAGCACAGCTCTGATCTACCTGCTAAGGTTTTTTTAATGTTTTCCCATGGTTTTAGTTCAAAAAAGGAGCCTCATTGGGCCAGAGACTGGGGTAGCCCTAAATTCTATCAGTGACCCTGGTCTTTTTGAGAATCCCAGATTGAGGGGCTCCCCCAAAACCACTCAGTCTTCCTCCAAAGAATCCTAATTTTCCCACTGATTTGCACCCTACTATTTTCTTCTGTTTTTAGCTCCCAAAATGTGCTTTGGCACCTTCTTGTTTTGCCAGTGCTTGCTTGGCACAGCTGCGGGTGTTGACAGACTGAAAACATGTCTCCTTTGATGTTTCCTTCCCTCGGGTTTTTTTTTTTGCTTCCTTCCTTCCTCTCTTCCTTCCCTGTCTCATCCTTCCCACGCTCCATCTCATCTCCCTCCCTCCCTTCCCTCTCTCTATCCCACCCTCCATTTTTCCTTCCTTCCTTCCTTCCTTCCTTCCTTCCTTCCTTCCTTCCTTCCTTCCTTCCTTCCTTCCTCTCTTGCTTATCTCTCTCCCTCCCTCCTTTCTTTCTCTCTTTCCTTCCTTCCTTCCTCTCTTCCTTCTCTCCCTTCTTATTCTTCTCTCTCTCTCCCTCTCTTTCTCTTTCCTCCCGCCCTCCCTCTCTCCCTTCCATCTTTCTTTCTTTTCTTTCTCTCTCCCCTCCCTCCCTCTCTCCCTTTCATCTTTCTTTCTCTTTCCTTTCTCCCTCCCTCCTTCCTTCCCTCCTTATTCTCCCTTCTCCCTCTCTCTCCTCCCTTCCTCCCTCTCTCCCTCTCATCTTTTTCTTTCTCTTTCTTTCTTTCTCTTTCCTCTTTCTCCCTCCTTCCTTCCTTCCCTCCTTATTCTTCCTTCTCCCTCCCTCCTTCCCTCTCTTTCCCCTTCCATGTTCTCAACCTTGGCAAGCTGAAGATGTGTAGACTTCAATTCCCATCTGGCTGGGGAAGCCATTCCACTGCCTGGGGGATTCTGGGAGTCGAAGTCCACACACCTTCCATTTGCCGAGGATGAGAAGCATCGCTCTCAACAATCCAGCCGAGGCTGTCTAACGAGAACAGGGAGGTAGATCTAATTAATGTCTCTCTGGATCTTCTCCAGAAGATCCCCATGCTGTTCCGGCGTTGCAAGGCCAGCATTTGCTGCCCCCAAACCAACACGAACCCTCGGCTTTCCTGTTTTACACTCAAGAGAGCTTCGCCGATGACGCAGGTCTCGGCTGCAGCCCAGTTAAATTAATGTGCTTTGGAAATTAGCCAGTCTGAGAAAACGAATTGGCACTTGCGGCTCTCTAGGTATACCTTGGAAGGTAATGAAGCAAAGGAAACACAGGTGTTTAAAAAGGAGAAGCGGGGAAGGAGAGAGAAAGCCCAGATACCTACGGCGGCGTCATTTGAAAAATCTCCCCTGATGCATCACAACTGTGTGCCCATCACTAACTGTCCCACTGTTTCTCCCGGCTTCAGTAAACAGAGACTACAGCTAAGCAAAGGCAGCTTCCTCGCGTGAATTATTGGCAGTCCAAGAATCAGATCAGACCAGCAATTAATATTTACTCGACTGAGCTAGCAACATTCTTCCGACTTGTTTCTGCTCCTACGTAGATGGACCTCAGGGGTCCCGGGTGCTCTCTGAGCTTGCTTGTTTTCTTGCAGATGTTTCATTACCCAAACTAGGTAACATCATCAGTGCTAGAAGGGATTGGAATTTATGGAGAGGAGAGGAGAGGAGAGGAGAGGAGGGAAGGAAGGAAGGAAGGAAGGAAGGAAGGAAGGAAGGAAGGAAGGAAGGAAGGAAGGAAGGAAGGAAGGAAGGAAGGAAGGACGGACTATGGGGTCTTTGGTGCTCTCTGAGCTTGCTGGTTTTCTTGCAGACATTTCATCACCCTAACTAGGTTACATCATCAGTGCTAGAAGGGAGTGGAATTTATGGAGAGGAGAGGAGAGGAGAGGAGGGAAGGAAGGAAGGAAGGAAGGAAGGAAGGAAGGACTATGGGGTCCTGGGTGCTCTCTGAGCTTGCTGGTTTTCTTGCAGACATTTCATCACCCTAACTAGGTTACATCATCAGTGCTAGAAGGGAGTGGAATTTATGGAGAGGAGAGGATTGGGGAGGGGAGAGGGAGCGAGGGTGGAAGGGAGAAAAGGAAAGGAAAGGAGTAGGGTGGAGTGGAGTGGAATGGAATGGAATGGAATAGAATAGAATAGAATAGAATGGAATAGAATAGAATGCAATGCAATACAATACAATACAATAGGAAGGGACCTTTGAGGTCTTCTAGTCCAACCCCCTGCTCAGGCAGGAAACCCTATCTGAGCAGGGGGTTGGACTAGAAGACCTCCAAGGTCCCTTCCAACTCTGTTGTTAAGTGAATCTGTCTTCCCCACTGACTTCCTTGGTCAGTTGCCAAAGGTCCAAATTTTGATCACCTGATCACAAGAATCCTGCAACGGTCGTGTAAGTGTGAAAACTAGTCATAAATCCCTTCTTTCCGTGCCATTGCAACTTCAAACAGTCACTAAACGAACAGTTACAAGTCGAGGACTACCATAGGTGGGTGCTGTGAGTATGGGAATGTAATATTGATAAAAGTATATAGATGTGGGGTGGAGAAGTGTTTTTATAATGTTTTCTGAAGATTGTTCTATTTTTTTTTTTTTCAATTTCTCAAACCTGGCTTTCAGCCTCCTCTGTAAACCTTAATCCATTTGTTATTTTTTTTTCCCTTTTAGTGTCTCCTGTCTGCTAGTGCTGCCTTTAATGTAGTTAATGTTTTGCATAGATATGTAATTGCCTTCCATTTCTGAAGGTTTAGCAGGCTGGAATGGGCTTTTTACAAACAGGAAAGGAAACACATCCTAGGTGAAAAATGTTTTTTTTTTTCCTGCATTGGGAGAAAAAAAATAACTATTTTGGCAAGGGCAAGCTTCAAAGTTTGGTTTATTTTGAAAATATTTTGTCGTTTTGAAACCTGGGACTGGATATATTCCAATTCAGGGGCAGAGTTCTTTGTTTGCCAAAACAAAAAAAAAGGACAACAATTCAGATCTAAAAATATTTCAGAAATTTAAAGCTGAACTTAAAACATATCGGCTTAGGCAGGAAGAGGGGAAAAAACAGCTTAATCATGCAGTGTAAAACAAATCAATCTCAACTAATCCATATTTCTTTTTTTCTTTCTTTTTTAAAATATCCATACCCTTCGCTACGCTTTTTCCACCTTTTTCTTTAAATTTCTTTTTTAAAAATGGGATCCGACAGTTACTTTTTCCACCTCCCACCTACTCTGCCTTTATTTCTTTTTTTAATTTTAAATTTTTCAAACAAAAGAAAATTGGCATACAGATAGTCCTCCATTTACAACCAGCAGTGATTTGCTGATAATAACCATGGCAGACAAAGTCATAATATCGGGCGTGATTTGCGTAACAGTCTAAAAAGTGTTGCTTAGCCACAAAAATTCTTGTCCTATTTAATGGTGATGTCAAGGATTACCTGCCCTAGGTTTAGGAAATATCCAGTTTTTGAATAAATGTTATTTTCCCTCCAGAGAAAGAAAAAAAAAAAAAGAAAGAAAGAAAGAAAGAAAGAAAGAAAGAAAGAAAGAAAGAAAGGGGGAAGAGATGGGAAAGAGGAAGGGAGGGAGGGAGGAAGGAAGGAGGGGAGGAGGAGAAGAGAGATGGGAAAGAGGGAGTGAGGAAGGAAGGAAGGAAGGAAGGAAGGAAGGAAGGAAGGAAGGAAGGAAGGAAGGAAGGAAGGAAGGAGAAAAAGAGAAAGAAAAAAAGACAGTCTCTCTTCCTTTGGCATAGATTTCATAATATTTTACAACTCAAGACAGTTTTATGTGCAATTTGATTTACAGTGTTCAAACAAACATGTGCTACACGGAAGTGATTGATATCCATTTAATTTTGCTTTAGTATCACAACACGACCGTTAATTAATTTGTTGGATGGGTGTACTTTGCTGTTTTTTTTCTTTTGTTTCTGTATTTTTTTCTCTGCACTTTTTTTCAATGGGGGCAAATGGCCTTCGTGACTAAAGCAGGACTAGAACTCACTGTCGCCTGGTGATTGGCCCAAAGTCACCCAGTTGGCTTTCATGGCTGAGGCTGAACTAGAACTCCCTATCTCCTGGTGATTGGCCCAAACCGCAACCCAAAACCCATGCGTGTCAACAGAGAGGGCTCCGAGTATCGCCTCTGGCATGTGTGCCATAGGTTCGCCACCACTGGCATATAGTGTGGTGAACTATTTATGGAGGAGCTGTCTTCACCCTTTTTCTCTTACACAAACTATCTGAGCTGAGTTGTCTCTTAAATCCTCTGGAATGCTACCCCTCCCGCCTGGGAATCCAGACTACTACATGCCATCAGAGATGTGCAGTCTTGATCTGTCCTAGTAATGCCCTCAAGATGGTAGCGTTGTTAATATCATCCGCCTCTTATCCTTCCCCTTTTCCTCTCCCGACTTGAAATATTTCCCAACTTCTTGGTGGCGGTTTTGAGAACGAAGACTCTGCTGTGTTGATTATTTTTCAAGTTGTCTATGATCCAAGGTCATATTTTTCAAAACCCAGCTGGCCTGCAGAACTTTCTCCCTTATAACGGAACGGCCATCAACATTAGAGAGTTCCTTCTCCCTTTGGCTTGAACTCATGCCAATCCCGAAGAAATATTTTCCAAGTGGTTTGTCCAAGGTCAGTTGGAATATTACAAATATATATATATTCTTCAATGCAGAACCTTCTTCATCCTGTATTGGGGGCACACTAAGCCCACTGCAGCCTGATTTATGGCAAATTGATGTTTTAGTTACCCACTGCCAGTTTCTCTTTTCTCACAACTGGTGTGATTGTCATGGCAATTGCTTGCTTCCAAGATGTACTGAGCCCGGGGGGGGGGGGGAGTTGGTGTCAGCCCCTAAAGGCCTATTTTTAAAGCTTGTTGTGAAAAAAAGAAAAATAAAAAATACGAACGAGACGAGACCTTTATGAGCACTAATCTGCAAAAGGAGAAACTATTTCTTAAAGCCGTTTGTGTCTTTGCAGGTTTAATCTTTTGCGCTTAAACCGAGACAGTACGCAAGCCGGTGGAAACGTTTTATTAATGCTCCGTTTTGCAAAAAACAAAACAATAAAAAAAACTGGCGTAAGAAAACAGAGGGTTTTGGAACGAAACACGTAGAACATGTGCCTGGCAAAGACAAGCTCTTATATTCAATTTTCAGCGTCTCTGGGTGATTGTGGATGAGGAAAAAAAACCAATGTTGTAACCTTGTCAGGAGCATCGACAAAACAAGTCTGAATACTTACTCTGGCATAACAGCAAATAGTTTCTGTGCAGTTGTATGAAATCTATATTTTACTCAGAACTGCAGAGGAGTGAGAAAAATAAGTATTGACAAGTGACAAGTTTCTCTAGGAAAAACACTAAAAAAATCCAATGGGGAAATGATCCCAGCTGTGTGCTTCGTCTTGTGTGGATTGAGCACCTAGTGCAGTGGTGGCGAACCTATGGCATGGGTGCCAGAGGCGGCACTCGGAGCCCTCTCTGTGGGCATGCACACTGTCGCCCCAGCCTCGCTTCCCCCGCGCCCCCCTCACCAGCAGCCCCCCCCCAGAAGAGAGTTCCCCCTGGACGTGGCCCGTACGGAGCAGCGCAGCCAAGGAGATGACAAGTGGGCAGTAGGGACAAGACTCCGCCCTCACGCCTCGTTGCACACTGATGATGCTGCAGGGCTTGGGTGGAGGACGTGGCCGCCATGGCACTGCAGGGCCACCTGGGAGATCTGCAGTGGGCCATGGAGGTGGTGGGTGGCCCTGTGGGTGGGGGGGGCACGGAGCGGGAGTGGGGGGGCATGGTGGTGGTTTTTGGGCACTCAGTCTCTACAAAGTTCATCATCACTGATCTAGTGGTTACTGCTAGTGGCTGGCGATCAACATGCACTAGAGGTTTCTTGTTTAGGAGTAGGAAATAGATTTTATTGCCGGACCAGATTTATATTATCCTTTCACGTTCTAATTTTCTTGATGACTGCATTTTTAAAAGGGTCATTTGCAACACCAGAATTTCTTTCCTGTAATTACAGCTGAAAAGATGGCTTCAATTTTTAAACAAATATTCTCTGGACCCACTGCAGCATACGTAGGGGTGTGGGAGAAAGGAGAGGAAAAATGAAATACTGCCCGCCACCAGTGTCAACATATGACAAGTCAGATAAAGTCTAGACTATGAGATTTCATCATTTTGTGGCAATCTGGATGATGACTTGGCTCCGCGCTGGAGCAATTTGAATACAATGGCGGGAACCCCCCCCCGATCAAATCCAAATGGAATACCAGAAAAAAGCAATTGATGGTACTCATTTCCAAATCTATCTGTGTCTGTCTGTCTGTCTATCTATCTATCTATCTACCTACCTACCTACCTATCTATCTCCCTGTCTACCTACCTATATATATTTATCTATCTCTCTATCTATCTCTATCTATCTATCATCTATCTATCTATCTATCTATCTATCTATCTATCCCTATTATCTACCTACATACCTCTCTATTTATCTATATCTATCTATCTATCTATCTATCTATCTATCTATCTATCTATCTATATCGTTATCTACATACCTATATATATTTATCTATCTATCTATCTATCTATCTATCTATCTATCTATCTATATCTTTATCTATCTCTATCTGTCTGTCTATCTATCTATCTATCTATCTATCTATCTATCTATCTAAGTATCTATCTATCTATCTATCTATCTATCTATCTATCTATCCCTATCTATCTACCTACATATCTCTATATCTATCTATTTATCTCTTTATATATATATATATATATATATATATATATATATACATACATATCCCTATCTATCTACCTACATAGCTCTCTATTTATCTATCTCTCTATTTATCTCTCTATCTCTATCTATCTATCTCACATTTGTATAGTCTTGCACAGTGATTCTGGGCAGCGTAGATAATAAAATATACATAACCACCATTAAAAGCAGCCAATGTAAATTAAAAGGATAAAAGGAAAAGACAAAATCGCAGAAAAGCATCCCAAAGAGCATCTTCCGCTAACATCAGCCATCCCAGAAAGACGATGAGTGAAGAAAGAAGAAGCAAAGGAAGGTAGACAACGTGGAGAAATTCAGCACCCTGGACAGCGCTGAAAATACAAAAGCCCTTGGAGATACCTGGATTTAGTTCAGCACCCTGACCAGCTACTTGAAAGGAGTAAAGGCAGGAAACAAGCTCGTTCACAACAAAATTTGGGTTGACAACATCTCCAGGAGATCTTCTCCTGTGACTGTTGCATTTGGTTACCCCACTTCCCTCTCCTTTGGCACGTGTTGGCTCCTTCTAAAGCAAGTTGAAGAACTACTCGAGGGTCTTCAAACATTGTTGGCTCATCTCCCATCTGCTAGAGACCTTCACGCCAAAAGGTTGCCAAGAAACAGCTGCCCAAATGTGATCTGACTGTCACACCAAGGAGAGAGTTTGTGAAATCTTGGAGGCTGCCATAGTTTAGCAAACATGGGATGTTTCTGAATGGACGGATACAGACAAATTATTTCCTAAGTCTGGGCTAAGTCTCAAGGGGGGTTGGGTTTCTTTTCTGTTATCAGGCTTTTAATGCAGTAGCCCTTCAGTAGGTTTCAACAAAACCTAGCAAAGCTGGGATTCTCGAAGTCTTCCTGCCACCTCCAAATACTTGTTTCCCCAGCCTTCAACAGCTTCACTGAAGCAAAACAGCTGGGTAAAACCAAATTACCTGACTCACTGGAGGCGTCAAGGTGCAACGTCTCATTCTGTTCTTCCATACTTGTGCTTAGCTACAGTGGTCGGAAAGGATGCTGCTCCATGAATCTAGGAACACAATCCCCCCAAGCAGTCTGGAATGGTCCAAACTGAGACAAAAACAAAGGGTCCCAGGTGCTCTCTGAGCTTGGTTCTTTTTGGGAGGAGGAGGAGGAGGAGGAGGAGGAGGAGGAAGACTGTAGGATCCTTGGTGCTCTCTGAACCTGGTGGTTTTCTTGGAGATGTTTCATGACCCAACTAGGTAGCATCATCAGGGCTAGAAAGGAGTGGGGTTTGCAGGGGCAGGAGGAAGAGGGGGGAGGGGAGGAGGAGGAAGAGGAAGACTGTGGGGTCCTTGGTGCTGTCTGAGTTTGGTTCTTTCCTTGCAGCTGTTTCATTACCCAATCTAGGTAACATCATTAGTGTCCAGCACTGATTAGTGACGTCACCTAGTTCGGTCATGAAACATCTGCAAGAAAACCACCAAGCTCAGAGAGCACCAAGGATCAGCTTAACAACGAGTGGGACTCTCTGGATGAAGCCTTGCTGCCCTATAGCTCTGGGCCCCACACAGGGGTAGGAAAGACACAGCAAGGTGACCATGCTGAAGGCATCACGGAGCCAACAGAGAAGCTCATGACCCTAATTGGTCTTCTTCTGGGTTCAGATTCATGAGAACATCAAGAGGGGCACAGCCTCTCAGTCTTTTGGGACAGATGCACTGTCCCAGGATCACTATCTGTGACATTCCCAGCTGGCCTCTGACCATGAAGTCAATGGGGGAAGCTGGATCCATTTAAGGACCGTATGCCTGCAGTGATCTGCTTTGTAACCATGATATAAATTCGGGCGTGACTCATTGAACCCCCTTGCTTAGCAACAAAAATTCCGGTCCTAACTGTGGGTATCTGCAATTACACAACCCCTGTGTCGATCTAAGATAAAACACCCAAGCGACGTTTCCTTCTCATCTGCCGGTGGGGAATACCAGAGCGAGGCGGCGGCTTTACCCCCAGCGCGCTCCATAATTAATGAAATGAAATGTAAGCGATCCAAAATGAGTTATTTGCAAGCTTGCAGATTGCCGCAGACAATGGGGGAAGCCCCAAGTATGCAATTAGCAGACGTATAATTAAGCACACTGGGTTGGGTCATTCTGCTCTCAATTTGAATAATTGCAGCTCAGGCAATCCCTGAGACCAGAAAAGAACGAAAGAAAAAAAAAGAAATCTGGCTTACGAAGAAGCCCGCTGTATATTCGACTGAAGTGGAGATCAAATCGGAATTTAAATCAAGAGTCCCGTTCTCTCCCTCTCTTCTACGTTCCGTCTCCACCCCCTGCGCAATCAATAGAAGCAATCCAAACAAAAAGAGGAAAAAGAAAAAAAAAAAACCCGACAAGACAATGCCGTATAGATTTTGGAAAACTGTCAAGCTTTCTCTTCATTGCATAATTAATACTGCGCCGAACCTCTCCCGCAGCTGAGAGACACTGGGACTTTGCCAAAGAGGGAAGCCTGAGACTTCCACCAGTTCCTCAGTCTATTTTAGGAGGATCCAGCTTGCAGTCAAGGAAGTGTAACAGAATAACAGAGTAATCCGAACAATAGAGTTGGAAGGGACCTTGGAGGTCTTCTAGTCCAACCCCCTGCTCAGGCAGGAGATTCTAGATAATTTCAGACAAACGGATGTCCAGTCTCTTCGTAAAAGGCTCCAGTGACGGAGCACCCACAACTTCTGGTGGCAAGTGCTTACACTAGTTAATTGTTCTCACTGTTTGTTGTTCTCACTACAGTTGACTTAAGTTCATGTCTAATGAATAAAAGATAATAATAAAGTTGGAAGGGACCTTGGAGGAATCGCTATACCATTACAGACAAATGGCTGTCCAGTCTCTTCTTAAAGACTTCCAGTGTTGGAGCATTCACTGCTTCTGGAGGCAGGTTGTTCCACTGGTTAATTGTTCTAACTGTCAGGAAGTTTCTCCTTAGTTCCAGGTTGCTTCTCTCTTTTGATTAGTTTCCATCCCTTGCTTCTTGTCCTGCCTTCAGGTGCTTTGGAGAATAGCTTGACTCCCTCCTCTTTGGGGCAGCCCCTGAGATACTGGAATACTGCTATCATGTCCCCCCTCGTCCTTCTCTTCATTAAACTAGACATACCCAATTCCAGCAGCCGTTCTTTATATGCTTTAGGCTCCAGTCCCCTAATCATCTTTGTTGCTCTTCTCTGTACTCTTTCTAGACTAGAGTCTCAACATCTTTTTTACATCGTGGTGACCAAAACTGGATGCAGGATTCCAAGTGTAGCCTTACCAAGGCATTGTAAAGTGATATTAACTCTTCACGTGATCTTGATTCTATCCCTCTGTTAATGCAGCCTAGCACTGTTTTGGCTTTTTTGGCAGCTGCAGCACACGGCTGGCTCCTACTTAAGTGATTGTCCACTAGAACTCCAAGATCCCTCTCACAGTTACTACCATTGAGCAAGGTACCCCCTATACCAGTGTTTCCCAAACTTGACAATTTTAAGGCATGAGGACTTCAACTCCCAGAATTCTACAGCCAGCAATGCTGGCTGTGGAATTCTGGGAGTTGAAGTCCTTATGCCTTAAAATTGTCAAGTTTGGGAAACACTGCCCTATACTATACCCATGCATTTGGTTTTTCTCGCCTAAATGTAGAGAACTATGACCTGGAGGACTGAGAATCTCCGTAGACATAAGAGATGGAGCAGCCAACAAAACCTCTCTCAGTTTACTACATGAACCTCAAAATAATAATAATAATAATAATAATAATAATAATAATAATAATAAAAACAACAGGCAAGCACCTGCAACATAACACCCCAGACTTAACAATTGTCGATAAGAAAGACAAAAAAGTCTGGATAGTGGACATGGCAGTGCCTGGAGACAGCAGAATAGAAGAGAAAGAACTGGAGAGGATAACAAAATACAAAGACCTACAAATAGAAATAGAAAGACTGTGGCAAAAGCAAGCAAGGGTAGTACCAATAGTCATAGGCTCCTTGGGTGCAATCCCAAAACAGCTGGAGCACCACTTGAACACCATTGGCATTGACAAATTCGCTATTAGTCAATTGCAAAAGGCGGCCTTACTAGGAACTGCTTCCATCCTGCGACGATATCTGTAATACCATCAAACATCCACATCTGCCTATCCCAGGTCCTGGGTAAGGACTCGATAGGTAGACAAAATGCCAAATCCAGTCTGAACATCTGGCTGACTGTGCGATGATCGATAATAATAATAATAATAATAATAATAATAATAATAATAATAATAATAATAAGTTGGAAGGGACCTTGAAGGTCATCTAATCCAACCCCCTGCTCAGGCAGGAAACCCTACACTATTTCGGACAAATGGCTGTCCAGTCTCTTCTTAAAAACTTCCAGTGTTGGAGCATTCATCCGAGTTGGGTTTTTTTTATCTCTCACAAATCAGGGAGTGATTTCCCCCCACATACACACACACACACACCCAACAAGTCTTTCAAGCCAAGCGGAAGACACTCAATATTTCAGGGCTAATCCATTCAAGGGGGGGGGGAGAAATAGCCTACTCCCTCTGAAGCATGTTTCTGGCCAATTAACTTAAGCAGTGAAAATATGGTCTTGTTAAGTATTCAAGCAAGTTCTGTTCCCTCTTTCCTGTTGGCTTATAAGTTAGCAACCTCTCCCAGGCCCGTGGATCTTAATGGGAGTATTTGGCATATGGACGACAATTTTAATGGCATTGATAAAGCATTAGAGAGGGGGGCGGCAATCAATGCTAGCCAATTGCCAACCGCTTGGAGAGAATGAGAAAAAAATAGCGGTTGATGGGAGTTTTAGCCCAAAACAGAACGAATTCCAGCCTAATTTAGGATAGGCCAGGAGGAGAACCAGATCAGTTCAGCCCAACAAAGAAGCCTGGCTTTTCAACCCAGAGATGTTTAAATGTGAGCTAAAATGCTGGAGGGTTTCCTTCTCTCTTTTACGGCTTGCATTAAAAAGAAAAAAAAAAAGGAAAAAAAGTAATCTTACTGGGTTAAGAATCGTGCTAGAAGCAGCTTAGGGCACAA